>NC_137670.1:18374981-18487481 GCF_963422515.1 Blennius ocellaris
AAAAATGTTTAATAAATATATAAATAAATAAATAAATTCATAAATAACATGGCACATTTGGAAACTTTCCTTTATCTTCATAAACATTCAGTGGTTTTTATCATCATATAAATGTAAGATATAATTTATAATTTGCAATGATTTGTGGCTGAAGATGTGTGGTTGTGTGTCGTCCAGTGTTTGCCCTGTGGTGGACTGTGGCCAGCTCTCCCTCAATGACCGGTGCTTTATTCCTCGGCCCGTCTCTCCTGGACAAACAACGTGACAAGCAGAAACTGCACTTCCATCATATTCTATCACAAATGACACAAACCACCTACTATGCAACAACCTAATGCCATATTGCACTATTCTTTCCTAGACTGCACTGTTCTTATGTTTTTACCACTTACACCTTGTTCATTTGCATTGTGAGGAGCAGTTTTTATTATCGAGCTTTCTTTTCTGAAGGATAAATATATTTTGTGTCTACAAACGAATATGTTGTTCTGTAGGATTGGAATGAAAATCCCAGTTTGACCTTCTCTCAACAACCAAATCATTGTCAAACTTTCCAGTTTGATCTTGAAGAAGTGAAACTGGAGAAGCGATCATGCAGACAGGTAACCGAGTCACATGTGAGGATTATGTCTTCTCATGAAAGTGTCAATATCTTGTGCTGCAAGGAGAATTGTAATGGCGCTGTGTCTCTGCCACTCACTTTTAAGCGTGAGAACTAATTTCCTTCGTGCAGACTGAATCCTCTGGATTTTAAACCTTGACTTCAGTATTGTGTTTTACGATTACGCTTCAAGTCATCGCATATTTTCCCTGAAACTAAAATGACAGTCTTTTTCCCCTACATGCTGTCAAAGCCATCATTACACCGGCTGAAAACAGGAAGAATCACTTCAAGTGACTGTGACTCCTCCAAGAAAACATACGACATTAATTCACTGAATAGCTGACTCTGTGTTTTTTGCCGAGACTCTTAGCCCTTAAAAAGAAATCCTGACATTAGAGCAAAATGACATCTGTGGTAAAACCTGCACACGTCTTTTAACCTGTGCATGAAGAGAGCCTTCACCCTTGGCAGCAAACACTGATCTCTGTTTAATATTATGCTTATTGGGCCTTTTTTTTTTTTTTTTTTTTTTCAGCGAAACCAACCTGCCCTTGTTTCCCAGTTCCTGAAAATCCCTTATAGAAACACACACATGCACGCATGAATGCAAGCGCACACACACACACACACACACACACACACACACACACACACACACACACACACACACACACACACACACACACACACACACACACACACACACACACACGTCCTTCTCGTTCATCTATAAAACCTGTGCGGTGACAGTAAAAAGTGTGCCGGTAGTGTTGTAATAGATAACTTCTAATCAGGGACAGACTACTGAGCAATAATCTATTTCATTTCCTTGTCTCTGTCAATAAACGTGATAATCCCTGGCAACAGATTACTCTCCAAAAGTAAAAAGTGATTCACAGTGATTCCTGAAAACAAACTCGAAGCGAAGGCATTTCCTCCTGCAAGCAGTAAAAAGATACTAATCTGTGAGTCAATTTGATTTGATTTTTTCTTTTCACAGCTTCTTTAGTTGATAAACTAACTAAGTTGCTGAATGGCCGCTTGCATATTATTTGAAATTGTTGTGCTTTTCAATGCATAATAACTGCTTCTGTGTTGAAAAGCAGGGGGAATACCCCGACGAGGTGTTGAACTGAAAACACGCTGAAACATTCATTCTCTCTTTTGCAAAAGACCAATTAAAGCCGTCGGCTCGAAGAATTATTTTCTTTAGTCAATAGCTCATTACTTTTACGTGGCTTCACAATATGTCATTAAACAAGATGGTTCACATTTCAGCTATAAGACTGAGACGTGTCTGACGTCACGGTCGTATGGCAACTGAAGCTCCGCCCCCCGGCCGGGCCGAGGCCATGTTTTCCTGCCAGGGCGACAAAAAGTGATGTGTTGACAACTCTAGGCCATGAGGGCGTACGTGTCGGTCAACATATTTTAACCTGTCCTTTAATGGAATTCTTATTAAAACATGAGCTGAATGCAGGGAGATTTAACTCCTGCACCTGCTCTTGAATGGGAAAACAAAGAAACAAAAGGTTGACTGCTTGTTACTTTTTTCTCTTTCAAACGGTAATGGGGATTTGTTCTCTGTGTTGGCAAGATCAAAGAGAAAGCACTTCCTCCTGGACACTTTTCGAAGAAGCAGTCACGTACGCTGTCTCTTGTACTCTCAAACGGTAAACTTCATTCTCGACATTGCAGTTCGACATTTTTCTCAAAAGTGCATGATGAGGAAAAAAAAAGTCTTCATATCTCCATATTCACCTGGTTGTTGATGATTTTTAACAGGTTGAAATATGGTGAATACGATGAAAATAAAATAAAGGACTCGGAGGAAGCTTCAGCTCATTGAATCTCTCTCCAGTTTCTCTGTTTACATCCTGTCATTTTCATTTTTCAACTAATCGCACACTCGTGAGCTTTCATAAACTTTAACAACCTCAAAAAAAATTATAATAGTAAATTAACTGGTAAGTAAACGGAATGTAAAATACAATTAAAAAAAACAACAACAAAAAAAACCTTCTTCCCTGAACACCGTTTGTTTGACCTGCTTCATGGTTGGACTTTGCCTGATCTCAGACTGTTCCAGTTGAACGATCAATATGTTTTGATTGATCGTGTCAACGTTTCTTTTTTTTTTAGGTCGATAAATATTCTAATTCTGTCGTGTTTTGCCTGGAGCTGGAAACATGCTGGCCCTCACTGGGGCCAGAATGGTCGAGGTCACTCGGCCATCAAGAAAAGCCTTTCCTCCCTAATTCACTTCCCAGGCAGCAGGGGGCGCTGTGGCCGGTGCTGGACAGATTCAAAGCCTCTTTCACCTTGGTGCATCAATCCAAGACGGATTCTTATTACAAATCAAGGAGGTGCACAGGCCTGGGATCACTGACTCCTCCTGCACTCCTGGGCGTCAGGCTCTGCGACAGAAGAAGAGTACCAGCTCAAAAACGAGGTTTCCGACCACTGGACGATCTGACCCAGGAGGATTTCTACCTCGCCCTGCCTCCATGTTAACCTTGCGTCTGGCTCGTCCCAGCTTTTTTCGTCAGACCTGTGCAGTGGGGGTTGACACAGTGTGTGTGTGGCCTCTTTTCTGTCGATTGACTGACAACCCCCCCCTCCAGGGCTTCATGTCTTTCAGCAGGAGAAAAAGCCTGCTGGCTGAAATTGTTGCTCGAATTCACTTTATGTTCTATCTTCTATTGACAGCCGGTGCCTGGCCTCCTTCCTAACCTCCGAAACTTGTGTCGGTGTGTGATTCCTTAGCAACCTTCTCTGCTCGGTGGATTATGAAGGGCACCACACCCGCTAATAAAACGCCATTGTGTTACATTCAGTGCCTTTTTAATGAACTCCTTCTCTGTTGTATTTAATGGAAGATAATAGTGGCAATTTCCACTAAACTTAATAGGTCATGAAAGTTAAAAATTAATCTGCAAAAGTGTAACTACATATGAGACCAGGGACCTCTGCAGGGCTTTGTGTGTTCTTTAACATTTTACATTTTGATTATCCATCCATCTATCCATCCATCTATCCATCCATCTAACCATCCATCTATCCATCTATTATCCATCTATTATCCATCCATCCATTCTAAAGGTCAATTTAGGGTCACATGCATGTTTTTGGTCTGTGGGAGGAAAGTGGAGTGTGAGGAGGAAACACACACACACACACACACACACACACACACACACACACACACACACACACACACACACACACACACACACACACACACACACACACACACACACACACACACACCCACACACACACAAGGAGAACTTGCAAACTCAACGGAGAAAAGGAATAGAGGAAGTAAACTCTTCTGGGAATCTCACACCCTTTTATATGGATTTTCTATTTTGGGCAGCGATTACTGCGACAGATTCGTGATTTTCGTTCATCATTTGAATCCAGTCTTGTGAAACGTTAATGAATTAGAAAAAATATGATTTAGAATTTAAGGTTTGCTACTTTGGATCTTTCATTTCTGTACAATTTGTTTTCTTCTTTTCTTAATGTTGGGACATTTCACTCTGAAGCACATTGGTGCACTCACATACACACCAATGCTAAAAACAAAACCAGTGGCACAAACAAAGCAGGGCCAACCCTTTCATATGCTTTTTTATTTCTGGTATTAACATTATGCATTCACATTTTAATGAAACTCTGCAGCTCTGCTGTCGTTTCGTCACCCCGGCTCTGTGTCAAAGCTTTTCATAGAAATGCTGTTTTGTGTTCTGTTACAAAGACGACGAACCCTGATGGTTATTCACCGTGACGCAACGTGACGAAAGCAACAAATTATTGTATTTTCACCCTTTTTAACCCAGAAAAACATCCATCTTTACCAACCAGCATCAGAGAGCAAGGCCAGTCGGGACAGGAGGTCAGTGTTGGGCGTGTGTTGGGGAAATCCCCGTGTTCACTGAAGAGTCACGTACACATAGGGTGGAGAATATTTCTAGCAGAGCTCACGTGTATTGAAATTAACTTCATTTTCTTTCATGTACTTGATTCACAACGTGACTGTTTCTGTCTCAGCTCACAATTGTTGGGAAAATAGTTTCTTTCTCTATCGCGTATCGTATTTGACTCTTGTGTCCTCATTGTCATGAATTCACCTTGCATGGACTTGTTTTTATGGCAGTGAATAAAATATGTGTTTTGTATGGTTGCCAAGAGGTGCAAAACCGTAAACACTGTTATGATCTGTATAAATGTTTTCCAAAGTGTAAATTTGTCTCACAGTTTAGTTAATAAATTGTAGTTCAGAAATGCATTGGGACTGCGTCGTGTGAAAAGAAATATGTTCATGTCATTTCTGCTGTTAATCTCTGATATACACTTCTCTATTAAAACCAAATACCAATTCTTCTGCAGAGGTGTCTTCAAGCCATGCCGGGCCTGCAATGAATCTTTGATGGTTCCAAGAGATGTCCATCCGTCCATCCGTCTGTCCGTCCATCCTTCCAGGCCGTAGTTTGGACGTCTGTCTGACAGCCAGAACCAGTTGACAAATGACACAGAAATAAAATGATGGACATTGAAGACACTTCTAAGAGATCAGATGAAAGAGACAGGTCACAATCTGTCTGTTCAGTCCAACTGCCTGTATGATTATTGATTTGTCATTAAAATAATGAGGAAGTAGATCATGACAGGCAAGAGGAGACAGCAGGTGAAGTTTAATGTCTGAGTTATGACCATTTGTTGTTTTGGTCACAAGGTATTGGACTTGTTTAAGTCTCCACGGAGAAACTCGCCACTTTGATAACCTTTCATCTTGTAACTGATCCGAGCACTCACTTTACAGACAGAAGGTTGTGGGTTCAAATCCATCTGGAGGAGATTGTGGAATTAACTTTGTGTGTGCATGTGTTTCCTCAGGGTTCTCTGTTTTCCTCCCACACTCCAAAGAAATGCATGTAATTGGTAAATGCTAAATTGACTCTCTGTGTGTCCTGTGTAGGACTGATGACCTGTCCTGTTTCCTTTGAGACTTATTTTCATTGACGTCCAGAAAAGACATTAAAACAATGTCCAAGAAAGACGTCTAAAATAACGTTCACTGTGGCCCCTCTGAGGACGTCTTCTGGACGTGTTTTTGCTCAGTGCGTTATTCTAACTGACGCAACATGACAAAGACGCCAAATTGCCCTGTTCTGTGAAGATCCTCCGCTATGAGCAAGAGAGGGCAGGGATGGATTCATACTGAACTTTCCCCGATGATGACACTCCGAACTACAAACTCTTCCGCGTGTGAAGAGGCGGTCACACAGCGCCGGCACATTCCTGAGTTCAATGAAGCAAAACGTAGACCCAGAGCGGAAAATTCCTCTGGCAGCGTCCACAAGTGTGTGGAGTTGAGTTTTTATTCTCTGTTTGAATTTCCTTCTTTTATTATATTAATGCACTGCACATGAACTCGACCTTGATGATGTGATATCAGGGCTGAAAATCGTATAACTTTGTCAAACTCAGTAAATACTATATTCCCCATGACACGACAGAATGGGAGAAAGTTGACCTTTTTTCTTATTAATTAGAAAAGCAGTGAGAACTGGTCACATTTCACTTGTTGGTTGATGTTTTTGACCCTCACCATGTTATGATTTGGATAACTTTCTCTTTCATGTGTTTCCTGATACTTCCTCTGTGGCTTGAAGTCAGTCATCTGGTTGCTGTTGGCACAAACCTTCCTGCGGAACTCAAAACAGACACACTTGAACTGCTGCCATATCAGCTCCTCTGGATCACAGCCAACGACGTTCTTCTTTCTTAGAATCGTAACTGATCTCTCTGATGCTATCTCGCCGCACTTTATTTTTCAGAGTGGAATTACAGTGTTGCTGTCCTGAATGTCGTGTTTCAGCCTTCTCCAATGGCACTTTTTAAATAAACATCTCTGACAATAGTGCTCTTTCTTTCTTTTGACTGCGCTACGTGCCAGCGGAATCGAGTTCCCACTGAGAAAATATCTGCTCCAAGTACACAATGTAGGCAGCTCCATTCTTTCTCTGTTTTATTTGATCCAACTTGGGTTTCCAAATTCCAAATCCAATCTCTGCTGAAATTGGGTCAATATTCCATCCCGGTTAAAGCAGAGATATTCATCTATTAAGTGTGAGTACTAATCTTCCGCCATGTTCTATTGGGCATGTTTACCTGTGTAGTTTTGGACCAGAGATCCGACATTGGTACTGTAAACAGAGTCAAATAGGACGATTTCATCCGATGTGGATCAGTGGCTCACAACCTCCTCAAAGAAGGCTGCTTCTCCTTCAAAATCTCAATCTGTGATTAGTTTCCTCAAGTCTGTCCTGAACACAGGTTCTCGTTGACCTTTGACCTTTCTTGATCTCTGGAAGCACATGAAGTTTATCTCATTGGAGATTTTACACAGTTCGCTGCAGGATTCACTTCATTGCCACCCGTTTCTACCGGCGCTGCTTCCCTCCAGCTCTTTTCTGAAATTGTATTTCACCTCATGCAGAGGAAAATAAAATCACATTTTAATTTCTCTTAAAGAGATTTTTCTCATTCGTTTGTCTTCTTTGCAATTCAGATGTCGCAGCACCGACAACCAGAGGACATTCAGACGCATGACAAACACGCCCTGAAGAAATGATCCTTTCAAAAACAAACCCGAGACATTTCCGTGAATCCCTGCACGGTTTGCAACTTCTCTATGCAATCTCTTCAGCACTGGACAGATGAAAGACTTCAGTTTCCTTTATCATTAATGGTGCATGCATTTTTACATGCTTGTTGATTCAGTTTAACTTCTGCAGTAGGGCGGAACACAAAGACTAGCTGCAGCAAAAAAAAAAAAAAAAACAATCCTGAACACGAGACCTGTCAGTATATGCTTCAACTGGCACGTTTGGAATGCAAATCGCTTTGACAGATTTATTTTGAAGAAGTGATGGATGCCACTCAGTCATTCGTAGTTGAAAAGTGACGTGGATCCAGAGACACGCCTCCCAGAAACCCCATCAATGACAGAAACACGGTTGCTGAAGTGCAAATTAGGCTTTATTGAACTTCAAATATATGGTGAATGCTTAGATGACAAGATACATTTCAACATTTTTATACACGACTTAAAAACAAAAAATGGTTTAGGAAGGACACTTGCACACTATTCCTCTCCTTTGCCACACCCAGAACATTTCCATGCCCCACATGAGCAGTTAATTAAAAACGCCTCCTTGATGGCGCCGAGGCGGCTCAAAGGCTTCTTTTGTTGTCATTGTGTCACGGAGTGGTTTTGCCAAGGGCCACTAGGTCATTTGATTTACCGGTAACTAATTGCACACTTGTCAAATCCATTACGTCCTCGCAGGCATCAAGTGGAGCGTGTGCTACTCCGAACCCTGAGTATGGCCTCGTCCCTTCATCTGGCTGTGGAGAGGAAGGCGTCCAGCAAAGTTTAAAAAAAAGTTCCAACGCCTTCCTAATATAACAAAATACATTTAAAAAAATAAAATATGTAGAAAACTGGAAGCTGAGGAATTATGTACATTTTAGTCCCCCCCCCTTTTAAAATGCTTCACTGAAGCTACAAATAATCAACATGGGTGAAAGTTTTAAAATGAGGACACTGAGCTGCATTCGATGAATCTGGAGCATCTTGAGGCATCGCGTTTTCCCCTTTCCTGTATTCAGCAAACGGGGACATCCATACCGCCGCTCTGATCTTTTATCAGGAGAGTAATTCATCAATAAAAGAATAAAGACAAAACGAATTCGAGTGTCGAGCAGAAGGGTTTCTTGAAACAAAGTCTGATGAGGAGCGTGTTCAGCGGCCGTGGACGCCGTCTGACGGGATCTGCAGCCGGGTCTTGGTGGCCAGCGCCGCCTTGCGGGTCAGGGTGGTGCAGCGGGTCAGGATCTCCTCGGTTTTGGGTCTGGGCGGCACCTTGGGCGTCGTGGCCGCCGCCGCCACCGTCGTCGTTGTCGTCGTGCCGCTGGAGGCCACCGACTCGTCGCTCTCCGTGCTGCTGTTGAAGCTGCGGCTGCTGGTGAAGCTGAGGCTGGGCCGCTCGGAGCCCGTCGGGCTCCTCGAGTCGTCGCTGCTCAGGGAGAAGTCAGAGAAGCTGGTCTCGGCACTGATGTTGCTCATCCTCCGCGAGTCGCCCTCGGCGGCGAGTGGCGCCCGGTTCTTGCGGGGCTGCTTCCAGGGCTCAGACAGGACTTCCAGGGACCGGGCCTTGTGGAGGTGGCCGACAGCACCGGCCTCCAGTCTGGACGGCGACGGGAAGACGTCTTCTGGGCCGTTTTCTTCCCCGACGCCGGGCGAATGAGGCAACTGGGCATTTCTGGCGGTGGCCAGGTTGAGTGTAGAGCTGTGCAGCTTCTTCTGCAGGCCGTAAACACCCGCCCTGGGGTTGTTGTAGGGCTGCAGGTACATGGATGGAATGTAACCCGCCTTGCCATTAAACCTGAAGACAGGAAATGCAAAAGGAACCCAGTCATTAACTGTACATTTTATAACCCACAACATTCAATTACATCCAAAGCCGAGCTCATGTCGATGCACAACATTCCACTTGCACTGAACCGCCCCACGAGCATTATTAGCATGAAGTTCAGGATACCTGATGAGCCACCAGCCATTGTCAGACTTCCTCAGGACCTCGACCACGGAGCCGATGGACACGGGCACCTCGTCCGTCTTCGTGGTGGAGTAAGTTTTCACGGCACAGTAGAGGGCACCTCCATGTGGGATGACGTCATCGTTGTAATCCTCCGCCTCTCCTTCCCACAACTCCAGGTAAGGAGCCGGGAACCAGGCCAGGCGCTTGTCCTCGCTCTCCACCAGCCACCAGCCTGGACAGGAAGCCAAGTCAATGAGCACAACGGTCCCAACTCCACAACAAACATCAAATGAGGCACTTTTGTCCTCGACTCACCTGTGGGGTCTTTGATCAGAACGTCCACCTTCTCGTCCATGGCGACCTTGAAGGGGCGGTTCTTGGTGTCCTTGGCCTCGTAGGGCGCCACGGAGCGGTACGTCTGGGTGACGAAGGGGTGCGTGACATTGCCGGCGTGCTGCATGGTGGCGGATCCTCCCACGCCGTCGGACAGATCGTCGGACAGCAGGACCACGACACTGTTGGAGAAAGGAACTGATGTTAATCTGGCGGCCGAGGGAGGACCCTCACCCTCGCACGGCAGGAACCGGGAACCCACCTGTTCTTGGTAAAGTCCGGCTGCAGGTCCTGACTTTGAGGGTTGAAAAAGCGAGTGACATCCGAGCTTTGGGTAACATTGGGGGCACATTTCATCAGCTTCTCACAGTAGCTCTCCAAAAACCTCATCCTCTTCACGGACTTCTTGGAGCCTTTCTGGGGCAGGCTGCTCCTCCGGGCTTTCCCTGGAATAACAATCAATATTATTGATAGGAAGGAGGGTTTTTTTATATACAAAATTGCACATCATTTTAAAAGCTCTACTTTATCTGCCGTTTAGCGGAAATAGTCTTACCCCTGAACTTGGGGAGGAGTCTGTCAGTCTTCTTGAAAGAACTGAGATTGGGGAACCTCTTCTTCAGGTCCGCCTGTTGGAGAAAAATACATGTTCAAAAATAAACAAATGTCAAATCCAGCATGAGGCTTGGATCAGATACTGTAGAAAACTTGTGGGATATGCATTTTTACTTACATGAAGTTTCTTGAAATCTTTGAAGGACCGGTAGATAATCACTTCGGCTTCATCGGACCACAGAACAGAAACCATGAACATCTGTGGAGGTGCAGCAAAAAGAAATGAATTAAATAAAGCAGTGATTTCAAAACTAATTGCAACGTGAAAGAAAAAAGGACATCAAATGTTTGCGTGACCGTACCTTGAGTTTCGGCGCGTCTCTGTGGACGCTGCCCACGATGCGCGCGCTCAGCACGTAGCGCTGGTCAGCCATGGCTCCTGAGGCTCCTGAGGCTCCGAGGATGAAGAGGAAGTCGGTGGGTCTCTGCTCGATTCAGCTGCAGTCTGCGGGTGACCTGCTTCTGCTGCACGCCACCGCCACCGCAGGCTTTATACACTCGAGATGAGGAGGAAGAGGAGGAGGAGGAGGAGGAGTCTGGGAAAAAACACCTGGCAGGTGCGGCTAAAGATGCAGGAGGACTGGAGGCGTGGGCGGCGCGAGAACTACGTGCAGGCGGCGGCGGCGCGCGGACTACGTGCAGGCGGCGGCGCGCTTCACCGTAGACATGCCGGTAATTTCGCGTAAGAATGCAGCGGAACTGGTACGTCAGAGGAACACAGGGCTTATAGGCACGAGCCTGTATACAAGTGGGAAAACCCACGTGAATTCCTGTTTTCCTGAGGTCATAGTGGGACATACATATATATATATATATATATATATATATATATATATATATATATATATATATATATATAGAGAGAGAGAGAGAGAGATATTTTTCAGTTTTAAATGTGCTGTGCAATTTGAATTAATAATCAAACATTTTGATCTCCTTAAAAATGTACATCTACGTGTATTTCCTCAGACAAATTGCAATAGTTTTATCTTTATGCAGCTTATTTCATTGTTTGTTGGGGGAAGTGTGTTTTCAGTATTTTCTTATTTCAGACACGTGTGGCCTTGTCTCATTTTGAGTTTCCCAAAGTCCCAAAGGCAAGGCAATTTCATTCGTGTAGCAGTGATTCCCAGCTGTGTGTACAGGAGTCTGCATCTAATTCATTTATGTCACAAGCCTTCAAGCATTTACAGCAAAAGTGAATAATTAATTTTACAATATGTTTAAAAGATACGCTTCAGCTATCTGCAAAATCGTCAAAAAAAAAAGGTCACAAAGTCAGACGTGGGAGAACAAATGGCGGCACGTCAGGCTGAAGAGAAAGATGAATCATTCAAAAAGAGATAAAAAGAGAAGCCAGAAAAAATTAGCGATGATCAACTGGCGAATGAGAGTTTGAGGCTTCAAGCTGAAGTGGCTCCAGACCAGCGATCCCCCAGGGCCTTTATTCACCGAGTTTGCATGTTCTCTCGTTCCTCTGGGTGTCCGTGAGGGTCACATATGTGACCCTGAATTGCCTCAAGGTGTGAATGGGTGTGGTTGACTGTCTCTACCAATGGCCTGTGGATCGCTGAGGGGTCAGAGGTCAAACCTGCCCTGACGCAAAGTCAGCTCAAGTTCTCCAGGATAACAAAAATTAAGTTCCAAAACAGCAAATTAATTTCATAGTTTTAGAGGAGACTGAATTCCAAATTTGCTTTAGACTCTTTTTTTAAACTTATATCAAATTTAATAATCAAACAGGCATTCTTAATATCAAAATATCACTTAAAACATTCCTATTTACCTTAAACTGACTCATTATAAACAAGGATTAGTACCTTATGAGTTATGTAATCATAAAAACCTGTTAAATATATCAATTTGTTTTGTGTTGGGGAAAAAATAATTTAATAGTACATTATGGGACCTGTGGAAAAACATTTGAAAATCTTTTCAAACCTTTTATTTGTCTTAATAATTCAAGTGGTCAACTGCCAAATAGTTCCATAATCCCCACAGTTATTATGTAACTGCTGACAAGAAAGAATTTCTCAGAAATTGCCAAGAATAATTTAATCAGATTTGCATGAGGATTCTGGCTTATCTCATTTCTCTCTATGTCGTCACTCGACAGTTCAAGTATAGAAATACATCAGTGGTCACTTTAAGACAAGTAAGTGCTCTTTTGGATTCAGAATGATAAAAGAAGTAACTGTTTATGGTGGTGATATAATTGAGTATGTCTACTGTATTCCTCTGAAGCTCCTTGTGGGAAAAGCTGCTCCCAACTTCCTATTGCTTCCCAGCACTGATATTTGCTCACTGCTGCTTTTTCTCTTTGCATTCCCAGTTCCTGTCAATGAGAACACCTTGTGCACGTGCCCTTACTTCATATTTGTCATCTTGCAGTAATAAGCGTTATCAGGTTGTGCAGAGAGCCGCGTGTGCGTGTGTGTGTGTGTGTGTGTGTGTGTGTGTGTGTGTGTGTGTGTGTGTGTGTGTGTGTGTGTGTGTGTGTGTGTGTGTGTGTGTGTGTGTGTGTGTGTGTGTGTGTGTACAGGTGTGTCTGTAAAGGCTGCCTGAATGGCCAAGTATGTGTGTTTGAATGAGGGCGAGGTGAAGCAGGTGTATCTTCAAAGTGAGGATTGCATGAAAGGGTCCGAGTCAGCGGGGGTTATCCCGATCACTCATCAGATGGACATGGTTATGAAGTGATGCCAGCATGCACACACACTCACACACACACACAGACACAATGCACAGTCGGTGTTATGGTGTAAAAGGTCAGCTTTGTGTACAGCCTGTCTGGATGTCAGCACCTGAATGTTAAAAAAATAAAAAATAAACGCTGCACGAGATTTCCAGCAATGACTGAACGGTCACGTGTACCGTGACTCTCAGTTTTTGGGACATCTGTGGTAACAAAAAAAAAAGAAAAGAAAGAAAAAGGCTTTGTGAAGGGAGACGGAGGGAAAACAAGACCGCCATGTACATGCGATCGCTCCCGAGGCAACATGCCAGTCTACATAACTGTGCAAGTGACTGTCAGCTCACATGGAGTCCTTAATAACACGACACTCACACCACCTGTGCTATTTCATTTGGTGGTGATGTAATGACTGTTATTCTAAGGGTGGGGTGAGCTGTATCTTGCACAAAGTTGAATTTCCACCATTGCACAGATAAGTGTAATTATGAACAGTTCATTAGGAATTGACCATCAAAATAGGCTTTTTAAAATTCATTTAATGTTTATTTAAAAACATTTCCAGCATTAAAAGCACATTTTTACCCAGTTTTTGATGTTTGAATAATAATGAGTAAAATATATATTTTGTCAAGTACAAATCTAGTGTCTTACTTTCATTCCTGAGGGTATGTCGGAAAAGTCCCTCCTCTCTCCTTATCTGTGGACTTTACCTTAACCCCGTGGGTGACGTGAAGGCTTCCTAAAGGAGTTAAGGAAAAGTGTTAAAACACTTCCCGAAGGAGCTAAGGAAAGGTGTTAGGAGACTTCCTAAAGGAGTTAAGGAAAGGTGTTAGAAGGCTTCCTAAAGGAGTTAAGGAAAGGTGTTAGGAGGCTTCCTAAAGAAATTAAGGAAAGGTGTTAGAAGGCTTCCTAAAGGAGTTAAGGAAAGGTGTTAGGAGACTTCCTAAAGAAATTAAGGAAAGGTGTTAGAAGGCTTCCTAAAGGAGTTAAGGAAAGGTGTTAGAAGGCTTCCTAAAGAAATTAAGGAAAGGTGTTAGAAGGCTTCCTAAAGGAGTTAAGGAAAGGTGTTAGGAGGCTTCCTAAAGAAATTAAGGAAAGGTGTTAGAAGGCTTCCTAAAGGAGTTAAGGAAAGGTGTTAGGAGACTTCCTAAAGGAGTGAAGGAAAGGTGTTAGGAGGCTTCCTAAAGGAGTTAAGGAAAGGTGTTAGGAGGCTTCCTAAAGGAGTTAGTGAAAGGCGATCACGTTAGTGTGGCAGTCGGACACATTCACTTAGTGACGTCATAATAATGCGACGTTAGTGACGTCTGCTGTGGAGGGGAAAGAAATACAAGTTTCTGAAAATGGACTATAAAAAGCACATTTGGGTTTTAGATGATTTAAAGTTGTTCAATGCAGATTATTACTTTGGTAACTTACATGATCTGCTCCTTTTTCTGACATCCTGAGTTTCCCTGAACGCTCCGATGAGCCGGCCCTTTAAATGTTGTCGCCGCAAGGAATTGTGGGGCAGCATGAGCTGGTCTCCTTTGATAAAGGAAGCATCAGTGTTTCCTAGGCTGAAGGAGGCTCTAAAGGAAGCATCAGTGTTTCCTAGTGTTGGGGCCATTATGTAGGGATTTACTATTTATGTTTTGGTTGGCTATCGATAATGATTAATAATTCTCAAAGATAGTTATTAATAATGTTAATGAAATTTAATCTGATCTGTATCAGATATCTCAGAGCACCACCTGTCTTAACAGGAAATTATAGCCAATTCAGTTATATCAGTCTCATAAGATATACTAAACAGTTAATCAGGAATTTGAATTAATAGTTCAATTAATTACAATTACCAGAATTAACAGTAAAGCTTGAAGGATTTTGGAGTTCTTGACACAGAAGAGGTCGACATTTCATTCACCTTTGTGCTCATTAATAAAACAGCAAGTATGATTCCAAAAATTATATTTATTAACAATGAAAACAAATAAAACACAGATTCTAACTACCTATATACAGCTGGGTGTGTGTAGGTGCATGTGTGTGTGTGGCGAGGAAAGAGAGAGAGAGAGTTGGAGGGAGTGTGTGTGTGTGACGTGTGATGGAACTACAAAACAAGATGGCGGATCACAAGAAACTACATTCCAAATGGAGGTTATCAGAGAACAGGAGGTCTGTCCTGTGTCTCGGCCATGTGCTGATAGCAATGGAACAGTAGAAGCTAGCCGTAGCATCTGCTTCCTGTGTGTCTCTGTTAAAGGACCATTTCTAGAATGAGTTTATGTGACTGCGATTTGTCTTGTAAAACGTCAGGAGTCGTCAGATGGTGTTCAGTTACTGTGTGATGTGGTCTTTGATGTGATATGTGTAGGATTACGAGTTAACTAGTTAGTAAAGCAAAGATTAGCATGCAGACCCTGTGTCTGTGGCAGAGCTAACAGTGGTTTACAAGTTGATAACGGCTCCTAATATCATAATCAAAAGAAGGCAATCACTGTAACAGAATCGACACATCTTCATAAAGTTAAACAGTTCTATCATAGCATCAGGTTTAACTAATCTCAGGTAAAGCCCAGTTGTTGTTCCCACTTCCTTGAAGGAGTTCAGTTGTTGTCCTGCTGGAGGGAAGCTGGTGTCTTCTCCTGTCGTTAGCACCTCCTGCTAACTGTGGTTGCTGGTTCTGCAGGCCGAGGAGAAGAAGATGGAGTTGATTTTTCAGGAGTCCTTCTTACAGCTCCTAGTTATTCCTTTGTTCAGACTGAGGAGCTGGTCGCTCAGGTCTGTGATGGTTTTCCTGCTTGTTCAGGAAAAACACAAAGAAGTTCTGTGAGGGTCCCTGGTCCCGTCCTGGAGAGAAACCGGTTGGTTTCCCTGGAGAGCAGACTCTGGGTGCTGGTCTCTGGATCAGGGTAAGGTCTGACCCTCGTGGTGGGTCAGCAGATGAGTTGAGGAGTGGAGGCCCCTGGTTTGCAGGCCTCTGGTGTTAGCTGTGTGCTAACGCTGGATGAGCTGCCTTCAGCAACTCACCTCCTTGGAGTTTGCTTTGCAAGCGTCAAAATGGAGGCTGGCTGAAAGCCTTTTGTCCACGTGTGACTTCAGAGGTGTCAAAGCCTGAGAGCTTCAACCAATCAATGACTGGCTAAATGCATGGGGGAGAATCTTGAGCAGAAAGGGGGGGGGGGGGGGGGGGGTCCTGGAGAATGTCCCCCCCCCCCCCCCCTTCCCCACTCTAGGTGTGAAAGGCCATCACATTCCTGGGTCAGAATTCATGTCATGACTGCGTCGCATGACAAATGAATATTGTCTCTAACCAAAAAAATGAACCAACTTTCTGTGGTCCTGCAGATCCCAACATCCCCCCTGTGTCTTCAGAAGCAGACTCGATGTGTGATTCTGAGGGCACACACGTTCAGTCCACAGATAAGAAAGTTCATTCATCATTTCATCAGTTCATCAGTTCATTCATGTGGTAACATCTGGACATTTGGTAACCAACTGGGCATTGTTGGTATTATCTATCTCTGCTATGCAAGAGTAGTACAAAACAATCCTTCAGGTTATGGGACAAAATTCAGATAAACCACAATGACCTGGCATGATGTGAAATAACTAACTTGTTTCCCACTAGGTGTTAGTGAGACACAGGGTTGTTAGTTAGAATGGGTTAAGGTGAGAAGGAGGAGAGGTGTCACCCTGATGAGAGCTGCATGGAAATGCATGTATATGACTATGTGTAAGTCATACTGAGTCCTAGCTAGTGTTTCAAACTAGCTATGTGTCTGACAATGTTGTGCACAAAATATAATCCAAGTGTACTTGTTAAATGGACAGCAGTGTTTTGAGTCCTATCAGGAGTTAGGCTTACCAAGTTAATAGCAGGGTGTCTTGCTATTACTGTTTAGGGACGGAGTTTCTGCTGCTGCTGACAACTCAAGTCTGCCTAACTGCAGGAAACAAGGTGGCTACATTGGATTAGCATTGGTGTTGATGTCAGTGCAGGGATGGACTATGAGGAGCTCTGGAGCGTCTGTGGTTTGCACGGGGCTCCGGGCGGTAACGCTCCTGGTTGTGGGAGACAGAGAGACGGTCGGAGGCGTTGTCCCTGTCTGAGAAGTCCTGACTGTGCCTGGAACTGTCAGAACTGTCAGAGTGGGCGTCTCTGTCAGACCGGTCACTGTGCACGTCTTGGTTTTGAGTCAGAATCTCCCAGTATGGTCTTCTGCAGCTTCTGTTCTGAGCATGACCATCTCTAGACAGCGGTGGGATGCAGCGGTTACGCTTCTGGGTTCCCTGCTGTCTTTTCACACACCCCCTCGACCTGCTGTGAGAGGGGTGTGGGGGAGAAAATCTGTTTGACACTGTAGGATTGGAACTGGCAGGTTCAGATGGTTTTGCGATGATTTTGGAAGTGACAGCAGTTTCCCAGACTGCTTGTGTGATCTTCCTGAGCTCATGCATGGATGGAATACCTTTAAGTGTCATGAGTGCAACGTGAACACGTATGGAAGGGTGCAGGTTACGCAAGAACATGGATTTGAACTTTGGGTTCTCTTCTAAGCCTGGTGCGTTTCTACCCTGAAAGTACGTGTGTCTCAAACGTTGATAAAAATCCCTGGGATTTTCAAGACGTGAATGTTTAATTTGGAGAGCTCCAACTATACAGTCAGTTTCGTCAACGGCAGAAGAAAATTCCTCCGTCATCGCTTGGCGAAGCTGAGTGTAGTTGTCTTGCACACTGGGAGGTTGTGTTTGGATAAACTGATGGACCGCTCGTGAGCTGGTTTTCCGCAAAAAGAATCCTTTCCCTGTCGGTGGCATGTGGAAGATCAACTAGATGAGTGTCTAACTCTCTCAAATAATCCTCAATGTGTTGATCAGAGTTGTCTGGATCAAATATTGGCATGTCTTCTGCTAAAAATGTCAGCTCTTTAAAGCGAGGGAACTTGGATTTCCTCTCTGATAAAGGCAGGACTAAATTAGCATTTGAAAAGATATGGCTTGAGTCACATACCTCAGGTCTGGGAGGTGTGTCGGGGGGAGCTGTGAAGCAGCTGACCCCCCTTCTCCTGTTGACCTGGGAGTCCGAAAATGTATGAGAGGGACTTGGATCAGAGAATCTGGAAGATAATCTTACTGTCTCCTCAAAATCTGAGTCGGAAAACTGGGAAGTCAAGTCATTGTTGTCTCTGTCTGTTGACAGACAGGTTGCAAATGACTGGAGTCCCAAAGACATTGACTCGGTTGGGACAGATTTCACCGTCTGTGGGGATCCCTGCTCCTCTTCCACAGAGGATGAATCTGAAAAACCAGAGTCACATTGGCTGGAAGATCTGACTGGGGTTAGATTCTCTGATCTAAGCCTGAACAGTTCTTCTCTTTGTGAGCAGAGTTCTGACTCTGCTGTGTGTAGATCTTTAAAGTAGTGTAATGCTTTCCTACTCGCCGTTCCAGCTTCATGGAGGAGAGAAGCATTTTGCACTTTTAAAAGTTCTACTTCCTTTTCTAAGTCTGCTTTAATTTTACAGGCGAGGGTGGTTTGCCTATGAAAGATTAGAAGCAAACATCTCAACAATGAACCATGGGATGCAGTCTGTGCACTACCAGAACCATTAATTAGAGAGATTATCTCTTCATTGCATTCAACCAGACTCAATCTGCCGATGAGTTCCGTGAAACCAGGTTTCAAGCTTTTTGCAATTGAAGCGATCAACTCGTCCAAGTTATTGATTTCCATTGTTTCAAAAGGGATGATAATGATGAGGCTAAGATTAAGTTATTGTTTGAAAACTTAAATGTGTGTTTATGGAGTTGTCTAGCAGACACCATAAATGTTCCTGTGGTTAGCCTGATCAAAGGATTGTTCTTCTCTGTGTGGTGAGGGGGACTCCCTGTGGAGAGAGGGCTTCACACACACAGATAAGATCAGGTAGGAATTTACGATTGTAAATGCGTACCAGGGTTAAAACATACACTAACTAAAATGCATGGCAGTATCAGTTAGGAAAAGTTTTAACCTTTAACTCAAGCTGGAATTTGGGAATAACAGCAAGGTAAAAACTTCACAGTGCTTTTGGTCACTGTGGCGAAATGCTCTTATGCGGATATGCGTTGGCAGTATCAGCTGATTCTCACTCACTCTTGAAGTATCACACGGCCGGTGGCACTGATGTGATAAGTTTAAGGACAATGGAATCACCGACTTTGCTTCGAGTTGCATTGAATGGGTGTCATTCAAATGCTAATGTTTCACTGCAGGGCAGTGACTTCCAGACGTCAGCTGGAGCAGCAACTCCAGTGTAACTCAAAGGACTTATTTACTCACACACTGTCTCTCAATTTTGATTCAGTTGTGAATAAAATAATTTTCACCACATCGTACTTTTGGAAGTTCGGCTGGATGTCTACTGTGGTAGCAGGAAGACAATGGTGGATGTGAAAGCTTTGGGAGATTTCACACCGGAATCAGAGAGTTTTTGGTTTGTACCAAAGTGACCACTTTCTGTGGTCCTGCAGATCCCAACACTAGGCTAAAGGAGGCTCTAAAGGAAGCATCAGTGTTTCCTAGGCTAAAGGAGGCTCTAAAGGAAGCATCAGTGTTTCCTAGGCTAAAGGAGGCTCTAAAGGAAGCATCAGTGTTTCCTAGGCTAAAGGAGGCTCTAAAGGAAGCATCAGTGTTTCCTAGGCTAAAGGAGGCTCTAAAGGAAGCATCAGTGTTTCCTAGGCTAAAGGAGGCTCTAAAGGAAGCATCAGTGTTTCCTAGGCTAAAGGAGGCTCTAAAGGAAGCATCAGTGTTTCGTAGGCTAAAGGAGGCTCTTTAGGAAGCATCAATGTTTCCTAGGCTAAAGGAGGCTCTAAAGGAAGCATCAGTGTTTCCTAGGCTAAAGGAGGTTCTAAAGGAAGCATCAGTGTTTCCTAGGCTAAAGGAGGTTCTAAAGGAAGCATCAGTGTTTCCTAGGCTAAAGGAGGTTCTAAAGGAAGCATCAGTGTTTCCAAGACTAAAGGAAGCATCAGTGTTTCCTAGGCTAAAGGAGGTCCTAAAGGAAGAATCAGTGTTTCCTAGGCTAAAGGAAGCATCAGTGTTTCCTCGGCTAAAGGAGGTCCTAAAGGAAGCATCAGTGTTTCCTAGGCTAAAGGACGCATCGGTGTTTCCTAGGCTATAGGAAGCATCAGTGTTTCCTAGGCTAATGGAAGCATCAGTGTTTCCTAGGCTAAAGGAGGTCATAAAGAAAGCATCAGTGTTTCCTAGAATAAAGGAGGCTCTTAAAGGGTAACTGAAATGTTTTTCAGATTTCATCTTTAGAAAGAAGAATAAATATGCTTTCGAAAGGTATATAACATTCCCAGATAAAAGTCCGAATTCCGACCCTTTTAATTGACTTTACATGATGCAGCAGACGACGGTATATTTGCGGGCCATAAATGTGAGCTGCCTGAGCTAGACCGGATATGACGTACGAGGGGTTATATGTCCCAGCCAAAACAACATCAGCTGATTGAAGAATGGAGGGGTTTGGCGATACAGAAGCACCTAGGAGCGATGTTAGCGAAGATTTAAGTGACGTATCGTTGGTTTTGGACGAAGATGAAGGAGAGGAATCATCGGAGGAAGAATTAGAAGAAAATCAAGGCGTTCAACCATACATGTTTGAGCCGTGAGTACATATTGTGTGTGACCGGGTATTTACCCGTGAGTACATATTGTGTGTGACCGGGTATTTACCCGTGTGCACATATTGTGTGTGACCGGGTATTTACCCGTGAGTACATATTGTGCGTGACCGGGTATTTACCCGTGTGCACATATTGTGTGTGACCGGGTATTAACCCGTGAGTACATATTGTGCGTGACCGGGTATTTACCCGTGAGTACATATTGTGTGTGACCGGGTATTTACCCGTGAGTACATATTGTGTGTGACCGGGTATTTACCCTTGTGCACATATTGTGCGTGACCGGGTATTTACCCGTGAGTACATATTGTGTGTGACCGGGTATTAACCCGTGTGCACATATTGTGCGTGACCGGGTATTTACCCGTGAGTACATATTGTGTGTGACCGGGTATTTACCCGTGTGCACATATTGTGTGTGACCGGGTATTAACCCGTGAGTACATATTGTGCGTGACCGGGTATTTACCCGTGTGCACATATTGTGTGTGACCGGGTATTTACCCTTGTGTCAGAGTGGGTGTTTTGCAAAGTTTATTGGTCTATTTGTCTTAAGTTTTAGCAGGTTTTAAAAAGACTTACTGAAGGTTGGGTTTAAAAATCCGTTAAAAAGCCGTTTAAAAATGGTGGGGACAGAACCAGGTTTCAGGATACGTTTCCTCTTCACATCAAAACCAAGTGACTCTCGGATTGCGGGTGCTGTTTCGTAACAGTCATCCGTGAAATGTTGACTGCAGAGATAGGAGGCCTCTGTTGGTGTCCAGTTGGAGTGAGTGCGCTGCACTTGTTTTGTCCATAATCTCCTCAAAGTTTCATCTTTTGGGAATTTATGGACACTTACAGACGGACTGGGCATTTGGGAACACCCAGCCGCAACACAACGCTTAGGCATGACTCTAAAAAACTGCTAAATAACGCGATAATGCAGAGCACATGTAAACAAGACACTACGATCAGCTGTTGTGGGCGGAAGTAAATAACTCCTCATACGTCACAGCGCAAAACTACGGCAAGTTGGGAAAACTAGGTCAGATTCACAGGGCGGGAGATTTAAAGGCATTTTTAGACGTTCGGCGCTCAAGAGCAAGATAGTGGTGTGATTGTCATTGGTGTGTCATATATCATTCGAAAGGGGGAAAAATAATGCTAAATACTGGTGTATTTTAATAGAATTATTTCAGGGACCCTTTAAGGAAGCATCAATGTTTCCTAGGCTAAAGGAAGCATCAGTGTTTCCTAGGCTAAAGGAGGCTCTAAAGGAAGCATCAGTGTTTCCTAGACTAAAGGAGGCTCCAAAGGAAGCATCAGTGTTTCCTAGGCTAAAGGAGGCCCCAAAGGAAGCATCAGTGTTTCCTAGGCTAAAGGAGGCTCCAAAGGAAGCATCAGTGTTTCCTAGGCTAAAGGAGGCTCTAAAGGAAGCATCAGTGTTTCCTAGGCTAAAGGAAGCATCAGTGTTTCCTAGGCTAAAGGAAGCATCAGTGTTTCCTAGGCTAATGGAAGCATCAGTGTTTCCTAGGCTAAAGGAGGCTCTAAAGGAAGCATCAGTGTTTCCTAGGCTAAAGGAGGCTCTTAAGGAAGCATCAATGTTTCCTAGGCTAAAGGAGGCTCTAAAGGAAGCATCAGTGTTTCGTAGGCTAAAGGAGGCTCTTTAGGAAGCATCAATGTTTCCTAGGCTAAAGGAGGCTCTTTAGGAAGCATCAGTGTTTCCTAGGCTAAAGGAGGTCCTAAAGGAAGCATCAGTGTTTCCTAGGCTAAAGGAAGCATCAGTGTTTCCTCGGCTAAAGGAGGTCCTACAGGAAGCATCAGTGTTTCCTAGGCTAAAGGACGCATCAGTGTTTCCTAGGCTAAAGGAAGCATCAGTGTTTCCTAGGCTAAAGGAAGCATCAGTGTTTCCTAGGCTAAAGGAGGTCATAAAGAAAGCATCAGTGTTTCCTAGAATAAAGGAGGCTCTTAAGGAAGCATCAATGTTTCCTAGGCTAAAGGAAGCATCAGTGTTTCCTAGGCTAAAGGAGGCTCTAAAGGAAGCATCAGTGTTTCCTAGACTAAAGGAGGCTCCAAAGGAAGCATCAGTGTTTCCTAGGCTAAAGGAGGCCCCAAAGGAAGCATCAGTGTTTCCTAGGCTAAAGGAGGCTCCAAAGGAAGCATCAGTGTTTCCTAGGCTAAAGGAGGCTCTAAAGGAAGCATCAGTGTTTCCTAGGCTAAAGGAAGCATCAGTGTTTCCTAGGCTAAAGGAAGCATCAGTGTTTCCTAGGCTAAAGGAAGCATCAGTGTTTCCTAGGCTAATGGAAGCATCAGTGTTTCCTAGGCTAAAGGAAGCATCAGTGTTTCCTAGGCTAAAGGAAGCATCAGTGTTTCCTAGGCTAAAGGAAGCATCAGTGTTTCCTAGGCTAAAGGAAGCATCAGTGTTTCCTAGGCTAATGGAAGCATCAGTGTTTCCTAGGCTAAAGGAGGCTCTAAAGGAAGCATCAGTGTTTCCTAGGCTAAAGGAGGCTCTTAAGGAAGCATCAATGTTTCCTAGGCTAAAGGAGGCTCTAAAGGAAGCATCAGTGTTTCGTAGGCTAAAGGAGGCTCTTTAGGAAGCATCAATGTTTCCTAGGCTAAAGGAGGCTCTTTAGGAAGCATCAATGTTTCCTAGGCTAAAGGAGGCTCTAAAGGAAGCATCAGTGTTTCGTAGGCTAAAGGAGGCTCTTTAGGAAGCATCAATGTTTCCTAGGCTAAAGGAGGCTCTTTAGGAAGCATCAGTGTTTCCTAGGCTAAAGGAGGTCCTAAAGGAAGCATCAGTGTTTCCTAGGCTAAAGGAAGCATCAGTGTTTCCTCGGCTAAAGGAGGTCCTACAGGAAGCATCAGTGTTTCCTAGGCTAAAGGACGCATCAGTGTTTCCTAGGCTAAAGGAAGCATCAGTGTTTCCTAGGCTAAAGGAAGCATCAGTGTTTCCTAGGCTAAAGGAAGCATCAGTGTTTCCTAGGCTAAAGGAGGTCATAAAGAAAGCATCAGTGTTTCCTAGAATAAAGGAGGCTCTTAAGGAAGCATCAATGTTTCCTAGGCTAAAGGAAGCATCAGTGTTTCCTAGGCTAAAGGAAGCATCAGTGTTTCCTAGGCTAAAGGAAGCATCAGTGTTTCCTAGGCTAAAGGAGGCTCTTAAGGAAGCATCAGTGTTTCCTAGGCTAAAGGAGGCTCTAAAGGAAGCATCAGTGTTTCCTAGGCTAAAGGACGCATCAGTGTTTCCTAGGCTAAAGGAAGCATCAGTGTTTCCTAGGCTAAAGGAAGCATCAGTGTTTCCTAGGCTAATGGAAGCATCAGTGTTTCCTAGGCTAAAGGAGGCTCTAAAGGAAGCATCAGTGTTTCCTAGGCTAAAGGAGGCTCTTAAGGAAGCATCAATGTTTCCTAGGCTAAAGGAGGCTCTAAAGGAAGCATCAGTGTTTCGTAGGCTAAAGGAGGCTCTTTAGGAAGCATCAATGTTTCCTAGGCTAAAGGAGGCTCTTTAGGAAGCATCAGTGTTTCCTAGGCTAAAGGAGGTCCTAAAGGAAGCAACAGTGTTTCCTAGGCTAAAGGAAGCATCAGTGTTTCCTCGGCTAAAGGAGGTCCTACAGGAAGCATCAGTGTTTCCTAGGCTAAAGGACGCATCAGTGTTTCCTAGGCTAAAGGAAGCATCAGTGTTTCCTAGGCTAAAGGAAGCATCAGTGTTTCCTAGGCTAAAGGAAGCATCAGTGTTTCCTAGGCTAAAGGAAGCATCAGTGTTTCCTAGGCTAATGGAAGCATCAGTGTTTCCTAGGCTAAAGGAAGCATCAGTGTTTCCTAGGCTAAAGGAAGCATCAGTGTTTCCTAGGCTAAAGGAAGCATCAGTGTTTCCTAGGCTAAAGGAAGCATCAGTGTTTCCTAGGCTAATGGAAGCATCAGTGTTTCCTAGGCTAAAGGAGGCTCTAAAGGAAGCATCAGTGTTTCCTAGGCTAAAGGAGGCTCTTAAGGAAGCATCAATGTTTCCTAGGCTAAAGGAGGCTCTAAAGGAAGCATCAGTGTTTCGTAGGCTAAAGGAGGCTCTTTAGGAAGCATCAATGTTTCCTAGGCTAAAGGAGGCTCTTTAGGAAGCATCAGTGTTTCCTAGGCTAAAGGAGGTCCTAAAGGAAGCATCAGTGTTTCCTAGGCTAAAGGAAGCATCAGTGTTTCCTCGGCTAAAGGAGGTCCTACAGGAAGCATCAGTGTTTCCTAGGCTAAAGGACGCATCAGTGTTTCCTAGGCTAAAGGAAGCATCAGTGTTTCCTAGGCTAAAGGAAGCATCAGTGTTTACTAGGCTAAAGGAAGCATCAGTGTTTCCTAGGCTAAAGGAGGTCATAAAGAAAGCATCAGTGTTTCCTAGAATAAAGGAGGCTCTTAAGGAAGCATCAATGTTTCCTAGGCTAAAGGAAGCATCAGTGTTTCCTAGGCTAAAGGAAGCATCAGTGTTTCCTAGGCTAAAGGAGGCTCTTAAGGAAGCATCAGTGTTTCCTAGGCTAAAGGAGGCTCTAAAGGAAGCATCAGTGTTTCCTAGGCTAAGGAGGCTCTAAAGGAAGCATCAGTGTTTCCTAGGCTAAAGGAGGCTCTAAAGGAAGCATCAGTGTTTCCTAGGCTAAGGAGGCTCTAAAGGAAGCAACAAGCCTCCTTTTCTTTGCTTATTGAGAATTCAGACAGTTCTCATCATGGCCGCTACATAAAACACTTCTGGGGTCAGTGTAGTCGATAGATAAGGAGATAGGAGGGACATTTTGGACGTACCCTGAATGTTTCCAGTTGAAACCCTAGCGAAACATCATCTGGTGCCACAGTCGTATTGACATGCAGTTTTTAGTTTTCTTTAACATGCTCATTGGATCTCAACTCAGGCCACATTTACACATCCCTGGTTTTTCCACACAATAAAGGATATTTCCCACTCTACGTACACAAAAGAAATCTTCATTGACACAGACCAACATAATCACCTTGGCTCAGAGCTGCAATGAGCAGCCAAACATGTACGGGGCAGTGTAACGAGAAGCATGAAGCCATGATAGACAATCAGAATCCTGGGGGAAAAAAACGCAACATCATGAATTGTGAAGGTCAATATCTGCCTATCTCCCCTCAACTGGTATGAGAAAAGTACAAAACAAGGAGCAGCTGAGGTTTTCATATTTCAATCAGATCAACAGTGAAATATAACAGATAACCATCTTTATTTTCACATCCTCAGTCTACCAGAAGTGAAAATACCTGATGTGGATGAAGGTTCCCAGTTGATGAGGGTGAACAGATTTACATCTTATTTATCTTCACAAAGATCATGTTTTTATTTCCAGGCCTCAATTTTGAGTCAAATAGGAAGAAAGTAGAGAAGATGATTGACAGAACAAAAAAGTACATTTGTCGAGGTAAATGAATTAAAGACCAATTAAAATTCTGAAAATAAGCAATAGTGAAGACCGACCCACAAGGTTTTCAGTTTCTGAGAAAAATCTAACAATCAGATCATCAGAAAGGCTTTTCATGGCCCTAGAGAGATTAGTTCGGGAGTTTGACGTCAACCAAAACTTTAGCATGAGATTAAATGTGTGCTTGTGGCCTGAAGAGTTCATGTTGTGACTCATTGAGAGTTGGATTTTAAAAATACGTATGGTGGAGTTCATCACGGCTGGAGGTAGAAGGTTCTTCCTTCTTCATGCAATATCAGACGTCTTTCCTCTTTTCATTCAGACAGCAACCGTGAATCCACATAAAATTAACTAAACAATAAATACATAAATAAATAAAACATGACAAAAGGTAATAATAATAAGAAGAAATGTTCTTCTCTTTTCATTCTTGTGACATGTTTATGGTTCGAAGCTGCTGACAGTAACAGTTAAGCTTCAGAAAATAAATAAATAAATAACTTGATTAATTAATTTATGTATTAATTAAAAAAAAAACTTAAATAATAAACAAAACATAACACAAGCATATAGAATGCCACTTAACTCAAGTTTAAGTGGGATCAAGTTTCAAGAGAGTTTTCTTTTTCTAATATTGATTGTTTGGTTTTGTCCCTATATCTTGAATGTAAACTGTGTTTGATGTAATTGGCACCATATTTTGAACAAAAACAAAAAAGGATTTACATTGAACCAGCATATTTTTCACTTTAATGTTAATACTGACTCTTTTTCCCAAACGGTCATTTGACAGTTTGTGAAATTACTTCTTGAAAATGAGATGAAAATTGGTTTATCAAGTAAACAGGGTTCTTCTGTGTGTGTTCAGTTCAGGTGTCGCAGCCTTTGAGCAGCACTGGGAACACATTTCTATTATACGCTGAGCCGGAGGTTTTCAAAGTTTGAATATTTCTTAAAATACCTGCTTAGTTTTGTGAATCCCGACGGATTAGCATTGTGTGAGTTAATCCCGGAGACGGGACAGATGATCTAAGACATCTCAGTGTTTCTGTTTATATAATTTAAATGGTGTCACTGAAGCCTTCAAGTGTTTAATGGTGTCAAGTATGAAAAGTGGTAGATTTCCTTAAAACCATTGATGCTGCAAGACAACTGGCATGTGGGGTTAGGCACTGTGAGAACCGGGTCGAATCCTCGTCGAGAACTTGTTGTTGAGACATTTGTAGGTTATATAACTTCCTGCAGAGAGGATGACGACGTGCTGGCCTGCAAGAGTTTACTCAGGGTTGTTATCTCTAAGTTGAGCCAGCAGATTATGCATTCTATTTTTTAATTATGTCAGTTCTGGTTAATAGAAGTAATTATGAAACATCTATTTGATTACCGCCCGGTGTCGGAATGAACTTCCCTGTGGCTGGCGTACGTGAGCAACGCTCCCGGCGGCGGCCACAAGCCGCCGGGACAGGATCAGTGTGGAGTTTGGCTCCAGAGACTGAGATTTACAGCTTCGCCCTGCCAGAAAGACCAGACTTGTTTTGATTACCAGAGTTTGCTACACAGCGCCGCAGCGGCAGCGCGTTGTTTGACTTGGACGCGGCTGCACAATCACCTCTTTGTTCGCCTTGCCCTGGAACTGGTAAGGACGCGGCAGAGAGGAGTCGACCAGCTGCTCGGATCTAAACTTTTGTTTCCCCGTCGTGTCTGATTGGGCGTCACAGGAGGACGTGCAGCATTCCGCCACATTTCATGGAGCGAAATAAAGTGAAAGAAGCCATCTCCTCACTGTTTACACACCAGATATCCTGTAACAGTGTTAAATTCAGGCCAACTCATATTATTTCTATGTCATTTTGCAGGTGTTTCATCTAATCTGCTACCATCAGTAGATTATAAAAAATAAGATATAAGGACACATCAGACGACCAGATGCAAATCGGCCTGTGACAAACATTGCCAAGCTCGCGTGATTCAGTGTTTTTGAGAAAGCATGGGCCAAGTAGGGCAAAAGCATTGCATTTTGCTGCTTCTAAGAGATAAGACCATCTTCTTTACATCATCCAGCTGATGACCGAGACGCTGATTTGGAACCACACGCTCTTTAACTGTGCAGGGAACACAAAGTTTAGCTTTAGTTCATTTCATTCATTGTAAAAAATAAAACCAATTCAATAGAATAGAGAACAAAAGTTTACACATTCCTGGATGGAAGGGAGCAGACAGAAGATGGATTCATATAGTCACCCCCTTTATCTCCATCAATAGTAAATTGAAAGTAAATAAACACACAAGAAGACTGAGTGGGCAACATAACCAGCCTCGCTTAATTTCTCCAAACACCGAAACACTTTGATTCTCAAACATCATTTCTTTACATTTCAATAATAACTTTGATTTAACCCATAACTGGAACCTTTTTACCAGAATGCAACTTTCCCTCACTCTGGTCCTTAATACCGTTTTGTTTTTTTTTGTTTTTTTAAGATTTCTGATTCTCTATCTTTTTGCCCATTTATTTTCAACACGGACTGTTAAAATGTCTTTATGAGCTTTATACATAACCTGCAGAATACCATGATCTACTATGTGCGTGTGAGCTGCAGACAGCATTCTCACGGCGTGTGTTTATGTCGTCTTGGCCCAAAGCCTCCCATCTTGATCACGCATAGAAAACGTGAAGTCGTTGAATAGCAGCTTCTGAGAATTAAGCAAGTCTGGTTTTTCTTTCTCAATCATTTACAGAAGGAAGTTGTGTGCACGTAAATAAAGACCGGTGGCAGGAATTCAGAGGTGTTTACAGACTCTTGGCATGCAGGGTTAATTACATGATGATTTTATTGTGTTTCAGGCCTTATTTACGGAAGCCATGAGTCAAACCATGTATATTCAGCAATATACAAATTATCCTGGTGATTCACAGCTGCTACGTGTTTCTTACATATTTCCTTTTCCTGGATGTGTATGGTGAAGGTGTGTAACGGCATAATTATTGAGATTCATCCTCTCTGTGAAACTAAAAACCTCACCTGAGCGAAACACAGACTCTCAGCTTGTGACAACCACCAGAACAGAATCCAGGAATGGATGAAGTGATATAAAAGCGGATGAATGTATAATCAGTCCTGTTAATACAGACATGTAAGCTCACCACAGTATATCATCTTGTCGAGATCTTAGGGTGTCAAACATGAGGTCTTTGTGCCAGAGCTAGTCTGCAAGAGGCTCCGATCCGGCAAACTGACAAACCTCCAGGGAAATGATCAAAATGTCAAAGAAAAAAAAAAAAAGACTTAGAAACTAAGGATTTAAGAGACGCAACACGACACTGAGATATCAGTGATACTGACATGAATGCTAGGAAACTGTCAGGGCGACTTTGTGAAAACATACATAATGTTGCTGCTACATAAAGTTGTTTATTTTGGACATTTGGATCTATTTTGTACCAGACGGTTTCGTTAAAATTGGTTTTATGTTGAGAATGTAGACATTTGCATCACGTACACTCTGCGCCACAATACAGGCAAAGTTTGAAGTTTCAATCTGCAGGTTATGACAGCACTATGTGATGACCCAAAATGTGTTTGACAGCTCTGATCCATACGGACACTGACTCTGGCCGCAGAATTCCCTCCGATTAGAAACATAACCACCACAAATCCACAAAAAAGATCAAATATTTCAATGAAAAAACTGCCAGCAGCCTCAAAGGAGCCGCACTGACGTCTTTAAGTGAGGTGAGCCTTTAAGATATGGGGATTGTCTTCTGCAGCCGTATCAAATTGTAATTTGTAACAATAAATGTATTGTTTTTAATACCGACGTCATAAACTCACCATAAAGTGTCCGACTGCCACTTTGAATGTGAGAACAGAAACCTGGACCCTTGAACCATCGAGCTGTTAAACTAAACTCACACCGAATATAGTCTGATTGGAAACGGCCTCGAAATAACCACATCCTGAAATCTACGTGAATAATTAACACAAAAAAAATCCAAATCTATTTCTTTATTTATCTGTGCACGTTTTAGTGTGTTGAAATGTCATAAACACTCATAATGGCCCAGCGATCCAGTCAGATGTCTGTACGAAGGTCATGTTGTGTTTGACTCATCTGGAAGTTCAGTCGGAAGAATTCAGCTCTGAAGTTGCTTCCTGCTTTTGCAAGAGATATATGTTGAAATCCCATACGTGGAAGGTTTGAGTTTAGCTTTTCTTGCAGTTTCAGGTCATTTATATGTCAAAAGAGAACAAAGGTGAGGCCTGATGGAACACATCAATTATCTCAACCCGTTTCCTCAATTTGGACGTGCAGATGTTTGGTCAACTGTGACCAAGATTTCGGTGCGGTAATGACCTGTTGGAGTTCATGGTCACGAAACTGGGTCATCAGGGCCTGGGTTCATGACAGGAAATGTTTTTTGCTCATTCATATTGCCAGTCATGCTGATGATGTGCAAAAAATATCAATTGTCATTGTTGTAAATCAAAAATAAAATTTTTCAAAAAGGTTTATTTTAATGATGATAAAGATTTGAGGGGCTTGCAGATTTCCTGCAGGTCATTTGGTCGTACTACATTATCTTGCATTCTTCGAGAGTATCTTGAAGAAACAGAAAAGTTCACTTAGCGTGACTACTACAGTATATTTGAAGTGCTTTTCTTGCACGGGGGATCAATGGAGTTGTTTGGACAGCTCACTGAAGGGAACATCATGTAACCATCATTTAAATCAAGTGTTTCTGGCAGTGGCAGGAAACAATTTAGAATCAGAATCAGAATCAGAATCAGAATCGTCTTTATTGTCATTGTAACAAATACAACGAAATGGCATAGAAAGTTTTGGGGAAAGAAGGACGACAAGAGGTGAGGAGAGGAGGGAAAAAAGACAGATTACAGGCTCTAAGGAGCACAGCCTGTAATTGGGCTGTGCTCCATTACAGGCTTAGGCAGAGGAAGCAGGACTGACCGGTTCGGGGGCACCAGGGCAGAAAGACCAGCACAGACGGAAGGTCATGGCCATTAAACCGACGACTGAGAGGATCTGAGAGCTGGATTGAAATGGAGAGTGAGGACGGGATCGGAGCCGACACACAACCGTCACCACAACTGCTGCGTTTAGGAAAGTCCATAGGTTGCCTCATTTGGAGAAAACATGAGCGATATAGTACCTGAACTACTCGTGCTGGCACTTTGTTCTTATTTCGCACCACGCTCAGGGAAATGTAATAATTCATGACCATGACATTTTGAATGGCGGCATAACTTTCATCCATTGTGAGAACAACCTAGTGACTTTTTGATGATGACACATTTCAGTGGTTATTCCTACTACAAATGTAGCCATACGACATGTCGGTGACCTGGATTATTTCATAATGAGAAACAAAAACCAACCAACGCCTTCTGGACTACAATGGCATGTTTGGCACAAGTTCTTGGAACGGGTTCTGTGCCAATGACTTGTGGTGACATAACACGAAATGTCAAACAGCGTATCAAATGCAAAGTGAGAACCACGATGATGCTTTAAAGTTGTTGTTTTCTCTTGTCGATTAAAATAAATGTAGTGTAATTATTTTTGAATGAGATAAATGGACACGATGGGGATTAACCCAACTCGTCTCCAGCCAAGTTTCTTTTCTTTTTTCTTTTTTTTACACTTTACACGACCTGAAATCTTTCTTTTTTTCCCAGTCTCTCCAACTAAATTATATCCACTTAACTATCACATCTTACCTATTCATTACAAGCGCCACCCTTTTTTTGGTTTAGGATTACACTGTCTACAGCAACAACGCACATCCAGAGCTAAAGTTTTTCCAACATTCAATATTTCAGACGGGGATTAACAAAGTATGATTCGCGGATTGGTTGGTTGGTTATGAGTTAGTTATTGGTAATTGAAGGAGCAGACATACTGGCTTTACAAAATGTATCACACAGGAATTCCCCTTTTGTTCCATAACAAAGGCCGAGACATTCTATGTTTCTTTCCTTCAAGTTAAACCAGAAATGAGCACGATTATCGTAACTCATTGCTCCAATTTCTGAAAGCATCGTGCAATATCCTCGTAGCTTCATAATGAAGCAGCACCAGGGAGAATGTCTGTTACATAATGTGTGTCACCATCCATCCTCCCATCCGTCCATGTGTTTGGGTGAACTTTACAAAAACACACAGTTACACACCCACATTGCCACCCTAGGTGTAATTCAGAGTCACCAATTAACCTCAAATGCAACATTTTGAACAATTTGGACAGACAGTGTGAAATATGAACAGTGTAAAAAAAAAAAAAATCTGAAGTAAAAATAGTCAGAACTGAATGTCAACCCCGTGCCCACCCACCGCCAGGCCAGACACTTAAGAAAAAAGAAAGAAAGTAAAAATGAATTAATCGATTAAAAAAAGTGCTTTCTAAGATTCAAGTTCCAGTCTTGCACCAACAGCTGACAGAGGAATGGTGACGACCCCTGACCCTGCCGCTGCAGCCAATCACAGCCATTGTGGTTAACTGAGTTGTGTACATGAGGTCAAGTGCCAGAAGAGGAGAGAGGGCCTAACGAGTGAAATTGTAGGGACATCTATTAAAAATGGTACAGTTCCAGAAACTGTTTCAAATTGGCGACATTACAGTCTTTGTGTTACTCTGGGGAAGCTACTTTGTTGATCACAAGCTAAGACCAGCTCCTGTGTTGCTGTGCTAAACTAGGAATGTCGTTACAAGTTGCTGGGTAGCCGGGCACAAAATTAACTTCCTTTATCCACCGTCAAATGGATCAGGGAATGTTTATATTTTAGTTGCCGCGTAATGCATTAAAGTTGTTGGGGTATTTTCCAGGATGAGGGAAGCAACTCTACCAGCCACTTTTAACCAGCATGTGGTGCGAGTTTCTGTGTGGTTTGGGACTATTGAAGTATTTTAGACACCCAAAAGAAAGCCCACATTAAAAATGTACATCCACCTGAGTGTGCATTACATTTTTAACATTTTGACGCTCTGCATTGCTGTCAGACAGCCCTTTGATCAGGTCACGGGTCTCCAAAGTACGGTGGCCCAGAAGGGCCAACAACACAACACAACACAAAAGCCACGACACACCAACAAAAGCCACAACACACCAACAAAAGACACAACACACCAACAAAAGCCACAATGTAAGGACGCAGCGGTTGGAGCGCAGTCGCTGTTTCCGGGGGACCATATTTTCTGACGGACTTGGGACCGGAGGGGATAACAGTTTCTGACATTAAGGAGAGTTTAATGAGACGTAAGTAAAGTACTGTTGCATGATTAATGTCATTATGTGTTTTCAGATATCAGCAATGTTGATCACTGTGTTGAAATTGTCCTAACGTTGTGTGTGTGTTCTTTCGTTCCACCATTTGGTTCCGCTTTGGTTCCGTCAGAAAATATGGTTCCCCGGAAACAAAGCCTGTTCTTCTGGACGGAGTATTGGGAGAATTTAATGAAGCGTAAGTAAATTGATTTGGATTGAAATGTTTTATTTGTCGCTGTTAGAAAAACAGTCCATATTAAAAGTCTTTGATTCCAACATGATGATTTAAATAATTATTCAGGAGCAATGCTCTCTCACTTTACATTATAACCAAATAATTCAACTACATTACTTTCATTGACCATAAAGTATGGATGGCAGGCAGGGATGGCAGAACAAATATACAACAATATCAACACAGTGATCAACATTGCTGATATCTGAAAACACATAACGACATTAATCATGCAACAGTACAAGTACTAGTACTTTATGGGCTGCAGCTCTGAGACTACAAAAAATAATAGTTAACAAAACAACTAGTGCAAAGTGGAGGATGTAAACAACAACAGAGGATTCATAAGATCCAGATATTCCAGAGATTACTGTAGTAACGTCACATATCTGCGGAGCTCTAAGCCCCGCCCACTTTTTAGCCTACTTTCTGCAGTGGAAACGGGCACCGGATTTGGCGCCGGTTACACTTTACCACTCTGCTCCGTTCCGTCTCTGCACGTTTTGTGCAGTGGAAACACGGTTAAAGTGACCCAGTGAAGGGCTGCTGTGTCTGCAGGTCTGCACGAACACACCTGATCCAAACTGTGTCAAGACAATTCAGTTGAGTGAATAATTGGAGTCAGGTGTGTCTTCTTGTTTGGTGGGAATGAAAACCTGCAGCCACAACGGCTCTTTACTGGATCACTTTGAAACACTTGCCTTAAGTACTGCATTTCCTCAACCACCGCCGTCGTACTATGAGGCAGAAGTACCTGCAGTAAACTATAAGTGCATTTTTCTCATCCGAACAGCAGATCTGCACAGTTTCGTCTTGTTCTACACTTATGATTTATTTTGAGTGCTGACTCAGTAGATCATACTGCATCTTCTTGAGAGGGCTATAAAATGCATATTTTCATGTTTTTATGTTTTCATATAGTTTTGCACATTATTGTGGTCAACTATTGGGGTAACCATATTGATATTACATAGATGTTAAACTCATTGACTTTGTTTTGTGTTTTTTCTTTACAGTGGAAACAGCATGATTTAACCATACCTGACAGATCAGCCTTGGTATTCCTTTTAGTGTTTAAAAATAAAGAGCTGTTGAACTTTTGTTTCTCCTGTTTTCTATATTTTCAGATGTCTGATTTCAGAAATTGCGTGGAGTTGCTTCTTAAAAGAAGTTAAATGCTAACATGTTTAGAATGTTTTATATAGAACATCCTAAACCATTTTGGAAACAATCAAAACAAAACAGCTTCGCAGTGTTGTAACTTAACGTTTTCAAAAGATGAAAGCAAAATATTTTTAGAACGTTTGCAAAGAACGTTTTCCAGGATCATTCTGGGAACGTAAAGAAAACTTCCCGCTCAGAACCTTCTTAAGATCATTAGAGCAAAATGTTGTACTAATGATGTTACTTAACATTTGAAGGAGATTGTCACCAAACGTTTTCAGAATGCTTTTAGAGAATGTTCCTCTAGGTCAGGGGTCGGCAACCTTTAATGCTCAAAGAGCCAGTTGGTTCCGTTTCCCACTGAACACAACAGCAATGTGCACTCCTACTCGCCCATGCACACACATGCCTACATTGTCACTCAATATCACTATGATGTTGTGGTGAGTAATGTAGCATGTTAGAGAAAATGCTTTTACTTTACAACAGATGTGCACATCAGTCTTTTGCTTTTACTTTCTTTCTTCTTGGCATCCGTTCGTCTTCGAGAGACGATGGTGTAGCTCAGATGAAGGTCTCTCTGCACCTTTGCGAATGGCCGGTCAGTCCGATGCGCGCGTGGCAATGTCTGCCACAGACGAACTGTGACGCCTGCTGAGGTCGTCGCTGTCGCTCCTTCCTCCTGGCTCGTTTCTCAGCCAGGCCTTGGTTTCTCTCCTGCTCAGCCGACTGTACACCTGACCTTACAGCAAGGCGCCAGGCTGAAAGACCAGCACAGACGGAAGGTCATGGCCATTAAACCGACGACTGAGAGGATCTGAGAGCTGGATTGAAATGGAGAGTGAGGACGGGATCGGAGCCGACACACAACCGTCACCACAACCGCTGCGTTTAGGAAAGTCCATAGGTTGCCTCATTTGGAGAAAACATGAGCGATATAGTACCTGAACTACTCGTGCTGGCACTTTGTTCTTATTTCGCACCACGCTCAGGGAAATGTAATAATTTATGACCATGACATTTTGAATGGCGGCATAACTTTCATCCATTGTGAGAACAACCTAGTGACTTTTTGATGATGACACATTTCAGTCGTCATTCCTACTACAGATGCAGCCATACGGCATGTCGGTGACCTGGATTATTTCATAATGAGAAACAAAAACCACCCAACGCCTTCTGGACTACAATGGCATGTTTGGCACAAGTTCTTGGAACGGGTTCTGTGCCAATGACTTGTGGTGACATAACACGAAATGTCAAACAGCGTATCAAATGCAAAGTGAGAACCACGATGATGCTTTAAAGTTGTTGTTTTCTCTTGTCGATTAAAATAAATGTAGTGTAATTATTTTTGAATTAGATAAATGGACACGATGGGGATTAACCCAACTCGTCTCCAGCCAAGTTTCTTTTCTTTTTTCTTTTTTTTACACTTTACACGACCTGAAATCTTTCTTTTTTTCCCAGTCTCTCCAACTAAATTATATCCACTTAACTATCACATCTTACCTATTCATTACAAGCGCCACCCTTTTTTTGGTTTAGGATTACACTGTCTACAGCAACAACGCACATCCAGAGCTAAAGTTTTTCCAACATTCAATATTTCAGACGGGGATTAACAAAGTATGATTCGCGGATTGGTTGGTTGGTTATGAGTTAGTTATTGGTAATTGAAAGAGCAGACATACTGGCTTTACAAAATGTATCACACAGGAATTCCCCTTTTGTTCCATAACAAAGCCCGAGACATTCTATGTTTCTTTCCTTCAAGTTAAACCAGAAATGAGCACGATTATCGTAACTCATTGCTCCAATTTCTGAAAGCATCGTGCAATATCCTCGTAGCTTCATAATGAAGCAGCACCAGGGAGAATGTCTGTTACATAATATGTGCCACCATCCATCCTCCCATCCGTCCATGTGTTTGGGTGAACTTTACAAAAACACACAGTCACACACCCACATTGCCACCCTAGGTGTAATTCAGAGTCACCAATTAACCTCAAATGCAACATTTTGAACAATTTGGACAGACAGTGTGAAATATGAACAGTGTAAAAAAAAAAAAAATCTGAAGTAAAAATAGTCAGAACTGAATGTCAACCCCGTGCCCACCCACCGCCAGGCCAGACACTTAAGAAAAAAGAAAGAAAGTAAAAATGAATTAATCGATTAAAAAAAGTGCTTTCTAAGATTCAAGTTCCAGTCTTGCACCAACAGCTGACAGAGGAATGGTGACGACCCCTGACCCTGCCGCTGCAGCCAATCACAGCCATTGTGGTTAACTGAGTTGTGTACATGAGGTCAAGTGCCAGAAGAGGAGAGAGGGCCTAACGAGTGAAATTGTAGGGACATCTATTAAAAATGGTACAGTTCCAGAAACTGTTTCAAATTGGCGACATTACAGTCTTTGTGTTACTCTGGGGAAGCTACTTTGTTGATCACAAGCTAAGACCAGCTCCTGTGTTGCTGTGCTAAACTAGGAATGTCGTTACAAGTTGCTGGGTAGCCGGGCACAAAATTAACTTCCTTTATCCACCGTCAAATGGCTCAGGGAATGTTTATATTTTAGTTGCTGCGTAATGCATTAAAGTTGTTGGGGTTTTTTTCCAGGATGAGGGAAGCAACTCTACCAGCCACTTTTAACCAGCATGTGGTGCGAGTTTCTGTGTGGTTTGGGACTATTGAAGTATTTTAGACACCCAAAAGAAAGCCCACATTAAAAATGTACATCCACCTGAGTGTGGATTACATTTTTAACATTGAAGCTCGTTAACCCTTAAAAAGTTGAGTCCTGCAAGGTTCGAAGCATGTTTTTTTTTTTTTTTTTAAAGTAGCAGCTTATCATCCAGAAAGTATGTATATATGAAGTGGTCAATACTCCAACTCAGACCTGTACATCATAAAGCATCATAAAGATATTCTCTATCAAGTGAAAAACTGTGGTTAGGCCCCGCCCCCTTAGCTTCAAGAAGCTCATTGGTGATAGCTTTATGATTAGCTGTGATTATTATTATATGACTAATTTGCTCAGATTATACAAGACGTTGCCTTACTTTGTAGAAATCCTTGTTTCAAGTTCTACTTCGTTTCAACATTTTCGCATCTTAAATGACTTAAATAACCAAGAAATAACACGTGGTCACACGTTATTAAGCAATAATATTTTTTTCACCAATGTCACCAGAGGGGCTCCGTACATAAGAGTCATCAGCTCTCATGATTTTCTACAGGCAGTTGGTTGTTCAATGCTATTGGTTCCTTTGTCTCTGGGGGCGGGGCTTGGCCAAACATGTGTTCATGACAACAATTGGTCTTTCACTGTGGGGGAAAAAAGACGTTAATGAAAGAAAATACAGTTTCTATTTAAAAGTAAAGGTATCACACTGGCTCATCAAAATTGTGTTAAAAAACATTTTTTTAATCAAGAGATAATTCTTATGTCTCTGCACTCAATGGTTAATTTTTCATGTTTCTATTTGGAAAAATGAGTTACCGCCCCGGCTTTACCTCCACAACACTGCACAATAGTGTCGATGCCTTCAGTGAGAATCCACAATGTAAATAGTCATGAATATAAGACACAAACAATGAGAAGGTCTGTCCAGACCTTTGACAGATAATCTATGTGGGCCACAGGATTGGCTCACAGCCAGGTTCAAATATGGAGGTCAGCTGTCTGTGGCATTCCCTGCATACACAGGTAATCTTCCTCCATCTGAAAGCACACAGTACTTTTAATAGGTGACTGCGACCAGCCCACACGTGTTTTGGTGATTGAGAACTGGGTGTATCGCGTGCCATCAGCCACTGTTTGCACGAGTGGGATAGAACCTGCTGATAAGGTGAATCAATGATCGTCACAACAAAACTCTTCAACCCTTCAAGCACGTGAAACATGTGGTCAACCTCTATGTTCTAGTTGATTCTGTTTTAAGGAAATTAAGTAAACTACTAGAGTAGACATATAGATAGGTGGATAGATGGATGGATGGGTGGATGAATAGATAGATAGATAGATAGATAGATAGATAGATAGATAGATAGATAGATAGATAGATAGATAGATAGATAGATAGATAGATAGATAGATAGATAGATAGATAGATAGATAGATAGATAGATAGATAGATAGATAGACAGACAGTAGGGTTGCAAAATTCTGGGAATTTTCAGAGTTGGAAACTTTCCATGGGAATTAACAGGACAGCTGTGGCTCCAACACAGTTGACCTCCACCTGTGTGACTGTTGTGAATGAATAAATGTTTCTGTACGCACTTTCAGTCTCCTCGAAAAAAGCTTTTAGCTCGCAGCTTGCTTTACTGTAGGAGGAATCCTTATTAATGGTGAGTTTTTAAAATATAGATTTAAGTTACTTTACAGGCCAATTGCCTCCTCCGATCCCCTGAAATTAATCACGACGGATCTATTTGTAGGTAATAAGAATTGTGAGTTAAAATGTAGTGTGTTGTGTTAAACTATGTGATCATCTGTCCTGCAGGCCTCAACACAGCAACCTGTGCTTCATTGTAGACTCATTGAGTGACTTTTCAAACTTCTTATTGAAAGTACGTTTGTTCTAAAGTCATTTTATTCAGGTGGCAACGTGCATCGTCAGCTCAGTGACAAATCAGTTCATTTATACATACTTATTTAATTTGGAATATTTTCTAAAATCCTCAGCTAAACTTCCCATGGAAAGTCTCTGGAAATGTTCTGCGCCTTTGCAATCCTAATAGATAGACATATTTTATTCATCCCTGTGGGAAAATTTACAACAAATTTGATTGACAGCATTTTGTTTTCCAGCTGATAAAATTGTGACAGCCTTCTACACAAAGACAGGAGCCTTTGTCTTTCATTGTGACGGTAGAATGCAAACCAGATTTACTACCAAGGGCGTCAGCTCAAGCTCATGTTTATGTTCTTCCGTCAGTTGCCACGGTCAGCAGATCTGCATGTGCCTGCTTTGCACTAGTCTGACCCTTATAGTAATAAAAGAAAATCAAAGAGTGGAGAAATAAGATGCCCTGGCCTTTTCATCCGGGAAACCGCCTGCTCTGCTGCCCCCTTCGGGACAGTCCGCATGTCTGCAACACAGAGGATCAAAAGTTAAAATTCACCTGCTGAGGTGAATTTTGTGTCTCTTGGATTTGGTTTTGGATTCATTCCAGAGTTACCCCAATTAATGATTACCGTAAATGAGCAACAGGTTTACCAGATGTTCCCGAACGGTGCGGTTTGCCAGGTTACATAATCATACTGTTCACACAGGGCGTATTCCAACAAACACATCACTTCATTTCATGTCTGCAACTCCACAATGGAATTCTGTCTTCGTTTTGTTTTCCTGCTTGTCCTCCAGCCACGTAGCCTTTACTGTCAACTAGTTTCCCGTTGCCAGGTAGTTTTCTGCAGAGCAGTCAAATCAGAAAGTTCATTTCCTCAGAGATTCTCTCTGGTAACTTGTAATCTCTACTCCATTACATTTCGACTCTTGACATCCGAGTATGCCAGGCAGGGAAATAATGCGGTTTGCTAAAGAAAAAAATTACTTTATTACAGTTTACTCATTTTTTTTTTTTAAAGTACAGTTTTCATCTATGACTATGCAATTTACTGCATTGCCAAAGTAATCAGTTACTCTGGGAAGTAACTTGTACTACTTTTGATTGTCTGCAGTGAACTGGTAATTGAGTGTGTGTGTGCTTCATAACTCATTGACCTAATTAATGTATTACTTTTCACCCACTTGTATGAGGAAACTACTCTGGAATAGGTACATCTCAAGAAATTAGAATATCATGAAAACCCATATATGATAGAGGCTCATGACAGTGAAATACTTCAAACCTTTATTTCTTGAAATGTTGATGATTATGACTTACAGATAGTGAAAACACTGAATTCAGTGTCTCAGAAAATTAGAATATTGTGGAAAAGTTGAGTTGTGGACAGTCATGGTGTCACACCCTGATCAGTTAATGAACTGAAAACACTTGAAATGGTCTCAGTCTGGGTCAGTAGGCTACACAATCATGGGGAAGACTGCTGACTGGACACATGTCCAGAAGACAGTCACTGACACCGTCCACAAGGAGGGGAAGCAACAAAAGGTCCTCGCTAAAGAAGCTGCTTGTTCACAGAGTGAACGGATCCAAACATGTTCATAGAAAGTTGAGTGTAAGGAAACAGTGTGGCAGGAAAAGGGACGACTGCAGCCTTGAGAGGTCTGTCAAGCAAAATGCATTGAGGAATGAGCAGGAGCTTCACAAGGAGCGGACTGAGGCTGCAGTCAGCGCATCAAGAGTCTCTACTCACTGACCTGTCCTAGACATGGGGGACAAATGTGGCATTCCTGGTGTCAAGACAGTCCTGAACCAGAGACCACTTCAGAAGAGTCTCACCTGGGCTGTGGACAAAAACAACTGGACTGCTGCTCAGTGCTCCAAAGTCCTTTTTTCACATGAGAAAGAAAATTACTTAATTACAGATTGCTAAGTAAAAAAAAAAAGTACGGGTTATGATTTCATCTATGACTATGCAATTTACTGTATTGCTAAAGTAATCAGATACTCTGAAAAGTAACTTGCTCTACTTTTGATTGTCTGCAGTGACACGGTAATTGAGTGTGTGTGTGCTTCATAACTCATTGACCTAATTAATGTATTACTTTTCACCCACTTGTATGAGGAAACTACTCTGCAACAGGCTTACAGGTAGTGAAAGCCCACACACTTTTTTTTTTTTACTTAGTAATCTGTAATTAAGTAATTTTCTTTCTCATGTGAAAAAAGGACTTTGGAGCACTGAGCAGCAGTCCAGTTGTTTTTGTCCACAGCCCAGGTGAGACTCTTCTGAAGTGGTCTCTGGTTCAGGACTGTCTTGACACCAGGAATGCCACATTTGTCCCCCATGTCTAGGACAGGTCAGTGAGTAGAGACTCTTGATGCGCTGACTGCAGCCTCAGTCCGCTCCTTGTGAAGCTCCTGCTCATTCTTCAATGCATTTTGCTTGACAGACCTCTCAAGGCTGCAGTCGTCCCTTTTCCTGCCACACTGTTTCCTTACACTCAACTTTCTATGAACATGTTTGGATCCGTTCACTCTGTGAACAAGCAGCTTCTTTAGCGAGGACCTTTTGTTGCTTCCCCTCCTTGTGGACGGTGTCAGTGACTGTCTTCTGGACATGTGTCCAGTCAGCAGTCTTCCCCATGATTGTGTAGCCTACTGACCCAGACTGAGACCATTTCAAGTGTTTTCAGTTCATTAACTGATCAGGGTGTGACACCATGACTGTCCACAACTCAACTTTTCCACAATATTCTAATTTTCTGAGACACTGAATTCGGGGTTTTCACTATCTGTAAGTCATTAACATTTCAAGAAATAAAGGTTTGAAGTATTTCACTGTCATGAGCCTCTATCATATATGGGTTTGACTTTCTGAAATGAGTGACAAAAAATATCGAACACTTTCATGATATTCTAATTTTTAGAGATGTACCCGTTGATGTTCTGAGCATTAGTGTGCCATCATTTGATTTATGACTGCGATTTCATTCAGATTAATGTCCAGAACAGAAGCTCCTGCCTCTTCTTTGTACTTTGCGTCACCATATTCATCGTTTTAGTTCAGGGGCAAAAGACAAGTAAGATGATAACCTGTCCAGGTAAAGTTTAAAGTTGCTCTTTGTTGTGGCGCAGAGCCTATGTGATGAAAATGTCTATATTTTTGCAACACTTGACAGTCACTCCTGAAAATGACACTAATCTCAATATAAAGATCATTTTCTTAATCAAACTTTCTGGTGCAAATGTCCCAAAACAAAAAGAAAAAAACAAACTGTTGCATGATTTGAAAATCCACAGCGTGGCTTTGAGCAGCGAGCGTTCACGCCGAGGTCTCTGCTCGGGTCACACCTCATGTCGATGTGTTTCAGGTGATCAGATCACAGGCGGCGAGTCCTGAATGTGAACAGGCACCAAAGTGTTTCCACTCAAACCACTTCCTGAGGCGGTCAGAGAAACGGAATCAGCGGGAATCATCAACTGGACAGTGGCATCCAGTAGAAGTAGTGACACCGTCTTCAGTGGTTGGACTGAAACGCAGTGGCCCAGGCTGGTTTCACACCCAACTCATTCAGGAATAGAACTCCAACCTCCCAGCATGCAAGGTGAGAATTCTTCCACTGGAGTAGATATAGAACAGCTACACGTACTATTTGCCACAGGCTGAGTGGCATGTTGTGTCCAGCATTTTGAAGAAATTTGTTAAAAATAAATAAAAACGTGTATTCCTAGAAATCTTTACAAGTTGCTTGGATTGCAGCCTCTTGGGCCTTACGTGTGAAAACAATCCTGCAGCGTCTTTGCATTTGCTGCTTTAAGATTAAAAAGCATAACATTTTGAATACGAGGGAAAAACTAAATGATTTTTTATTTGCTCAGTATTGCACTTGCAACTTCCTTAAAACGTACCATTGCAGAGGCATGCAGTGGATACTTTCCCCCAGCAGAGGGCAGTGAAGATGCTTATTGATGCAGCCTCTTTAGAACACAAATAGAAAATAGGAAGAAAGACACACTCAATGTTGCTTCTTTTTTTTCCTCTTCTTTTAAATCCATATTCAACTCTGTTCATACACACACACACACACCACGCACGCACACACGCACACACACCATCAATCAATTCTCAGACAAACACACTTCCAATCCGTTACAATATGACTCTAGCTTTAAAAAGATGGCACCGTCACATGGAAGAGGGGAACGTGATCGGGGAGGGAAGTGTTATCGTAGATAATTTCAACAAAAATACTTTCTTTCAATGACGATAGATCTTTGTAATATACTATTAGGATAGAATAAAATTCTGAAGACGCCGGGGTCTCGTTTGGAGAGTGCTCTCTGGAAAGTGTTGCATAGTCGAGGAGACGTGATCGTTACTTTAAAATGACACGCGAGGAGGAAGAAAGGCTCTTTGTTTGATGCTGTGCAGGAATTAAAAAAAAAAAAAACACTTGGGTTTCCAATACTGGTCGTGGCGATTGTTTTGGCTCTGTGCCGTCCACGGAACAAAACCATTCAAATTCAGTCAAAAAACAAAACATCTGTCATTTTGAAGCTTGTGTACTGGGAAGTGAGTGTATGTTGATAACTGCAATCATTTTTTAGTAACATAACCATACTTGTGCAAATGTAACTCAATGCAAAGATCCACAGCAATCCTATGTGTAGTAACCTCTCCGCCCAGAGCTCCAGACGGCAGAGGGAAGCTTCTTCACTGTCACTTTTGATTGTAGCCTTTTGAAAAGTGCCGCTCAATGTCCGCCACTTTAAAGAAAAATAATAAAATATACTCTTGGCAGGCAAACGAAGAACCAGCTCAGCCTAAAAATACTGTCTCTCTGCGTCGGGGCTTTAAAGCTCCGATTCTAAAATGTGAGCGCGTGCCGCCGCGACACAGACGCCTCTCCATCAAGACTTCCTGTCCTCCCCCTGTCTCTCAGAGGCGACTCCCCGGGAGGAATCCTTGTCCACGGTGGTCTCGTGTGTTCACGTCGCTCGCAGCCAGACGAAAGCTGAAGCAGGACGGCGGGGAAAACCCTGCAGGCACGCCCGGCTGGGCCTCAGCAGGTTCTTGAAGAATTGTGCCAAGCGTATAAAAAGCCAGACGTCAAAAAAACCGAGGATGAGAGAGGAGGTGCGCGTCGGGACGCCCGTCCTTTTTCAATACACATACATTCATTTGTCCTGTTTGTCCATCCACGCAGTTAGAAAGTGTCAAAGTTTGTGTTCCACCAAGAAGAACAAACCCCCCCCCCCCCCCCAGATTCTCATTCGTCCCACGTCGTTCCCCGGTTCCTCGCCCGGTTCCTCCTCGGCAGCATCTGCAGACCTCTGCTTTGCCTCAAGTCTCAGTCCAACAAAAGAAAGATCCACGATGCCGGGCCGGGGTCACCGGAACTCGTAGATGGCGGCGCTGTGCTCGGGGACGTGGGTGAGGTTTAGCGACTGGTACCTGCAGGGCACAACAGCTGAGAGTTACAAGACGGTCAAAGCTTTGGTCGGTTTCCAGTGTTTGTGTCGGTGCAGCTCAGCGCCGAAGTTTCCTCCTGCTTACAGCAACACGCCACAACCGCCGATAAAGACGTGACTGAGCGGCTCCCGTTCAACACGTCACACATTTACACATCAGGCTCAATGGAAACCCTCGACGTCCACGTGATGCTTTTCTCTGTATGGTGCAACACCAACACGTGATAAAAAGAGCTCACAGTGGACTTTATTTTGGAACTTTGTATAATAGAGAACACCTTAAATTAGAATCACATTCACCAATTATGAGATTTGCTTTGATTTCACTGGTAAAAGCTCAAAAAATGATTTGAATAGAATAATTGTACATAGCAAACATCCTCTATTGTTAACTGCCTCGTCTGCAGCAGAGTATTTTGTGGTGGTGATCAGTGATTAGGGCACTCTGTGCAAACTGGTAGGTTGTTTTTTGGGGTTTTTTTTGCGATATTGCACAACTTTTTGATCGTTAAACTTGCATAATGTGACGATCACAGACGAGAATTAAAAAAAATCAGAATAATCAGGTTAATCTCAACAGATGCTTCACAATCCATAACTAAATGTTCAAGGTATTTATTTCAACTTCATTATAGCTATATCATTAAGGTGAAAATATCAAATGATCCACATTTTCCTTTATTTAGTAGTGTTTACTTTATCAGAACATCAGATTGTTTACGCGACAATGTTTTTTTTTCAAGTGAAAACATCAGCAGTGAAAAGCTGGACCGTTCACTTTTGACGTACAACAGTATGTTTTGATATTCTTATGTCCATTCTCTTTTATACATCGACACTGGTATCATTATTATTTGTGACTATAAAAGGTTTTTCTGTGGAACGACATCTAAATCTTCTTCCAAAAGCTTGACATGAGGAAACAGAAAACTGAAATGAAAACAGGATTAAAAGATAAAACAGGGTTTTTGTACAAACAGGAGCTCAGTGAAAATACCAAGGAACATGAAAAGAATTTAAAAACTTCAATGTGGAGTACAATCAGGTGTCAGTTGGCTCCTATATAAACTGTGGCTGCAGGAATCGCATGCATCAAACGAAGGTGGATTATTCCACTTCCTTCTTATAAAGTTACTCATTTTAACCTTGAGCTGCTTAAAGAGGAACATTCATCTGACAATTACCATATTTTCCAGACAATAAGCTCAATACTTTTTTTCCAACACTTTGAACCATTGCTTATAACACAATGCAGCTAATGTATGTATTGTTACGGGTTAACGGGCTTCATGCCGCCAGATTCTACTTCCGCCTGTACATACTTGCTGTTTTTAGCGTCTCCAAAACTAGCCTTAAAAGTGACATTTCTGCTCTTGGTGAGCTCGTCTTCCCGCTGTCTCAAGCTCCAGCAGCTGACTGCCGCCAATGTTGCGTTCAGGTGCGTACTAGACTCCGTGGCATGAGGAATCTTCCTTCTCAGAATCGCAATCAGCAAATAACTGATAAAATACTTTAGCAACAGAGATGAAACGATTATGTGTCTGTGTCTCTCTTTGTCTGTGTCTCTCTGTCTGTCTGCGGCTGTGAATGTTGCGTTCAGGTGCATCGGAAAGCCGGCGTGTTGCATCTGTGGCTGTGAAATCTTTCTCCTCAGATTCACAGTCGGCAAATAACCGATAAAATACTTTATCAACAGAGATAAATCGCTTGATGATTATGTATCCGTCTCTCCGTGTCTGTCTGCAGGCGTACGGTGCACAACACACTGCAGTGTGCAGGAACTTCCAGCACGATGAAAGACAGATTTGTGAGAATTGATGAAAATAGGATCAATCCCTGCATTCCTGTAGTGAAATGCCTGCCCTGTTACAACGTGGACATCTGCGGCTTATAGTCAAGTGCAGCTTATATGTTGTTTTTTGGTTAGATTTTGCAGGTGTGGCTTATTTTCAGTTGCGCTCTATAGTGCGGAAAATACGGTATCTCAGAAGCTCCGGCAGAGAAAATACAGAATGAGACTTGAAGCTCAATCACACTGGAAAACAACAACTCTTCCTCTCTGCTCAGACGTTCCAGCTGGTCTGGGATTTGATCCAGCAACTTTTCAGCAACGAGCCTGCCCGCTCTTATTCCTAGATTGACTTAAGCTCATGCGGCAGGCAGTCGTGTGGAGTTACCATTCAGAGCTGCGGTGGTAGTAGTAGCCCTCAATTGTTGCTGTGGATTTCTGGAAGCAGATGTAGTAGAATCCAGCGAAGGAAGCGCCGCTGATGTCTTTGATTGTGTGGTCAGGGACCAGGAACTGCTCCTGGGGGGCAGAGATCACATCAGCAGGGCCTTACGGCAGCAGAGACGACCAACCGTCATCTGGGCAGCATCTTTACCTTCCACCTCATGAAAATATAATCAGAGTTCTTCAGATCTTCGTAGTCAAAGTCATCAGAGTTGAACGTCTTTGCATACTGGAAAAAAGCCTGGAACTTGCCCTGGGATCAAAACGAAACGGGAAGACGTCAGGATAAAGTGGCCGAGCTTCACACTACGGTACAAGTTAAAAGGTCTTCACTTTACCCAGTGTTTACGGTCCACATCCTCATCCGCGTCCCATTTCCGGGTGAGAAATGGCCGTTTCCTGCTGATTATCTCTCCCGCGAAGAATGTTGTCAGGGTCGGATATTCCTACGTAAAGAAAAAGAAAACAACGAGACGTTTTGTTTTCCAAACAAACACATGTGATTCCCAAGAATGACTTGTTTCAAACCTGAGAAAACCAATTACACTTCCTCTGGAGAGGAAATATGTGATTACTTTTGTCACTTTAATCTCATGTACATTGGCGATAAAACTAAAGGCGCCAATAACTCATCATTAGGACGTCAGTTTATTTTAAGCTCCAATTTCAGCGAGTCTTGTTCTGCATGTTTAATGTATGTGAAGGAGATACAGACAAGAAATACTATAGCTATACGTAGAATAGAAACTGATTTGACATATTCATAGAAGCAGGGACGTCTGTAGTTTTCTGAAATGGTGATTAATGATAAGGGAAACATGTATACATCAGAAATTGGAGTGATTGCCATTAAACACTTGTTAAAATCGAATGAAATTGGATTAATCAATTCAGTAAGACAAATGTTTAACATCTTTCAAGCCATAAGAAGGTGTTTCAGTCGAAAAATTTGTTGTTTTTCTCAGTTTCTACATTTATTTTGAACCCATTAAAAACAAATCCCCTCACCTCCGTCAGGCCTTTTATCTTCAGGTATCCACACAGGTAGGAATCCTCCATAGTGACATGCTTTCAAAGGAAAGGTATGGTCAGCATTGGAGTTCACTACATTTCAATGTACTTTCAAATCCTGCATGTTGTCATCCAGAGAAGCCATCAATGTCAATATTAACTTCAGTAAAATGCGAAATTACTTTAATCTTTCCAGTTGAATTTCTGTGACATTAACTCATGGTTTGATACAAGAGGAATAAGAAGCTACTCCGAGCTGAAAAGGGCTGTTTGGTACAGTGGTAGCCTCGGCTCCATCCACTAGCTGGGCGAGCTGCTCCGGGACAGGCCGGGGCTGTCAATCATCCCACCGCCCGTTTGACAGATCACCAAATGCCCCAGACATCTCCACCCGCCGCACTGCCACCCACCTGCAACACCACCTCCACGTCGTACGAGTTCCCTTTGCTCTTTTGGTGGCCTCTGAACTTGGAGCCGCTGTACAAAAGCGAAGTGACAACACCGGGCTGCTGCGTGTTGATAGGCGGCGGCGGAATAAGCGAGGCCGAGGATGAGAAGGCCGCGGCGGGGGACTCGCTGAGGTATCCAGCAGGGACAGGCATGGCTCCCGCTTCGCTGGATGGGCGCCGACCGCAGTCAATGGCCGACTGGCTGGGCACTCTGTCGGTGTCTACGAAACAGTGAAGGAGGGCTGAGGAGGCCCAGCGACATCCAAAGTCCACTTAATACCGCCACAGTTCAGTTTGCCTGGCACCAACAGGCTCCCACCAAAGTGAGGGGACTGTGACGCGGCCGTCAGCATACGCTCCTCTCATTGGTTGACCCACCATAGCCTTGCAACATCCTGAAATTTCATTGGTTTAGAGTGCGGAAGTAATGCTGTAACTCTTTTGTAGTTTCCATCCAGTTGTGACAGTATGAGCGAAGGTATCGAAAAAACTACGTATCCCATAACCGAAGAGTCCGCGGCGCTGTCAAGCACTCAGGAAGGTCATACGCGTGTTTTTGAACACGAGAGAAAAGATGACAACAAATTGTGAAGCAGAAAAATAGAAACGCGGAGAGTTCGGCCTTACGGTGGGAACAAGAATAGAAAAGGCACCACATGCTTCAATTTGTTAAATGAAGAATTATTTCAAACAGTCAGATTTGCTTCATTTGTAGCTTGGAAACACCACCTGGTCTCCACTATGTTCAGGAGTATTGCTAAGATCCAGAGACAGTTTGGGAAACTACTGTCTGTCTGTGAAGTATGCCCAGGAAAGCAGCCTTTAGCAGCTGGTTTTAAATACTCCACAGCCACAGCAGGTAAGGAAGAGTTTCACATTTCGTAAAAATTCTGCCCCCACCAACCATTAATGCACTCAACGTTATTTTCTCTTGTTAACCAGAGAGAAGGAAGTTTTATGAAGACGTTACCATATCCCAAGGTGAAGGTAAGCGTGAACAGTATATTAAAAAGTACATTCTTCATGAATTGTGTCTGATTTAAGTAATTGTGCTCAGATATTTAGGATAATCCGTTAATTTATAATGATCCCCACTGTTGAACCCAGAAATAAGTTCACTCCCTTTCCTGCTTTGATATGAGAATTATACATATTTATTATTGTACCCATGCATAAAACAAACCTTTATATAACAATAATCCAGTGTGTTCAATGGATCTTCTAGGTGGTTTATTTGAGATAAACCTGGACAGAAGGAAACTGAAGACTCCAGGTGGGAAACTGTTCACAGTGCCTAATGAAGCCCTGGCCATCGCCGTGGCAACCGAGTGGGATGCTCAAAGAGAGACCCTGAAGTTCTACACAATGCATCTGGTGCGGACTTTGACCTTTATACTCCTGATGTGCAATACTGAAGTTTTTCTTTTCAGTGATGCACTGAATAGAACCAACACATTGTCCATCAACTTAATGATTCACTCCCATTTGAATAGAAAAATAGCTTATTCAAAAATTATATCCCTGAATTGACACCAAGATCTGCATCCTAGCTGTTTTGAGGGTTACAAACTTTTACTCTGCTTCGTGATCTGTCACCTTCATCGTGTATTTGGTTGTTTTACTTGTATAGTTTCATTGCAGCTGTGCGAAAAGTATTCATACAAGTGGAAGTAGTTCCTGTCAACCAGCAGGGAAAAGATTCTCTAAATCACATGAGATGTTGCTGTGACTACATCGTTAAAATATTAAACTATCATTATAATCTGAAAAAAAACATTTGTTACATTAATATTTTATATTGGATGTATAATAGCCTCTGGATCAATTGACATTCCACTAGTTTGTGGTTACCTTAAATAAAGAATGATACTTATACCTTGCCTCTTATTGGTAATTGTTAATATAGTCTTGCTGTATTTGTACATTGGACTTGATCATTGATTGTTTTTAATCGATCTTGTTATCAATGCACAGTCCAGTGCAGCTATTGACCAATGGCCCTCAACCCACATGGGGCTTCTTTTCTCTTTGTAGTGGCTCCATAAAGCCTTTACATTGTTAACCATTAATAACAATGTTCAATGCTCATTTTAATTTTGTGTCACAACATCAATTAATGAAGTGTTATTTTCTGTTTCTGTACAGTTTGATGTGTTTGGGGGTATCTGATAAATGCCATTCAACTACATGGCTAAAGAAAGGATTTTTGTTTTAGATTCACTGTATTTATAATTCCAACTTTCAGGCTTGTACCTTTTACAGACGACATCTGATTACAATAGTCCAGTCAGGCCGAATGTCCTCCAGCATTAACTGGGACAAGGCTTTTTTTTCCTAAAACAACATATGACCGTTTACAAATTCTACTTTAAATCTTTGTCACGTTTGTTTTATGCAACTTGTAGATATGTCAAATATGAATTGTGAACTTCTCCCGGCAGACCACACTGTGCAACACGGCTCTGGATAATCCCACCGAGCGAAACAAGGACCAGATGATCAGCGCTGCTTTAAAGTTTCTGGAGACCGACACCGTGTGGTATGCTCTATATTCTCATTGTTGATGGCAGTTCATCCAGTGTTGCTTTGACCTCTGCTCTATTTCTTTTGACGCTCATTTAATGGTGTCAAAGGTTACAAGTCTTTGGACTTTTTTGTTCATTAGGGTAGATTTTGTTTTTCCTTCATCTGTCCGTTATTTTGGCTGCATTTCTTAACAGAATCTCTTTACGAACTTACGTAAAAGATGAACAGTACTATAAAACAACATTTTTTCTTCCTCTTTCTACATAAATCTTTAAAAAATCAGTTATTTAACCCCTTAAATGTCAGTTTGATTACTTGATGTTACTTGCTCTTTATGTTGAAAAGAAAAAATACACCGAAATGACCTTTTTTTCCCAAACGTCATGTTGGATGGAAGGGGAATTGTTTAATTTTTTATTTTAATCAGTCTTGATTGTGTTAAATATTTGTCAAAGTATTGACCTTTATTCATCATTAGTTTTGGCGTAGCATTGTTTCTACTACCCTCTTCTGTGATCCAGTACAACACTCCCTCTTTATTAAACTGCTATGAAAACAGTACGGAATAATGATTTTTGCTTTTTTGGGGGGGTTTTGAAAAACTTCAGTTCTGATCACTATCAAATATTATTGTTAGTTTGGATTTTAACCCTTTCAATGGCACACACACACTGACTTCAGTGACACAAGCAAAAAAAAAGCTAAAGAAATGACAAGACTTCATACCCAGTGAGTGGGAAATGGCTGATATTAGTGTTGAAAATAAAAATGAGAAATTGTCATATTTTTCCCAAAAGGAAAACCTCTAAGAGGGCAGTACATTTTAAACAGATGATTGACTGTTTCATTAATAACACATGGATGAAAATAACTAAATGTTTGGTAGTCTTGTCCAGGACTGTGTCAGTGTTTTAAAAGTGGACATTTCTGTTCTTACTGACTGAAGAAGGCGATAAAGTGAAGTGATGGATGATAATGTTGTTAATAACGTTGTGTTTGTTGTGTAGCTACAGAGTGGACGAGCCCCACGGTTTGGTGGAGCTGCAGAGGAACGAGTGGGACCCTGTGCTGCATTGGATTGAGAACCGGTAACAACAACATGTTCTCAGTTAAGATCCTGCATGAAATGATTCGCTTAACCTTTGTTTCTCCACACCTGTCTGCAGATATGATGTCACCATTGGCTCGTCCTCAAGCATTTTGGGTCCGGAGATTCCAGAGGAGACCAGAGACGCGTTCCGCCAACATCTGCATTCTTACAACTTCTGGTCCCTGACGGGTAAAACCCTCCCCAGCCACTGCAGGGATTCAGCCCCCGCAGGAAGTATTGTTTTGACATCACCGTGATTCCTCCTGCTGCAGGACTGGAGTTTGTGATCACACAGCTGAAGTCTGTGGTTCTGTCACTGGGGATGATTGACAGGCATCTGAGTGTGGAGCAGGCGGTGCTGCTCTCCCGGCTGGAGGAGGAGTATCAGGTATGGGACCGTCCTTTTTGGCCAATGGCTCCCGTGATGCAAAGCCAATAAGAAGCCGCGGGTGTTGGTGGCTTTGAAGCTTGTTTTTCAGACGTTTGCAGGTTCAAATCCCGCAGCAGCTCCCCGGGCGCTGAGCTGCAGCAGCTCACTGCCTCCACGTGGAGACGAGGTTAAATGTGAATGGTTTAATTCAAAGAAACGATTTACCCCGAGGAAAGCAATGAAATGTCAGAATAAAGAGTTTCACTGTCATACCTGGTACCTTTAGAGTTGTTCCATACACTTTATTTTATCATTTTTATTGGACAAAAGTGGCTCTGCATCCGGGGTGTAAAATATAAGGCCTATAGCTTAAAAGCTTTCCACAAGAGGCTCCAATCCTTGTTACTGTATTTTGTACCAGAAACTTTATTAAAATTGACTTGATGTTGATATTGTAGTCATTTTTGGTACAATTGTTTTTCTCCAAAATATTGATAATTTAGTATTTTGCGCCACAACACAGAAAAACTTAAAACTATTGAAAATATCCACTTCAGTTCCTCCTTTCTCCGTAAATCATCTGGCAGAACCTGATTTTAGCCTTTCTTAGTCTGAGTTTTGCTTGTTTGAGTCCAACACGCATCCACACCCATTTCCTCTGCAGACAGTTGAGTGATTCTACCCGTCGTCTTCTCAGATTCGAAGCTGGGGAAACGTGGAGTGGGCGCACGACTACGACCTGTTCGAGCTGCGGGCTCGGACCGCCGCCGGGGCTCTTTTCGTTCACCTCTCATCCGAGAGTTCAACTGTCAAGAGGAAACTGATGCAGGACTGAGGAACGCGGGAGCCGCCCTGGATCTCACGAGGCGGCAGCCGCCACGGCGTTCTGAACACTTTCGACTCTGTGCAAACGGAAGCTGTCCCGTTTTAGTTTGATTTCCCAGTGATCTGCTAAAGTCATCTCACTCCGGTAAAACCCGTCGGCCGTCTTTCCTGCAGTGTTTACGTGCGCCGGTTGCCAAGTGGAAGTCTCTTCAGAGTTTCCAGTAGGTTCTCAGTCCCCCGTGACATTTTCTGACTCTCACATGCAACTCTAGCAGAATATTGAATGACGTCGTCTGTTTGGTGCTGGAATGCCATTTCAATGCTCCTTTTTTTTTTTACTGTGAGCTATATTTAAGTGATGGAAATCACTGTCCATGCAATACAAACTGTTCTGTGTATAGTGATTATAAAGGCTTTGTGCATGTGAAAAGGTTCACGTTGCATTAAATAAAACCACATCTGGATTGTTTTTCTGGACTTATTTCAGTGCATAACTTTCTCTTTTTTTTTTTGCAGTAGAGGAAACTGCCTGGCTGGTTTAATTAGGATATTAAATAACATTTTAAATGTTATTGAACATCAGCAGCAATGCTATTTGGTTGCAAAGTTTCTCCTGCTGTCGCTGTGATTTCTTCACATTTGTACTTCTTTTTACAATTCTCAGAAAAGAAATTCATTTAGATGTTCAGCGATTGATGATTTACTCCTCAGTTTTTGCTGCGATACATATCCTCTTACTTCTTTAAATCTAGTTTTCAGTGATTTTGTGATGTTCAGGTCATCAGTACTTTGCATAGATGCAAGTGTCTCTAGTCTCAGAGGCAGAAGAGAAAACTCACAATATGATAAAACTCAAATGTCCTAGAGAAGGTATGGTTTATATGGCTGGTCCGATCTGATCGGATTTTAGTTTCATCTGTCCTGAACCACCTTTTGGGCATTTTTTGTTTTTAGGGTGTGTTTTTCTGACTATAGCGTCATTTTACTTGGTATTTTATATGGAAACCTATTCCCATGTGTTGCCCCTCTGTATAGACACACCAAAGCTTTTTAAAATATATGTAAATATACATTTTTATTCTATAGTATTCAGACTATTTTTAACAGTATTCAACCTCAAGTAAAAAAAACAACTTTAAAACAAGGCAAAATAGCTGCAATGGCTGAATTATAAAAATGGCTACAGATAGTAAAATATTTGGGTTTTTTTTTTAAAGCTAAAATTGAAGTTCTGAGATATTATTGCACCCTAAAGTACAGTATTTAAACTTTGCTGAACTCATTTGAATTTATTGTTTTTAAGTTTTAACGTTCCGCATAGATTATATTTGGTAAAAAGTGGCAAAATACATTTTACTAGTCTGAAATGCTGCACATTTCTGTGCTAAAATCTTAAAAACATCACTCCAATTTTTTCATCGACCCGCCTCTTCATCCATGCACATTTATACCTGCTGGCAATTATACAATCCTGGACATGAAATAGGGATTTGGTTGTTGTGAGGCACGCATGCCACCCACTACACCACCATACAGCCCCAGGTTTACAGCCAAAAGCTCTCCTCGCTACACATTCAAGACTCATATCACTTTCATGACTGTAAAACCTTTTGATAACATTGTCAGCAGTAAAGGGAAAAAAGAAAAAGAGATGGGTTGCAGGTCATTCATGGTATTCTTTCTTGCACTGTAAAGAAAATATCAGCTCTATCATGCTCTTAAATTGTACTTTGTCTAACTTGTTTACAGCAACAATAAAAGTAATTTATTCATTTATTAAAAAAATGGAAATAACAAAAGTCGCACTAATTTATTTTAATTCAATCCTTAAAATGTTATTTGAGCAGACTTTTCATTAAACAATAGATTTTTCTTACCTTATTATACCTTTATCATACTAAAGATAATCTTTATTTATTCTCCCCTTTGTTTATTGTAATTGCTTTAATATATTTCATAATCTTAATCGCTCAAGATTAGGATTCTTAATCGTTTTGTTTTGATATATAATCTTCATTTCCTTGTAAATGATAATATAAATAATATATAGGAAATAATATATCCTTGCTTTGTGGGTTTATGTTTGAAGTTTCCACAAACGAAGTCGCCAAAGTTCATTGCGTGTAAAATCCCTGTCACTTGTGTCCGTCATGATTTATTTCAATCCGTCTGAGTGAATATAATCTGAGAATGAACGCCACAGTCAGACGATATCAGACTTTTATTGGCTCAACCCTTGGCTCCCTTTTATTTACAATCTCCCGTCCAGCGGTTGATGGATGTTAATTCTGACCAATCACGATAAAGGTCAGGATTTCTCCGCCAATCATCTCGCGGCGTGGGCGGGGCCGTAGGGACGTTTTCCCCACGTATCGTCCTCGTCTCATGGACTGACTTGTTTGCTATCGAGCAAGATGGAGTTCCTTCTGGGAAATCCTTACAGTACCCCGGTGGGGCATTGCATCGGTACGTAGACACACCTTGAGGTCGCGGCGGTTATGTGTGCATGTGTCGTGTCTGTGATTTCCTTTCCTGTGAGGGCCGTTTCGCGGCTGGCTGGCTGCCTTTAGCAACATGCTAACGTCCCTGGACGAGTTGGTCCAGCTGGAAGAGGCTCCTTTAGCCGCCTCGCTGACCCGGAGAGACGGTAACGTCCTCCGTCACCGAGCTGGGGCTCTGCTTTCCGTCTTCCCCGGCCCTGCTTCCCCCGGGGTTAGGTTAAGCTCGTCGGGGTGGACTGTTCCCTCTCCCGGGTCGGTGGACGTGTCGCTGAGTGGAGCTAGCCGTTAGCTCGCCCTGTTAGCGTCGTGTGATGATCAGTGTTGGTCCTTCATGTCTCTGGATGTCTTTTCCTGCTTGTTTGTCACAGAGAGAGCCACCGACGGCTCCCTGCCAAGTGAAGACTGGACCCTCAACATGGAAATATGTGATATCATCAATGAAACAGAGGATGGGTGAGTAACCCAGGGAAAAAAATCAATAATTAGGGTTTACATCACTCATCAACTTGAATGTGCACCAGAATAAATCATCCATTCGTTATCTTCTGCTGTTTACATATCGAACTGCCTTTCTTCTTCTTGGTTTTAATATGTGTGTCACAGTAAGCTTGAATCCAGCACTACCTGTGTCAGATGGGTTTTATGCAAGGCCCTGGTTGCTTATCTCGTTGCTCCATTTACCTTGCACTGCAAGTTTCTGTGTGAAGTCCAGGTCTTGTTTGATTAGTGGGGTTGTAAACCAGCCTCAGTGGATCTATTCCAACAGGCCGTACTGTAGATCAGCAGTGAGAGGGACATTTGAATCTTACTTTTGTTCACATACAAACACGTATTCAGCCCGCTGCTGACGCCACAGGTTGAGATGTAATAATCATTTAGTGTTAATTGTCTCGGTTAACTGCCACAGCACCAGTTCCAAAATTGTAAGAAGTTAAGACCATTCTTAACATTCACTGCAACGCCAATGAGAATCCAAATCAAAGCAAACACTTGTCTCCTGTGTTGTCGCTCCGCCGCAAAAGTACAGTGATGCTTTACTTTGCTATATCTGTGTAATGTCTGCTTAAACTTGTCTTTCTTTTGTGTTCACAGGCCAAAGGATGCCATTAGAGCAGTGAAGAAGAGGCTGAATGGCAACAGGAACTACAGGGAGGTGATGCTGGCTTTAACGGTGAGTCAAAATGTGCCGTAACACTTTCGTAAACATTATGAACATAATCTCAGTGTTTCAATCTGATAAATGGGGCAAGGGTTAAATGAGGTGCTGTCGTTCTCCCCTCTTACACAATGCAACATTAGGTTAGATCAAAATCCCTCCAGCCACTCGATGTGTTTCGTAATTCACTTTCACACTCTCCTTCCAAATTTGCAATGTGCCTGCAAAATGATTTATTTCTCAAAAAGTCACGGCCTCTGTTTGGGTCCCTCAGGTTCTGGAGACGTGTGTGAAAAACTGTGGCCATCGTTTTCATGCCCTCGTGACCAGCAGGGACTTTGTAGAGGGCGTTCTTGTCAAAATCATCTCTCCTAAAAACAACCCGCCCACCATCGTTCAAGATAAAGTCCTCGCCCTGATTCAGGTAAGATACGAGTGACACATGTATCATGATTATTCAGCCAGCGCATGCCATGAAACATGGCTGGAATGCCATTTCTACTGTATTTAAACCTCATTTCAATTCCATGACTAGTCCAGGACAAGTAACATTTTCATAAAATGAGTAGCTATACTCACAATTTGTCATTGCAGAAGTCCTGTGTCAAAGTTTGTCCCTGTCATAGTGAGGATGACATATTTGTCACCTCCACTGTCGTCTAAGCTGCCCAAGCTTGTTGGACTTTGGGATTGTCGGTATTTTGTGTGCCATTGTCTGTTGAGGCAGGAATAAGTCAGCAGAGGTTTGTGGGTGGCGTTGGTGTTTATTACGCTACGTGCCGCCGTGCAGCAGTCCAGGAGGTGGCCTGTCCTCTCCAGGCAGATCCTCAGGTAGAAGCGCAGCGTCTCCAGGGCTCCGGTTACCCGTCTTCAGCTTGGGTGACTGCCAGGTTCATGTGGTGCTCCTCTTATTTCAGCCACGACACCACAACTTGCACCACGCACCCTTAAAGAATTAAAGGGAGCGTCTAATTATTACTTGTTTATCTTGTCAATAGACAAAGAAGTTTGTGAGGGGAAGTTCGGGCTGGGAAAGCGGCGTGTGGGTTTGAGTAACTGCGTAGTCGCGCTGCCTGCATGCAACAGCTGGAGCGAGGTTTGCTTTTCTCCGAGCAAGATGGCCGATTCCCAGGTGGGCAGCAGAGTGCAGCTCCCTGAACACTTGCCTCGCATCTCAGGTGTTGAAGAGTGTAGTTTACAGTTGATAAAAGCTTTAGTTGACACGACGGCCATTCAGAAGAAAATGCGTTTTTGTTTCAGAAAAGAACATTTAAAGGTGATTATACTCTGTGACCTCAGCTGTCTGCGGCGAAAGATGAGCAATCGTGGTGTTGTCATTGATCTGTTGAGTTATGTCAACTGACCGCAGCGTGTGATTGTTGCTATGAGCAATGTGAACGAGACGACGCAACACCGACACTGCATCAAAACTACAGTCTTGCGGTTTCTAAGACATGGACACATTTTCCTTCTGCTACCATCCCATATGTTTTCCCCAACATAGAGAACTAACCAGACCACCAGCTTATTTATCTGTTAACTTTGTTTATCTAGATATTTCCCAGACCAACATCAAAATCCTAAAATCTCTAAACTGGCTGAAATAGACAGGCATTTACACTGGAAACAGTTAATTTGTTATCAGTATGAACAGGTTAATGACAATAAATGATCTTAATTATGCATCCAGATGCAAAACAAAACAACTTTTTCAACCACATCTTTGTGCAGTTCAGTTTATAAAGAATTTAACATCAGAAGGCAGAAAGCAGATGTCCATGAACGTTGACAATATCTCATTCACATTTCTGTAAGAAATGATGGACAAGCAACCCTGATTTGAAAACACTTTTCATGCATCTGCAGTTTCAACTCCAGACATGAAGACGAAATTAGGCAAAATACATGTTTCTTCCTGCGACTTTCCCCTTTTCAATGAACGTGACCAGAGACTCCAGTTTGTCTTGAAGTCTGCTTCACACTCGGAGCAAGGTGTTGTTTAAAGTCTGATCGAGCCACACCTTCCAATGGAAAACCAACTTCAAAGATAAAACCTTGTGAATAGAGGTCAGATAAATGAATGACAGAATTCCCTCCCCCTGTAGGAACAGTTTATACGTCTATGTATAATTTCCTAGTAATACCACATCCCTCACAAAGCGGGTTACTCACTACCGCCCACACTGAGGGAATCACTGACACACAGAATAGTCTTGTTATTCTTCGTCATTTGATGTCATTTGAGACTGACATCATACGGTCAAATTAACTGTTCCACCACGTTCATTACATCCATGTTGCACATTGGAAAAGTAACACTGAAGAGCCTGAAATCTCATTCATGTTGTCAGACTGTTGAAACTGGCATTTTTCATACAATCAATTAAAACTCTAGACTTCGGGACAACGTGAATGAGAATTCTTTACAAATGATCATTCTTGCAGCTTTGGGCATCTCTCCGCTGGTTCTCTGCTGCTTTGTTCTCGTCAGATTATTCCCAGGTGTGTCTCGGCCGTGACGTCCAGTCAGACGCTGGCTCGCTTTGAAAAGTGACTGAATAGAGCATGTTGGGAGGACAAAGTCCTGGTGCTCTTGTTCCTGAACTGTGCAGGTTTGTCCAGTTCGGGGTTGTTGTGTTGACCCGTGGCCGGGAGAGAAAAGGCTCTGTGGTTGAACTGAATGCAGTCACGGCACACAAACTGGAACCATGAGAGAACGGCCTCTTTTAGCTCTTCCCACACCACTTGCTTTGTTTGCTGTGCCAGCCCAGCCTTTACCCTCACTGTCCCCGTTTCTCTTTTTCTTTCTTTCTTTCTTTCTTTCTGTTCACCCTCTGCTTTCTGCAGGCATGGGCTGATGCGTTCAGGAGCAGTCCGGACCTCACAGGCGTGGTTCAGATCTACGAGGAGCTAAAAAGGAAAGGCATCGAGTTCCCCATGTCGGATCTGGAAACCCTGTCGCCCATTCACACACCCCAGCGGGTAGGAGGCGTCGCACACCACCGCCTCAACGTGCGCTTGAAGTTCCAGTGGAGAGATTTACAGTCCGTTGCTCTCTCCTTCTCTTGAAAGGTTGCATCAGCTCCAGAGGGCGACTCCACCTTGCACAAGTTCAGCGCCGCCACTCAACCCGCCCCAGCTGCCGTCCCACCGCCGTACACCACCCCTCCAGTCCCCAGCCTGCAGGCCTCGGGCTCCATCAACCCCACACCTGAACAGGTACACTGGCGTGCCCACGGCAGACACGTCACTCAAACACACCGTTCCCACAGGAGTGAACTTTGTATTCGTCTGAAAAGCAGCGCCGCAGATGGATCTGGCCCCGTGCCAACCCCAGCACATTTGACCTCCAGTCCTCGGAGAGATCAGATGAACTGAACCGCCTCATTTTTTCACCACCTGTCGCATCGCAATAAAGTTCTCCTGGATGGTTTTTGTTCAGCACTTTTCCTCGGTTGTGGCTAAAACTCCGTATAATACACATACTCATGAGAATTAAAAGTCATGAGGTAAAGCCGTCCCAAAAGAACAGCTCGAGTATGTCAACTCAAGTCAAGACTTGAGTTGACATATCAATGATGCTGTGACCTTGTGCCGTCAGTGTGAGTTTGTGAAAACACCCATAATGCAACAACTATTGACGTTTTTTTAATATTTCACTGTATTTGCAGCAGAGGGTTTCTTTAAAATTGTCTTTATGTTAAGATTGTTGTGATTTTCAGACATTTTCCTCACGTATACTCTGGCACCATGTAGAAAAGCTTTCAAGTTTAAAGGCCCAGTGAAATGTAAAACACTACTTTGCAAAAAACGATAGTTGGGGTTTTACTTCTAAGGTTCCTCCGACTCTGCCCCACCACTGTTGTCGCATAACAAAGTTATTTGAATTTTGAATCTCCAGCCGAGGAAGTCGGGGGAATCCTTCTTCATGGGCGTGATGTCAAGAGTTGTGCAGATCTCCATCTGTTGTGTTTACATTGGCTTGTTTCCCTGGATGAGTTGGTCCAGCTGGAAGAGGCTCCTTTGAAGTTATAGTCTGCGTTTTATGAGCCTTGACGAAAGATTGAGCCTGGAAGAGACCTGAGAGAGGAGAAAAGGAGCACAGGTGGTGGGGTCGGCTAGCCGTTAGCTCGCCCGGCAGCCACTAGCGGCTAGCCGCTGGCTCGGGTGGCTAGTAGACGATCAAGTAATACCTGGACTCATCCTCGGTGATTCCGCGCAGTGGGAAAAGCGCTTCGACATGATCCAGGAAGCCGGGTCGTTCTGCCAAAAGTCAGGAAGCCTCAAAGGTGAAAACTGGCGGCTGCTGAGGAGAGGAGACGAGGACGAATGGAGGACGAAGCGTCTTCTGCTTCCTCAAACATGTTCCAGACGGGGTCACCGATGACAGAACGACACATTCTGTGTGTATTTCATCAGTCACTGGATTTGAAATGATGATGATGATGATGATGAAATATGGTTAAATTCAGCCTCTTCATCATCAAAACTCTGATCCTCCATAATGTAAACACAACTTGGGCGTGTGCACAACTCGTGACGTCACTCTATTATTGTCAGAAGCTCCGCCCAGCAGCGAAAATACCACTATTTTCACAAAATAACGCTATTTTCTCGCAGATTGCCGTGTTTTAACATTTTACCCTTCGACCAGTTTGCATAAAAAATGTCCCTAGAAGCGACAGCCAGAGTGTTTTGGAGGTGGAATTTTCATTTCACTAGGACTTTAGAGGTTATTTTGGCACTGCTTTCCTGGTCCGGGCCACTCCATGTGAATGTGTTTGACGCCCCTGGCCTACTTGTACCTGAATCTCTCTTCACGTCATTCAGATCTGCCGGCTACGCAGTGAGCTGGACGTCGTCCGAGGAAACACCAAAGTAATGTCCGAGATGTTGACGGAGATGGTTCCAGGACAAGAGGAGGCGTCCGACTATGAGCTGCTGCAGGCAAGAGACTAACTGTGACTCTGCCGTTTGTGTGTGTGTGTGTGCGTCTATTCTGTGAACGCGTGTGCCAGACCGACCCGTAAGGAAGCAGTGTCCTGCCGTGTGTGTTGCTCAGGAGCTGAACAGGACTTGCAGAGCCATGCAGCAGAGGACAGTGGAGCTCATCTCCTGCGTTTCGAACGAGGCCGTCACCGAGGAGCTGCTGCACGTCAATGACGACCTCAACAACATTTTCCTCCGCTACGACCGGTGAGGAAGCGGCCGGCGGGCGTCCTCTCGTCTCCTGGTGGAAGTGCAGACGGCCTGTCTTGACACTAACGCCAGGGAGCGTTTGCACGGATTCCCTTCATTTCTTTTGTGTGCCGTCTTTCTGGTTGCAGGTATGAGCGGTTCAGGTCTGGGAGGTCTTCGGCGCAGAGTGTCAACAATGGGGTGAGTCGGCCTTTAGTTGGAAAACTTGGTTCAAACTGAGAACTTCTAGGTTTCCTCTTGTCTGTCTTCTGAGCTTGGTTCTCCTGTGTCGGTGTCGGAACAGTCGCCCTCTCACTTTGTGAACCTTTCAGTGTCCATACTGGGAACTTGCATGTTGCATTATATCTTTATATGATGACCAATCAAGTGTTTGTCCAATGTACATGCCTACTTAAGTGGAAACGCCACACATCCGCGTTCTCAAAGGCAAAGCCAAATTATTCATTCATTCAGGTCTTTTTCCTGCGATCTGATTGTGAGTGTGAACTATGGACTAATGGGAAAAGTGAAACCAGAAAAAGCAGCAGCTCAGCTGCAGCTTCAGACCCGACGCTCCAAGCTACAGAATAAGTTCTGCTGCACATCATGTAAATGCATGTTCACTGCAAAGTCCACCCAGTTTGTAAGAGAGCAACATTGATACCAACATAAACTGCCAAGAAGCATTGAAACAGTCATTTATCCAACATTAGCCTTTCGATTGTTTATTGAAGAGAATTTCTTCACGGTTTGTTTTATGTGAAATTGTGTTCATTTCTTTTATTTTTGCTAAGACAAGTTATTCTTTGATAAAGAAAATGAAATATGCCTGAGTTTGTGCCTCATAGTCAGCTACTGTAGCTACCTGGAGATTTAAAAAAGTTTTATTTGATACAGTATTGAAAAGAAGATGAGAAAATAGAATATTGGGTTTAATAGAAAGATTTCAGTCAGTTTGTCTGGAAAATAATGTTGTTTAAAAACAAAAGGTATTGTGAATCCTTGCATCCCCTTTTGGGGTTCACTCCTCTGACTGAAGCTTTAAAATCATTGCAAAAAAAAAAACCCGCCACACAATTGCAGTGAAAACAAATCTGTGCTCTTTGTGTTGTTGTTTATATAACGAGGTGGTTTGAACACCCTGCCTCTTCGTGGGGTTTCCACTTATTTGGACATGATACATCAGCCATAACCCTCACGCCATCACATTGTGTCCCTGCAGAGGCATGCCAATCGTATTCACTGTCTCTTCCTTTCTGTTTTCCTTTCTGTGTTTCTGTGGCTAGCTGAGACAGGCAAGTATGAAAACATTGTCGCCCCCCCCCCCCCCCCCCCATCCTTCTTACGCGATCACAGTGACAGTTGAAACATGGCCCCGCCTCCACCTGTGTCTTTCACCCCATATGGCATGTTTGGACTCTGCAGCCCCGACGTGACGAAGCTGGAGGTGCTCAGAGTGACAGGAGCTTAAGACGGCAGTAAAATGGCCAAACGCCGCCTAAAGTCACTGTCAGTGTGTGTTTGCATTCCCCCAGACTGTCAGTTTAACAACCACAAGAGGATCATGATAGAAGAGCACAAATATCAAGTGTCCTTCCTCCTTCCCTGCTGTTCTTCTGTTTTCTTAAGGGCTTTGTTTTAGTTGGCAGTTTGTCCATTTTTAACAAGAGGAGACTGAAACAAGAGGACAACGAGTAAATCTTTTACATTAATGTATTGAAATATTTCATACCTCTTTGTTTTGTTAGTTTAGGTCAGGGGAGTCATGTGCTGCACTATTTGATCTCAAGTCACCCGAGACAATACTATCTGTGATGTATAAATATAACAAGAACTCTAAAACTCTGTCTTTGTTTTTGTGCTCCAAATATGTCATTAAGAAATTCACATTTAATGAAGTATCCTTTAACAACACATGACAAACCTGAAATTTTAATAAAAGAGCTGTAGTTTCAACAATATCAACTTGCAGATCAGTGTATTTTTAATAAACTATTTACTTAATTTAAATGTTTTATTACAAATCCAGGCATTCGGTCACTTGCTGGAACTTAAAAATATAGTCGGCTAGTTCTTTTTATGATCAAAATAACTGGTCAAATTCTAGAAAATCTAATTATGGAAACACATTTCTACATCTGTATGTTATTCCTGATCATCTGAAGATTCGCCACGCAAAATACAGACTAAAGTGCACCCCTGAAACCCCTGGGTTCGATCATATGTCACGAAAATTACATTTTTTAAAACATATTCCATCAGTCCAGATGTTTTCCATTTTTTCCCCGTTTCAAATCATGACTATCTGAATTAAATTTGAAAAAATATGCTCCTTGAAACCTTTTGAGTTTTTCCATTCATGCAGGGATTTTAGGAAGTTTTCATTAAATAAAAAAGATTCTAGTTGCACCTGTTCGTCCTTGTAGTGAAACATTAGATCCCCATAAGAAGCAGTTTTCCAAAGAGTCTCTTAGTTTTCTTTTGCCCTCCGACATTTTCATGTTTTCCTCAAGTTATTCAGCAAGTTTCTATGTTTTGCTCGTCATGCACCATCACTTCATTATTCATTTTCCACATGTTATTTTTGGGGCACCGGGGAGTTTGTGTTCGTACTTGTTTGTAGCCTCCCACTGAAAGATTTGCTTTGCTCATGGACCAGAACGCCCCAAACCCTCCTCTTTGTTCCTACATGATGACTGAGCTCTGTTCCTTCATGTGGCAGGTCCTCAGCGAGGCCACGGAAGATAATCTCATCGACCTGGGACCCGGTTCCCCGGCCGTGGTCAGCAACATGGCCAACGCTGCTCCGTCCAGCTTGCCCCCCAACCTGACGGCCCCCGCCGGACGGCCCTCCTCCCCGGCCTCGCTGGCCTCCCGCCTGGCTGGACTGGGTATGGACGCTCCACTGTAGACGCCTTCTAGAAGCTTCAGCGTCAAACAACTGGATTCTTCTTCTTATGCAGTATATTGTTAATAGGCAACAGCTGGTGGAAGTTTTTTTTTACTTACCCTCATTATAACCCTGATTATAGGAAACCCACTACTGCAGAACACAGGTTCACGTTAAAATCCGACGGCACCATGTCGCAGTACCTCAATGCATCCTTGTGACTGAGGGAGTGGAGGAGTAGGCGATTTTCCAAGCTGCATTGTTCGCCCGAGCATAATGGCGTCAGCAGCTGTGTGTTCATACAACGCTCCCGAGGCTCCGCTTTTGAAAACACAACGCAAATTACAGCCACTGCAACATTCGTGGTGCGAAATGCAAGGCCAGCGGCGTGGAAACCTCTAATCAGAGGAACTCCCACTGAAGCACTACATTTTTCTCAAGGCTGAAGAGCGCAGATCTACAGATCTACCCTCACAGCTCTACCATCCTAGATCTACCGTCGTAGATCTACCCTCACGTCTCCAGAAGGGAAAGGAATGGGAGCATGTGGAGCTGAGTTGTGGAATTTGAGCATCATTAAGAAAACACACTGAACAGTTGAAGGGATTTCATGTTGAATTTTGTGAAACACCTGTGATGTTGTTTATCTTTCTTAAAGTTTACATATTGAGAAATGAAAATGGTCAATTGAAAAATCACAACATATTATTACCACATAAACACTCAAAAGTATCAGATTGGTACCATTGAGTACTGGTGTCTCTTCCCAGGTACCGTATCGGTTCAAATGTGAAAGGTTGCCGTCCCTGGTCACACATCCAGGAGAGAATATAGGTCTATGGTGACTTGAAATGACAGTCCGTGTCCTTGCTGTGTAGATGTGGGTGCAGACAGTGTGAGCAGCACGCTGAGCTCCCTCTCCAGCTGTAAGCCTCCGCCTGCCCAGGACGACTTCGACGTGTTCGCCCAGACCAGGACTGGAGCCGCGTCTGAACCCAACAAAAGGTAGAGACACGCCGGGAACCACCTCCATCCCTCACTGCCTCTTGTGGGTTTTTTTAATTCCCTCACCGAAAAACGAAGGAGAAGAAAACAAGCTCTGTTTGTCTTGTGTCAGTTGTACCACAGAAGCCGGCCAGCCTCCTGAAGGAGCTCCTCCCACTCTGGACGTCACGCAGCCGGCCGCTGGAGGGGTCAGTCTCCTCCCGTTTGCACAACAGTACTTTGCGTTTTCCTTTTATAAAAGTTTTGCTTTTACACGGCAGCATTCTGAAAACGATGTAGTTAACATACCGGGCTACTAGTGGGTGCTGTTGGTTGTTGTTTTTTGTAATGAAAGCACACACGTGTGCAGAGAACAATACGCTATCAACATTAACAATGAGAGAGCACAGACATTCCCATGTGGGATTGCTATAACAGAGTCGTCGTTTCTCAAGTAACTTTTCTGCAGTAGTTTCGCAGCTGCTCAGGCAAACATGTGAGAAAGTGTCTCTGTGACGAAGACGGCGTCTTCACGTGTTTACGCAGCCTCGTTTGATTAAACTAATGGTTCAGAAAACAGAAAGTGTAGGGTTTTTTATTCCTGTTTTGAAACGAATTCAGCAGCAGCTTCCAGCAGGTTTTGCAGCCTGGTCGTTAAAGCCTTTTTAATCACAGTCGTGACCGAAGGCTCGTCCTGTGGCGTCCATATCTACAATCCTGCTGTGCTGTAAAGCGGGACATTGCTTGCTGTATCATCACCAGCTTCACATGGCATTCCTGTGTGTGTGCGTGTGTGTGTGTGTGTGCGTGCGTGCGTGCGTGTGCGTGTGTGTGCGCAGCTCCATTGGCTGCACAGACACACACCTTCTATTTCTTTGTTTTGTTTCTTTATTAAGTTGCAATTGATGTTTAAGTCATGTTTTCTGTTGGGGCTTTTTGTTTCCTTTTTTTCTGGCCACTTGTGGTGCCCTCTGCCCCCCCCACACCCCCCGCAGCGTGTCGGACGCCAGCCCTCTGTCATGGATGACATAGAGGAGTGGCTGAGTACTGATGTGGTGAGCCCATCATGATTTTGTTTTTTGTTTTTTTGATTTCCGCTTGCTTTTGTCTTTCCCCTTTTTTTCACGCTCCTTTTCTCTTTCATATCGCTTTGAACCCAGAATATAACAAATCTCTCTCATCTTACATGATCTCACCCTTCTACCGATCACTTGTAGCACGCTGCTTCTTGTAACAGCTGTTAACACTGTGTTTTGAGGATGGAGTGACGACAGGGATGCACTGATACTGACACCGATACCAGTGTCTGGTCTAAACCTGTAGCAGTGCTGGTACTGGAGGAGTGTGTAGCGTCATGCAGAGGTGGTTCAGCCTGCATGTATTGTTTGCATGTGGAGTATAAATGAAGCTTAATGGCATTTAATAACTACTCTTAACGGTGCTTGTTATCAGCAAGTGACTAAAGTTTACTACTTGTGCTTGCACTGGTCTTTTAAGAAAGTGGTATCGGTGCATCCCTGTCAATATCCTAGAAGAATGTAGACTTGTGGGGAAAAAAGCTGTTTATCCTGCTGCAGTTTTGTTGTTTAATTCTAAAATCAAAACCACACTTTTCAGTGTAATTAAAGTAGTTTTTTAAGACTTCTGCTGTTTTGGAACATAATGTGTGTGATTTACTGACTGGTAACATCCATCATCTTGGTTTGTTGATAAAAACAGCAGCGTGTGTTAATGAAAGGTGACTGGCTTCACATTGTGTGATATCAATGAAATGACTCGTCAGAATGATTGTAATCCATTGATTTTGGGACGAACAGAATCACAGAGTTTTATTAGTTTGGTATGTGACACTTGCTTTTTCTTTGTCGTCAGAAAGGGGATGAAGGGGAGGAAGGCGTCACAAGTGAAGGTAATCACTGGTTTTCTCCATTTGGATCCATTTCAATACGGTTTGAGCTCAGTTGGACCAGACAAGTAGAATTACAGCACAATGACACATTTCTACAGAACCATTCCAAATTGTTCCATTTGCTTTTGTGCAACAGGCGTCAAAGTCAGAAGCAGGTCCACTGGTCAGACGTGTTTGTGGAAATTACTTTTTAAAAGGGGAGGAGCCTACCTTGATTGTGATTGGCTAAACCCCCGATGACACTATATAGGGTTTAATTTCTGATTGGCTGGTTGGAGCAACACACTTTTTAAAACCTGGAACCAGCCAGGCGTTCCAGGGACGATTATCATGATGATTCTTTCCACCTCTACAATTTTATTTTTTTTTAATGTTTGTTTTCTCCGTTTGGCTCGATCATCCAGAGTTTGACAAGTTCCTCGAGGAGAGAGCCAAAGCCGCCGAGATGACCCCGAGCCTGCCGTCCCCCCCGAGCGGACCCCCGGGCGCAGCGCAGGGAACCCCCGGACGCAAGAAGCCGAGCCGACCGGAGGACGCTTTGTTCGCCATGTAGGGCTCCCAGCTTCCACCTGTGATCCCCAGCCTTAGACCTGAGCAGCTGAGCAGCATGACCTGAGGACTGACACACGAAGCACTCTCCAGTTTCACCACAAGCTCCCCTCATTCAGCAGAGAATTATGTCCGCTTATTTCTCGCCACTAAGGAAAAACTCAGCAGGTGGTTTGTGTCGTTCTGCCGCCAGACGATGTATCCCGCCCGGTGCCGGCGGCTCCTGCTGTCGACACGTCAAGAAACGCTCCAGCCTGTTGTGACCTGCAGAGCTTCATGCCGCAGCTCATCTGGTTCAAACAGTCTAGAGTGGTATAAAAGTCCGTTTAGCAACCGTTCCTTCAGATTGACGCAACAGGCAGGAACGCGGTGGTCGTTGTGGCAGAGCGGCGATCCGACCCACCGGGGTCTCCTCTCCATGTCTTCATCAGTCCCTTGCAAGTCTTTCTGAGATGAATCTGTAAATCTGTGAATGAAAAGAAATGTTGAGTTTATTAGTCGTGTGTATATTTAAGCTACATACTGTATGTACGAAAGAGACGGTAATTTAATGTAGATTTGTTTGGGGGGTAAAAAGGGTTTATGCTCCACTCGCTTTGACAATAGGGATGTACCTCGCCGGGGTCCGGTTTTCACTAGAAAAGGGAAATGGTATACATTATGATTTGCTAAAAAAAAATCCAACAATCTTATAAAGATGAAGGGAAACAGACGTGTTATTTTACGTTCCTGTAATTCTGCCTTCTACACTTGAGTCTCTGAATCGAATGCAGCGTTCAATGATTTCAACGATCGCATTTTATTGAGATTATTATTGCTGACATGTATGAGCCTGAAGCTGCTACGGTTGATTTTGAAAATCATGTCTGCTGAACGTATCCTCACTGTGGATGACCTCACACGGGGCACCACCAGATTTGCTGAGCGACTGCAATGTGCTGCATTTATGTCGTGCTGTACGTTTTCTCTCCTACATTTGAGCTGCAAGGACCAAAATTGTGATTTTTTTTCTTTCTTTCTTTTCTGGAAAGTTCTGGATAGCTTGAGTTGTTCCTTTATTTTCTTTTTTTTTTTTTTTTTTTTTTTTTTTTTTATTCCTGTTATGTAATGAGGAGTTTGAGCGATTTGCACGTTTATTTAATTTTGGGGGGTGCATTTCTCCTATACATCTTAGAAAGCCTGACCTTTCAAACATGACATTTGTTTTTCCAGAACTGAGCTCGACGCTGCCGCAACACTACAAATAAGACATTTTCCTCCCGACAATATTAAATGCGACGATCACAACAAGCGCACACTTCCACCCGCACTGTACATCAGCCGACTCTTTGCCCAGGGGGATTAACCAGAATGCTTAGAGCAGAGATTTAGAAATAATTTATTCAAGCACTATTTTTGTTTCTCTTGAGAACAGTATTTTAAAACAAATGCTTTATTGTGCAAAATTAAAACAGGGAAATGAACTTGTTTAGCAACAGAATGAGAAATCATCATGATGGTGTGTGTGTGTGTTTTAGTGTTTCTTGGCTTTTGTTTATGGAGTTCAGATTTTTCTACATTGCTGCTTGTTAGTGTATCTTCTTTGTCATATTTCTGTTAATTGGTTGTGTGAGTTTTACCGTTGGATGAACACCAGTTTCCTCATCGATCTCCATTTAGGATAAATATTCTGTTTTCTTTCAACTTTGTGTGGTTTTACATTGTGACCAGCATATTAAAAAAAACACTAAACATACTTGGGACACTTTTGACAATGCATCCATGTTGCACATTATGAAAGGGAAGTTTCTTTAGTTTTCTTTCCGTTTCCTGGTTTAAGTGTTAAGTGTATCAGCTGTTCTGTAACAAATGTTTAATCTGAGTTGGTTTCTTATTTTGTTAGGGGGATTAAAAAAAAAAAAAAAAGAAGACTCCTCTAAAACTGTGTTTGACCTGTTGTTCTCCTGGTTGGTCGATAACTCCGTGGAGGGATTGTGATCAGGGAGGCCGGGCCGTGTGACTGCTGACTATCCTGAGTTGCCTCATCTCTCATTTCTCTTTGTGTTGTTTGACTTCTGCATGAACTCTAATAAAACATTAGCAAGTGTTTTGATCCGCGTCTGTGTTTTAAATTCAGTTCAGCCCTCCGTCCTCCAATCACATTCTGTGGCTGACCTGTAGTGAAGCCTTTGCAGTCCCCCCTTTGCAGTTTGGATTGTTCTCTGAGAGGTGAAGTGATGTTTTAGTTCTCACTGCCCGTCCAGAACAACCCGGACTGACGGCGGTGCAGGGGGCTGCACATGTGGCTGCTTGTTTTGTGACGGCCGTGTGAAATTCCTGCCAGTGTGAGGATTGTTTTCAAGCTTCTAGAGCGTCGAGACGAAAAGGACCCGAGGAGAAGCGACTGGATCGGAGTGATACGATGAGGTTTGCTGAAAAATGGAGGCAGCTCACTTGTCCCGGGCCAGACTGGGTGGTTTGTCTCCCGCTTCTTCTCCAGCGGGCGATGAGCGCACCCTGGTGGTGGCACCAAGGAGCAAAGGTCATGGAAGAAAGGAGGGTCGTCAGTGGAACACAAACATCCATAGTGAATAACCGACCGGAGCTGTGGTGCATTGTGGTTGCATTGCATTTTTTTGGTTTGTTGTTGTTCGCCTTCGCAGTGCAATGGAGCTGCTGTGCAGCACAGAACGGGGTCAACAACCAGGAGTTTGGTCAGCTGCACGTCCATCTGACGCCTTGATTTCAACATGTTATCAACAAGCCAAAGCTGTAATTACCTGAACGTTTATCCGATTGTGTCGAAAGTTACTTTGCAGCTTAATTGTCTGATTTCTCAACATGGAATTAAAGCATGAGTGCTGACAATGTGTTGGTTTTTTTTTTTTTTTTAATGTTCCGGACTCAATCAAAATAAATGTTGTTAAATAGGGGCTCTGTAATAAATTAGTCACAATTTAGTGACATGATGGTGTGTAATATTAGAAAACAAGCTGATTATTGTTCACGATTGAATCAATAAACAGACTAAAGGGCACAACAGAATCATGGAAATTATTTAGATTTTTTTCTGCCAATAATTGTGTAAAGTTTAATAAAACACAAGGAATAATGTTAATGAAAGCTCATTAATGCTACATGTTTAGCACTGATCCCAAACATTTAAATAGTTAACAGTTTTTATCCATACTTAAATAGTTTATTAAACTATCTGTTGTTTGCTTGCTGAGGTTTTTATTCCGTTTCCACATGTAGTCTTTGCTGTTTGATGTAAATATGCAATTATTTTTAACCTATTTTTCTGTAATGAAATAATCCAACTGAGTGAATAAAAAAAAAATCTCACTCCTATTTCAACTGTTCACAATGTACTAATAGAAGGAAATAACCACTGTGATTAATCTGCCCAGTCTGACCTCGATCCGATAAAAACATTTAACTGTAAACACAAGCTCTTAGTAATTAATAACTTAAAAAGAAACCAGGTACCGAAACCCTTTATTTCCTTACTGCACCTTCAAAATCATTATTTTCAGATAATAATAGATATTATATCTTCATCTGAACTCACCTGCCTGGTTAATATTTAGTTTGAGGCTTTTATATTGCATTTTATGACAATCAAATGCCATAATTATATCACAACAGAAAACAATGAGAGGAGATTGAACAGTTTATTCAGCGGTAAAACAAACACAAAGCTTCCTGTTTCCCTCATTAATCATTAGCTGCTGGAAATAGTTCTTCCTCTTGCAAAGGTCTGAAAATAGAGGCAGACAGAAAGACTGAGGGCTTATTTGTTTGTGGTAAATTAACGAATGAATAACATTATAGTTACAAATTCTTGTTGTTTCAAATAATTCAGAGGCTCATTTTTCATTTCATGTGTATTTTCCCAATGATTTCCGTCTTATTGATGAGCCGTGCTCACTCCTGCAGCCACTGTCAGAGCAGCAGAATACATATGATTTAATTGTTGTTTGTCTTTGGTCTACATTACTATATTTAGATTGTTTTTCTAGATCAGGGGTTCAAACATAAGGCACCGCGGGACGAAACTGGCCTGCAAACGCTCAAATCCTACCCTCAAAGTCATGCTGTGAGTTTTTTGTTGTTGGGTTTTTATTTTATTGGCTTTTTTTAATTAACTTTTTAATTTAATTAAATTTAATTGAATTTTAGACTTTTTTTTTCTTTTTTTTCAGCTTGAGTTTGTAGAAACACCCATAATGTAACAGCGACTGGAGAAGTGTTTTTTGTTGATTTTTTTGACATTTCACTGTATTTTGCACCAGAAAGTTTCATTAAAATTAGCTTCATGTTGAGATTGTAAACATTATTAATAGTTTTTGCTCAAATATAAAAAATTTCGTAGCGTATAGTCTCCACCACACCAAAGAAAATCTTAAGAATGTAACTTTAAAGGTTGTTATGGTTGTTATTTTACCCACTGGACTGTTTGTAGCCCCTGAAATATAATGTGTTTGACACAATAAATCATGCAACTGGTATTATATTCAGATGCTTTCCTTTCCAAATATCGCACTTAAAGTAACTTCAGGTATGAAATGATGTGATATAATAAAGTAATAGCGGCCCCTTTAACCCCCACATAACCCCACAGCAGCTGACAGATTCAAACAGAAATCTGGCAGATGTCTGAGTTGCATTTTCATTTTAATGTCAAACCTTTTCTCTCCTACATTAAACGGCCTGTTTTCCATTTTCATGGTAGAAACCCTGGCGGTCACTGGAGCTCCGCTGTTCCCATTGTGTTTCTTTTCCCACAGTTGAAACGTAAACACGTCTCCGATCTGTCGCTGAAACTCATATTCCTGACACACACACCACCACACACACACACACACACACACACACTGGAAGCCATTTAAAAACAAAATGCTATTGGGTGGCTTCACCTGCAGCGGCTCCATGCAGCCTATGAAATGTCAAAGGTCAGAGACGTGTGTTATGTCAAAGCCCTCAGGCTGTTTCACTGATCTTCATTAGCAGCTCACATCAATGTCTTTCTAATTACATCCCACAATTCATTCATACACCTCATTTCAGTGGAGAAATTATGATTTTTTTTTTTTTAAAGTTAATTTTTTATCCTCAAAACAAAACAGAATGCTGATATTTGTCCTCGTCCCGGCAAGGCTCAGCACAGCCTCGCTAGGATCCAGTCACCAAATGAGCTCCGGAGATTAAATGACCTATTTGTGTTTATGATTTACTTGTTATTTTTTGTTGCAGATCAGCGCTTTCTCATTTCCCTTCCACCTGCAACCCTCCTGTTCCTCGCCCTCAGCTGCTCATTTCACCTTGGGCAGCGAACGACATAATGAAGTCTCAGAGCACGACAAACACCGTGGAAGTAATTATAACCAACTGGCTTAAAACGTCTGAAGGACTAAGCAGGACTGATGCTCAAAAGATGAATTTAGAGTCAAGGTTTCTTTTTTTTTTGTTCTGTTTTGTTTTAATGGGGACGCCGCGCCACCAGCTACCTTCATGCCATCTGTGCATTGACTTTTCGGGCCTGAGTGGCGCCTTGCTTTCCTCTTTAGCTGCCGCCAAAGACTCCCGCAGCCTCCGAGCACTTTATGCTAAGTTAATTTACCCAAATATATCCGCGGCGGCGGCGGCGGCGGCCCCCGCTCCTCAACATCAACAACTTTGTTAATGGAAACTTGCTGATCCATAAACGTTGGTGCTGCTGCAGACGTTGTGCTGGGGGGCAGTTCACATATGAATGTTTTAATAATAAAAAAAAAAGAAAAGGCTCCAGATCGATGAGGGGCATTTGCAAAGGAGGCATAAGGTGTGTTTAATTATAACTGCGTCGGGGCTTTGTGGGTGTTGTTGGGGGAGGGAGCCGCCGCTGCCGCTCAGGAAGGGGCCCCCGTATTTAAATAGGGTCACCTCTCGGGCCTCACCTTGCAAGTGTTGTGCTATATTAAATGCCACTCATGTTAAGTGCGCTGAAACCCTTCCCTGATGTAGTCAAGACATATTATAAAGGTTAAATTGAAAAATGTCCCTTCAACAGTGCGGGAACGCGCCATGATTGATCTCCTGGTCGTACATTTTTACCGTGTGAATATGACAAGCTTTAATAAGGAGGGAGCGGATTAGAATTTAAGTGTCAGTCAATCAAGATTTCCAAAGGTCAGACGAAGGAAACAACAACGTAAATATGAAGGCAAATTGGGTCTGAGACGCTTGGATTTGCTCAGGATAGCTATTAATGTGCGAAAGAACAACAGTGAAGATGACAGCAGTGGAATCTTGACTTTATATATATATATACAGGAGAAATAAAATCTATATAATATTAACAATAATTATTATTGTAATATATAATGTAAAAATCTAGTTTATTTATATATAAAAACAAAAAATAATAATTAGATATTGTATATATAGTAATTTTTTTGGTACATTTTGTAATTATTATATATAATAATATTATATATATATATATATATATATATTTATATTAATATATATTATATATAAAAAGACAAAAATTCTGCTAAAATCTAAAATGTAAAATATGAGTCACATGTTCGAAATAACATAATGCAGTGATTTTCTAATATACTAATAATATATTAACAATAGCAAGACACACTTGAATCTTTTATTAATTGGCTTTGGATTCTGGTTTGTGAGCAAGATCCTTCAACATAAACAGCTTTTTATTTTCAATCAAAACTCCAAACTGTAAGTATATAAGAACCAGTTCACTCATAATACAACACATTATTGTTGTAGTTTGTTTAAGTGAAAATAAAAACACAGTCTTGTTTTGAGTTTAAATAACTAACTTATTCCACTTTATTCGCCGTCTCACTCACCTCCTCTGTTCACATCCCAATTATGACCTGGAGGTCACGGATCAGCTGCTACTGACTTGAGATTATAAAGAGAACAGCCGCCAACAGCCCTGAAACGTTCACAGACCAAGAACGCAGGTACGACAGCGTTTTTTCCCGCTGACACACAGAATGAAAGTTACAGTGAAACAAAGTCATTTTTAAGTTAAACCCAATGAAGGTTTTAATCTTTTTACCACTTCAGAACTGCCTGTGTGACACTGATGTAAACGTCTTGATTGGAATTTTCAATTCCCTTGAGTTGACTCATATTTAAAAAAAAAAAAGAAAAAGGAAAAAAGAAAAGTCACAGCAGCCATGATGAAACCATAGATTTTCTCTCGAGTGAAGAAAGTCGTCTCGTCTCCATGTTTTGTCCACAACAGACGTGGGACGGTGTTTTGAACCTTTAGAACACGTGATTAAACCCGGTGCCTGTGTGTTGAGACACATCGAGAGGAGACTGTAAACCACACACACACACACACACACACACACACACACACACACACACACACACACACACGCTCTACCTGTTTATCGTCCCGTTAATGTCCAGTCACTTCCATGTCTCACAGAGTCCAGAAGTGCAGGTTCAGGTGTTGGGGCTCCAGGACATGAAGGGGCGGGGCTGTAGGTCCAGAGTGGGCGGGGCTGTGGGCGTGGCCATGGGCGGGGCCGTGGGCGGGGCCCTGTGGCGGTCTTGGATCCGGAGTGGACAGGATGTAGTCAATGCTGAACTTGATCTCGGACTCGGGTTTGCCCTGCGGGGGGCCGCTGGGGCCGAGGCGGCGCTGCTGGGGCCTGTCCGGGGTCAAAGGGCACAGCGTGGCAACGGGTTCGGGGCGCCGGCCCGGGGGCGCCGGTTGCCGGTTGCCGTGGCTCTCCAGGGCGAGGAAGGGATTGTCGGCCGAGTCACGCAGGCCGATCTTCATGTTGCGGCGGCGGCGGCGGCGCCTGAAGTTGCCGTTCTCGAAGAGGTCGAGCATCGACTCACAGCCAGTGGCGAAGGTCCAGTAGTTTCCTTTTCCTTTCTCGTTGCCCTCCGTCCTCGGAACCTGAGAGGAGGAACATCAGTCCATCACATCCTCCGTCTGGTTCACCTCCTGAACTCACACACATTATAATAATAATAATAATAATAATAATAATAATAATAATAATAATAATAATAATAATAATTATTATTATTATTATTATTATTATTATTATTATTATTATTATTATAACATAATAATAATAATAATAATAATAATAACAACAACAATAATAATAATAATAATAATAATAATAACAATAATAATAATAATAATACTTTTTAATAATAATAATAATAATCCTTTACTCAATTTTATGAAGTTTCACCTGCAAGTTTTAACTTATTGAACTTATTCGATTCATGTTTTCTTTTGAAGAAACTATCTATCTATCTATCTATCTATCTATCTATCTATCTATCTATCTATCTATCTATCTATCTATCTATCTATCTATCTATCTATCTATCTATCTATCATCTATCTATCTATCTATCTATCTATCTATCTATCTATCTATCTATCTATCTATCTATCTATCTATCTATCTATCTATCATCTATCTATCTATCTATCTATCTATCTAGTTTATCCATCCATCTATCCATCTAAATAGAGAAATAACATGGCAACACCTTTTCTTTTTCTTTCTTTTTTTAGTTCCATAAAAACACAGACGAGCATGACGGATATACAATCTTCAGAGATGATCAGAGGTGGAGGAGGAGGAGGTGGAGGAGGAGGAGGAGGAGGAGGAGGTGGAGGAGGTGGAGGAGGTGGATTTTACGTAACAAAAAGTTGTCAGTGAACAAAACACGACAGGCTTCAAACCCCGGATGGAGGAGAAGTGCCACTTTCTATACCGACGGAGTGAAAAATGAAGCAAATGGGATGAAAAGCGAGGTCAGTGACAGAGTGTGTGTTGAGGACCCCCTGCGGAGCGTGGAGGAGTGTGTTCACCTTGATGAAGCAGCTGTTGAGGGACAGGTTGTGTCTGATGGAGTTCTGCCAGGCTCTCTGGTTGGACCGGTAGTAAGGGAACCTCTTCATGATGAACTCGTAGATGCCGGACAGAGTGACCCTCTGCTCGGGGCTCTGCTGGATCGCCATGGCGATGAGAGCGATGTAACTGACACACGCACACACATGCACACGCACACACACGGTCATATCACATGAAGAGGATCTTTCATTGAACATTTACCTCATTTCATTCACTGAGTAAATCCACTGTTGGTAAACAAATCATTCAATATTGTATTTTTAAAAAATAATATTTTTTTTAGTTTCAGTCCATCTAAAAACATGTTTCATTTTAAAGGTCAAACGTCTTAAACTTCCACCAAAAAAATCCACAACAAGATTCTCATTTTTTATCGTTCACTGCCATGTGAAGTGTTTCACCACAAATTCTCCATGTTGAATCATAGAAATTAAAATAAAATGAAGTTAGAAAATAAGGTTTTGTTTGGAATATTTTAAACTATGTTACAGTAAAAGCATGCAGTCATATTAAACTAAGAACAATAATAACAGATTTTTTTTTTTTTTTACATAAACTAGTAGGCAAAACAACTTTTAAGATGTGTATTTCTGCCTTTTACCAACATTTAAAGAAATAAGTGTGTCTGTGGTGGAACAGAAGCGCTGTGTGCTGCTTCTTTTAATTCTATGATGAAATGATGTCAAACTCACTAGAAGCTTGTGACACCAAGATACTGGTGCGTACCTGTACGCCGGCCTGCACATCTTCTTGTCCTGGTCGCTGCTGGAGGAAGGGTATCCATCCCCGTCGTAGTTGAAGCAGTTGAAGGGGTAGTGAGAGTTGTCGAACATCTCTGTGCTCCGAGGAGTCGGGGGCGTCAGATCCTTGTGAGCGAAGCCCCCACAGTGCCTCGGCAGTGGGCTGCCACCATGCTCTGCTCAGCCCCCTCCTGCTCCAGAACCCCCGCCCCCCCCCCCCCCCCCCCCTCCACCCCCCCAACCCCTCACACACTTGGCTTTTACCACCCACTGGCTTTTCTGCCCCCACAAATAGCTTCTAATTGATTTGTTTGTTTTAAAAAATGTAATATAATAGAAGAGTGTCATGGTGGTCTGCTGTGAAATGAATGGCTGAAGCCATGATGATTCTTCATATGAACTTTAATAGATTGTTAAAAAAATTCCTGTGTTCAGTGAAAAACCCTGGATGTGGTCGTGTCACTGCAAAGCTGCTTGAGGCTGCTGAACTCAATACAATTTAACATGAAACGAAACAAAACGACAGGATACGACAAACATGACGCAACTTAACATGATACGACACAACTTAATAATAATAACATTATTATTATTATTATTATTATTATTATTATTATTATTATTATTGTTATTATTATTATACAGGAAATTAAGCTAAATGAAAGATAAAAGATACATGGATAAATGTAGATGGACCAGTGTCAATACTTTAGTATGTATGACAGTTATTTTTAATAATAGCTTTAACTGGTTTACAACTTGTAACTTCATTTCTTCTGTCGAGCGAGCAATAAATCAAGCAATAAATACAATTCTGGACTGTGTATTTCTATTGATACCTTTTAAACATCATCAGCTGACAAACATTAATTCCTTCCAATCTTCACATGAAAGGTCTGACATCGGTCCTCGTGTCCACGATTATTGTATTCATCATCTTACAATTTTGAGACACACAATTACAAACATTTCATATTAATTGAATTCTCCAAAGTACATGTAATATTTTAAATGTGTGTGACAACTAAACTGGCCTCTTCTCTCTGTGAGGCACTTTTAAAACTTAACATATTTAACATCCCTAACATATTTATCATATTCATATTGGAAATGAGGCTTCAGTCATGCAGATGCTTTGCCTGCTTTTCCTCCAAACTACAAACTCTGCTCAGCCCCTAAAATGTTGGACTTTGTCAGAGATGGCAGAATACTGCATCTTTCAAAACACGTGAAATATCCCTACCCAGATTTTACCACACGAGTTTAGTTGATAAACAAATAGAGTCGACATGAAGCCATGAGAAACAGTAGCCGGCTGTTCTCAGCCATTACACCGACCATTTGACGCATCTCAGCAAACATCCAGCGGGATTCTGGGTGGTCCTGCTCCACCTTCATGTTTGACTCTGCTTCTTTTTATAGACTAATCTCTCCAACTGTACTTAAAACAACCCAGCCTCAGTCAACAAACAAAATCCTTTGCAACCTTGTTTTATTTTTCTCTCCCTCTCGTGTGTGTGTGTGTGTGTGTGTGTGTGTGTGTGTGTGTGTGTGTGTGTGTGTGTGTGTGTGTGTGTGTGTGTGTGTGTGTGTGTGTGTGTGTGTGTGTGTGTGTGTGTGTGTGTGTCCACTCTGGCAGACGTTTAGTCAACAACGGGAAGTTTTGTAGATGTTATCTATAATGCTCCATAATGGCTATAAATTGTTTCCGTGTCTATGAAACGGGGGATGTGTGTTTCCAAGGGCTCTAAACGGGGCAATCGGAGGCGACAGAGGCCGGGAAAACAGCCCCGGGGTCTGCTGGGCCTCCGTGTGTGGCCACTGTGTGTTACAGGAGTCCCACACTGGCTCTGTACTGGGCCTGCTGCACATCGAGGGTGCGTCCTAATAGTCTCTCCTATCTCCTTTCCTATCCACCTTTCCTTAGCCCCGTGGATCACGTCACTGGGTTAAGGTGTTAGAAGACTTCCTAAAGGAGTTAAGGAAAGATGTTAGGAGGCTTCCTAAAGGAGTTAAGGAAAGGTGTTAGGAGGCTTCCTAAAGGAGTTAAGGAAAGGTGTAGTGACAGTCAGAGCACACTTCCACTAGGTGGCGTAATAACAATCAGACAGCAGTGAAGGTTCATGACGTCTGTCGTGGTGAAAAAAGTACAAGTTTTTGAAAATGTACCACAAAAAGTGTGTTTCTGTCACTTTCCCTAACCCTGAGGAGAGCAGAGGAGAGGACAGAGGAGAGGAGAGTAGAAAGGAGAGGGGACAGGAGATGAGATCAGAAGAGGAGATCAGAAGAGGAGAGCAGAGAGGAGAGGAGAGGAGAGGAGAGAAGAGGAGAGGAGAGGAGAGAGGAAATGAGATCAGAAGAGGAGATCAGAAGAGGAGAGTAGAGCAGAGAGGAGAGGAGAGAGGAGAGTAGAGAGGAGAGCAGAGATGAGAGGAGAGAGGAGAGCAGAGGAGAGGAGAGAGGAGATCAGAAGAGGAGAGGAGAGCAGAGAGGAGAGGAGCGAGATCAGAGAGGAGATCAGAAGATGAGAGTAGAGTAGAGAGGAGAGCAGAGAGGAGATCAGAGAGGAGAGGAGAGAGGAGATAAGAAGAGGAGAGTAGAGCAGAGAGGAGAGAGGAGATGAGAGGAGAGAGGGGATCAGAGATGAGAGGAGAGAGGAGACCAGAAGAGGAGAGAAGAGAGCAGAGAGGAGAGCAGAGACTAGAGAGGAGAGCAGAGAGGAGATCAGAAGAGGAGAGTAGAGCAGAGAGGAGAGAAGAGTAGAGAGGAAAGGAGAGAGGAGATTAGAGAGGAGATCAGAAGAGGAGAGAAGAGAGCAGAGAGGAGAGGAGAGAGGAGATCAGAGAGGAGAGGAGAGAGGAGAGGAGATCAGAAGAGGAGAGTAGAGCAGAGAGGAGAGCAGAGTAGAGAGGAGAGAGGATATTAGAGAGGAGAGAAGATCAGAAGATGAGAGAAGAGAGCAGAGAGGAGAGCAGAGAGTAGAGAGGAGAGCAGAGAGGAGAGCAGAGAGCAGAAGAGGAGAGCAGAAGAGGAGATCAGAGAGGAGAGGAGGTCAGAAGAGGAGAGAAGAGAGCCGAGAGGAGAGCAGAAGATGAGAGCAGAGTAGAGCAGAGAGGAGAGGAGAGCAGAGAGGAGAGGAGAGCAGAAGAGGAGAGCAGAGAGGAGAGCAGAAGAGGAGAGTAGAGAGGAGAGCAGAAGAGGAGAGTAGAGAGGAGAGCAGAGAGGAGAGGAGAGTAGAGAGGAGAGCAGAGAGGAGAGTAGAGAGGAGAGCAGAAGAGGAGAGTAGAGAGGAGAGCAGAGAGGAGAGCAGAGAGGAGAGTAGAGAGGAGAGCAGAAGAGGAGAGTAGAGAGGAGAGCAGAGAGGAGAGCAGAGAGGAGAGTAGAGAGGAGAGTAGAGAGGAGAGTAGAGAGGAGAGTAGAGAGGAGAGTAGAGAGGAGAGTAGAGAGGAGAGTAGAGAAGAGAGCAGAAGAGGAGAGCAGAGAGGAGAGCAGAAGAGGCCCCTGAATTAAAGTGAGATCTGATAAGCGACTCTCGTTTTGCTCCCATGACCAGGTTTCCTCTCTCGGCCCGTCTGCGGTCGGCTGCACTGATTACAGTCCCTCTTCTGTTCTGGTCCCTCAACGTCCCTCTGGTGGTCGTCCAGACACCACTTCCTCCTCCAGCGCTCTGTGTGTGTGTGTGTGTGTGTGAGTGTGTGTGTGTGTGTGTGTGTGTGTGTGTGTGTGTGTACATGCATTTATGCAAACCAAGCGAGGAGCTTTTCCGGAGGCTGTTCTGTAAGGAAAGGTTATGAAAACACAGCAGTGCAGTGGGAAGTTGTAAACATGGCCGCCGCCTGTGGCGGAAAGCCGAGGGACGTTTTCTGGTGCACGGTTCGATGCCGCCATCGTCCTCACGGCCGCCGCCGTCGTCCAGCGACAAACTGCCCCGGACACCGTGGCTGAGACCTGGAGAAGTGGGCAGGTTGCCCTGCAGGACGGCCTCAAGCTGCTGGAAGGATTATGTTGTGATGACTTTGTCCTTTTACTTTCTACTACCTACATTATTGTTATTGATTATTAGATATTATAAGTGTCTTACTTTACCCAGATGATGATCAGGACTTAAATTGGAAGTTTTCAACACTGAAGCTGCAGAAGTTGACAATAATAGATATAAAAACTTCCCCCAAAAATTGAAAGACAAGTTTAAAAAAGAGATTCTAAGGGTTGTGCGACAAGGTGAAAACCTTTTTTTCTTTTAATTTAGTAATTTCCCATCACTGTCGTACTTCAGTGTTTTTCTGTATCTTTAAAAAGAAGACAAAAATAACTTTGACTTCAGTAAAATGTATCTGTTGACAATTCCATTCTATGTGTCTGAAGTAAACATCTGCCAACCTCCAACCATTTCTATGTTTTGTTAATAAGCCATTATTCAGTCTCGTCACTGTGGTTTATGTACGTCCGGGTGACGCTCAAATCAATCTGAATAACACTGAAATGTTCATTGTTTTGTCGTCCTCGGCACACATTGACAATGTCTGAAGGTTTATTCTGATAATTCTGGGCCCTGACTACAAACAAAACATCCGATAAAGGAGAGTGCTCTCTTCACATCCTGTGTTCCAGTGGAGAGCTCCGCCTCCATATCGCTCTGGACTCACAGAAACATTCTGCTTGAGTCTCAATCACAACCAGAAAAAGTCACTCTGACCTCTTTATAATCGAGCTCCTTCCTCTTCCCTGCATGAAGGTTTTGTTTCTATCTCATATTGTGCTTTGTATTCTGTGACTTTGCCACGTCTCTCTTGTGCTGTGAAGGAAGGATGTGTTCGTGTACTGCAGCGCCTGAAACCTTTAATGGAAATTCAAGTGATTTAAAAAAAAGAAAGTCCTGGACATTTCTTAACTTCACTAAATGTCTGAATTCAAAAGGTGAACCATCAACGTGGTTTGTGACGTTGGAAGTTGATTGACAAACACTTAATCTAGAATATATAATGGGATATACATTTAATACGTTTTTTTTCAGTGTTGAATCGATGTCAGTGGTGCAATATGTTTTTACCTTACTTATAGTTTTATTAGCGCCCATGTATATTTATTGTTTTTATCTTTTATATTTATAGATTTCACCCCTTTGTCTTATTCTGTACTTCACACCACAAGAGTTGTCTTTTAATTTCATGGCACTTGTATGACAATAAAACCATTTTATTCTATTCTATTAAATTCTATTCTAATCTATTAAATTCTATTCTAAACGTTACTCACGTAGCGTCACGTTGACTCACTCACACAAATAGCAGTTCTCGCTACTCACCACAAGATCTTTTTTTTTAGCTTTTAATTTCTACTGGGGATCAAATATCTTTCTTTTTTTGTAAGAATTTGACTTCTTTCTTCATGTGTTGCTTGCCTGTAATATACAATTCTTAAACTTGTCAAGAAGACGCACAAACGTACCCTGTGTGATAAAAAAGACTCTGCATGTGAGCTTGTTTATGTTTGTGACAATCCCCATTAATGTTTGTCCACGTGACCAAAGCTCACAAACAACACGCTGCAGGGACGTTATGCTCATTGTGTTTTATTGCACTTTTACCATGATGCAAAGAAAGTTCAAATTAAAACCCACAGAAACAATGAGAGGAATTAAAAACCAAAATAAGAAGCATGTTCACTTTCAAGAACACCGTCGGCGGTTCTCCATGGATTCACCCACGCGCGCACACACACACCCACACACACACACACACACACACTGCACTTCCCTCACACAGGACGTAGAAACGTAAGACAGTAAGAAAACCCTCGTCAACGAAAAGGAGTCAGCAACGTACACACATGAAGACCTCTGAATCATATCTATAGCTCGTACCTCGGAGGAGTTTCAACCCTTCTGCTATGAAAACCAGACATTCAAGTATTTCTATCATTGCACAGGCACTAGATTTTCCTACTGAATATATTAACTTTCAGCCAGTGACTGAATCATTGACCCCAACAGTTAAGCTATCAGCTGTTGGCAATGAACGAAATATACAACCTGAAAAATAATCTCTCCACGACAGCAACACCTGGACATCAAATATATTACAAAGAAACAATAATATAAAACTATTCCTGTCACATTTGGCTTTTGGTAGGATGAATCTAACTTCATGTCCGCAGCTGGAACAGTAGTTGAGAACTGAACACAACGTTGTAAACACACGTGGGGGGTTGGTGGCGGCGACTGGAAACCAATGGTAAAGCAGGTTTTGACGTGTGGCGATGAGCAGAAATGTGAAGCGGGTCAACTCCAGTGGGCGCCTGCAACGAAACCACGTGCCCGGGTCGCCCTCTTGTGGACAAACAGGGAATTACACCCTCGTGTCAAAGCAATTGTTTCCCTTGAGTAATAAAAATAAGAATGACGCGACACTGATCAGTGTCCATTTCAAATAATAAATATGATTCTTTCTTTTTTTTCTTTTTAAATAAATACTCTCTCAAGGACAATGAACATTTATGAGCAAAATGAATGGACAAACCCAGGAGTAAACCTGCACTCCAATCAAATATCTCCATCTGGAAGGACAAAGTGGAGGAAAAGACACCCTGCAAGAAAACGCTTTGGCAGCAAATCAAAAGAACAGTTTGACAGAGAAGAAAGCGAGAAGTTCAACCCAATCACCTGCCAACTACAAGTCGAAACACATAATTCAGCTTGAGAAGGGGGGGGGGGGGTCCCGTCAGAGCTTCACCCCTCAGAATTCACTGAATTCAACCAAAGGCTCCGGAGCCAGATGTCTCAGCGGTCTGGAGGCTGTGGCGGGTCGCTGGGTGTCGGTGAGATGATCCTACACTACAGCCTGGGGGAGGTGTGGGTGTCTTAAGGAGGCGAGGTGGTGTGCAGGAGGGTCACTTCTGTCCTCCGCTCTCTGGTATCCCGCCACCAAAGAAATAGGTCCCGTCCCATCCAGCAGACTTCTGCTCGTACAAACTCAGGCGGGCGGGAAATAAGGAAAGAAAGAAAAGCCCTCTGAGAAATTCAGCACAGACGGAGCTCGTCTGCGTACCGAGATCAGTTTTGACAGACGGACTGGATGGGGGTCAGTCCGGTTTCCTGCGTCCAGTCCGGCCGTCCCGAGGCAGCTACCTCCGCCCCGGGGCGCTGTGGGTCCGGTCCGTCCCCCGGTTCCCCGGGAGGTCGTCCTCCACCACCGAGCTGTAGCCCTCCTTCTCCACGCACTCCGACAGAACGTTCAGCACCTGGCGGCAGCGAACGCACGTCTGTCAGTCACTGGACCCACATCAATAAATCAAAGTGATCGCAGACTTTAGGGTTAAATCACGTCTTTGTCAAGGACAGGAAGTAGAGTCACAAGCTGCTGACATACTTAGCGAACGAAAAATCATTTATTTAATCCAACTAATAACAACTAACAGGTCATACATGCAAGTCTCAAGTCAAGTGGAGTGATTTTCATGTACTGTTGAAACATATATTTATTACCTTCGCCAGCCAAAGTTGGGGCGAAGGTTACGTTTTTGTCTGCATGTCTATACTTATTATTTACTCATGAACTACTATGGTTTCTCTCAAATCTCAGCGCCATCATGAACCACGTCACAAGGAAAACACAACGGGTGAAGTTCACCCCTTAAAATCCTGTCAGGCAGCGACGGATAATTCACAATACTCTCGTTCTTCCTATCATCCAGATCTAGTTTGCACACATCTCGAGCAATAGAGCAATAAACACGTGGAGCAGCTCGACTGCCTTGTCTAAATGTGCGATGGAACCAGAAAGAAAGCTGCATGACGGGAAGGCAGCACTGACCTGACGCAGGCGTCGGTCCAGAGCATCCAGGTGTGGCTGGATGAGGATGGGAGCGAGGCGGTCCCTCACCAGGGACTCCGCCATCACCATGGACAGCTTGTATTCTTCCTTAGCCAGCAGCTGCAGACGCAAGTAGGTCGATTTCTTCACCCTGCAGAAAGGCAAGGCAAGGCAAGGCAAGGCAGGGCAAGGCCGGGGGGTGAATAAAGCACGTCGCAGTCTGAATGACATCTATTGCAAGTGTGTGATCAGGCTCCTCTCACCTGCAGCACTGGACCAGCGGCACCAGGATGGACAGCTCATCGTGGGAGTGCTTTCCAAACCTAACGTATCAAACAACATCAAACAACGGATCAAACATGATTGGGCTCGTTTTCTCCCACTGATCTGTTGAAATGACGTTTGAGTGTCAAGAAGAACGGTGTCTTCCAACAGACGTACCCTCGGCCGTTGTCCATATGAATGATGAAGGTTTCGTTGCCAAACTTTTCAAATGTCTCGTAATGGTGACGATCCATGTTCCCTGCACGAAAAAAAACACATAGAAAAACAACAGCACATTTATAATACACATTTAACTTCTGCTGATAATGCCTCATATGAAGCAGAATCCACTTCCTAAAGGTTCTCCAGCAGTACTGATCGTCTCCACATCTGAACGACGCCCCAGAAGTGTAGAAAGAGTGTCCTCTCTCTCTCCCTGGTTGTTCCAGGTTTTAAAAAGTGTGTTGCTCCAACCAGCCAATCAGAAATCAAACCCTATATAGTGTCATCGGGGGTTTAGCCAATCACAATCAAGGTAGGCTCCTCCCCTTTGACTCCTCCCACAATCAGGCAGCTCTGCTCTGGCACATGGCGCCACGAGAGGAAGTACTTCCTCCTCTTCCCATAGACGGCGTGTGTGGGCGGAGCCAGTCCAGCTCTCACAGACACAGCAGATTCTGAATGCAGCTCCGATGATCCAGTGTTCTAATGGATGGAGAAGCTAGAAACTGTGACTACGAGGTTTTTTGACCAAAGTGAAAGTGTGGAAGCTGGATAATATCTAACGAGGTGTTAAAGACTCACCCATGAGGAAGTCGAAGATGGTCGTGTCCATGATGTCCAGCAGCCGCGTCCCGCTGTCGTAAGGCGGAGTCTGTTTAACCTCCTCACAGTAATCTGGATCCACCTCCCACCTGAACAGTTGGAAAACTTCATTTAGAGCCTTTTTATGTGCGTTATGTGCATGAAACCCAGTCAGCTCATCTAATCCCTGGAAAACATGGAAAATAAACTATTGTCTTTAATGAAAATACTGTGTGAGGCTTTTCTACCTGCAAGAAGCTTCTGCTAATAGATTCATTCATCACCTGCAGTGTGATTTATAACCCCAAAAGGAAATTGTGCTGCAAATCTGTAAATAACCTGTTGGCTGAGTTTCTATTTTTGGTTTTGGTTTCTTCTCTCCTCTGTTGTTGTTGCTCTTCTCATCCTCTTTTCCTGTCTTGGCAACTTTCTGAGAGAAGCAATCAGGGTCTACAGCCTGTATGAACACTATATATATATATATATATATATAATTTGTCTGGAAGGGGGAAAAAAACTTCTTTAAAAATGCTATACAAAAAATGAGATCAGGTGTCAGGTACAATTAAAAACTTTAAAAAAAAAATTATTCTTTTAATTACATTTCCAGCTCTTTAAGCCATTTTCTTCATGTATTTTTCCCACTTTAACTATTTAATTATTCATAAGAATTGTGTGTTTCCTCGTGGTTCCAGCAGTTTTAGCCATACTAGTAGCCATACTAGTCATGGCTAGTATGGCTAACTTTTTATAGTTTTCCCCTTCTTTTTTTCTTTTTCTCCTTTTCCTTTGTATTCATATTTTTCTTTTTTCTTTCCCGGAAATAAATCAAAAACTCCGTGGTAGCATTTTTTTGTTTTACAATTTCTATTTAATTAAATAATTAAATAAATAAATAAATAAATTTATTACCACTACTACTGCTAATAATAATAATAATAAAAATAATAATAATAATAATAATAATAATAATAAAAATAATAATAATAATAATAATAATAATTATTATTATTATTATTATTATTATTATAGTAGTAGTTTTAGGTTGTTTTGGCTTGTTATTGGCAATTCCCTCTGTTTTACTTTATTTAGCTGTTTTTAGCTGAGATGAGATAATTTTTCAAAAAATCTTTAGTGTCCAAATTTACAAAGAATTTTCTGGAGACGTCAGGGAGCCACTCCAGGGCGGCTGAAGAGCTGCGGGTTGCAGATCCCTGTGTTACATCATTTCTTTGATATCCTGTATCGTTGATGAAATGCAAACAAACCCCAGAATGCGGGGCGTCACACTGGTCTACATGAATTTGAGGATCACGGTGTTTTTAGAGGTTACAGTCAGATGACAGTTAGTATTCAGCTGTAACACTTCAAATTGACAGATCGTAAATCTGTATGTTCCTTGTCTCCTTGGTTAATTGTTTCCTGAGAGGAACCTGTGTTGTCATCTCTGGTACATGCATTGTGAACGTCTCGCTCTGGAACACAACTGCTAACAACTGGCAGTGAGGATGGTGACTCGTACTCGGCCTTCTTGCGCTTGTGGTAGGAGCGTCTCCACGGGTTCCTCCAGGTCTTGCGCTTGGCAAGGGCCAAGTCTGGGAGGAAGGCGGCCAGGGAGCCCTCGATCTGGTCCGGCTTCCCGCAGAGAGCGTGTTCGGTGGAGCAGTAGTACGAACACTCGCCGTAGAAACACACGTTGTTGGCTGGAAGTCAAGAAAAAAACCAAAAAAAACCCCACCTTAAACTCAAGTCATTTATTTCTGAGATTGTCAGTCATTTTAATTTTTACGTAAAAGGCAGTTGCATTGCTAATTAACAAGTTAAAGTCCCATGATGATTCTAACCCCATGCAAATGAAGACGTCCAATATTCAATTGGTTGTGAAACCAGCATGTAATCTAATAACTGTTCTCAGTTCCTCAGAATGAAATCCTCTCTGGGTTTCCTCTCCGTCACTGCTCACCTGGTGAAATGAAGAAGGTCTTCCACAGCTTCTTGTCTCGCGTCACGTCTCGGATCTCCTTGGTCATGTTGACCAGTCTGCCGGTGACAGGCGGGACGCGGCGGAAGTCCAGGATCCTGCGGGAAGGGGACACAAAACCAGCCTTCACAATAAAGCAAACAATCAATAAAGCAAACAATGAAACAAGTGATGTGTTCAGTGACTGGTGACTCAGAAACACCCAAACCTCCCTCCGGGGTGTGTCAACACTGGAATCTATATTTCAACTCTTGCTTTGTCGTCAACAACTTTATTCTTTTATCGAAGGAAAATCCTGATTAAAATCTTAATTTGTTTACTACTGCGTCATTTTTACTGATTTATTTTAGGTTTTTATTATCTGAGACATGGAAACTTACAAAAATGCTAAATGCCACAATGCCGTTAAAAATCCAATGGTTAACAAGTAACTAATACTCTATACTATACTATACTATACCATACTATACTATACTATACTACACTACACTACACTGTACTGTACTGTACTGTACTGTACTATACTGTACTGTACTGTACTACACTACACTACACTGCACTGCACTGTACTATACTATACTATACTATACTACACTACACTACACTACACTACACTGCACTGTACTGTACTGTACTGTACTATACTGTACTGTACTGTACTATACTACACTACACTACACTACACTGCACTGCACTGTACTGTACTGTACTGTACTGTACTGTACTGTACTGTACTGTGATGTGCTGTACTGTACTGTACTGTACTGTACTGTACTATACTATACTATACTACAGCCCCGTTTCCACCGCATTAAAAGTGCGGGAATGGACAGGTATAGTCCGTTACGGTTCGCGTTTCCACCGCAAGAATTTGTGATTTTCCATAAACAACGGCTCCAAAGGCAGTCGCTATTCCGCTCCCCCTCTGTCGAGGTACCAGGACCATGGAACGGGTCTGAGTTTGAGGAGCCGTCTGCTGATTGGTCAGTGATTTACTACACGCCCTCAATATTTTAATATGTCGGCTGGAGGAATCCTCTGTTAGCGTGGTCAGCTTTGCACTGCTTCTTTTTTTTTCTTTTCTTTGCTGCTCAACTTTCGTGTTGAGCAGCAACAGAGGACAAACCACACACACACACACACACACACACACACACACACACACACACACACACACACACACACACACACACACACACACACACACACACACTTCCACTCCTCATTGATGAGATTGTTCTGTTAATTATCAAAACCAAGTTGTTGTTTGCTTTTGTTGTTGTTGTGTTTGTTTGTTTGTTTGTTTGTTTTATTAATTAATTAATTTTTTTCTTTTGTTTTATGCCCTTTTGTTTTTGCTTTTGTTATAATTGTTGTCATTATTTAGGTCTTTTGCTCTGTTGTTGCTCAGGCTGGTTTCATCTCATGGCAGTTGGAAAATATTTAGATCACGGTGGTTAATGTATTATCAAAAAGAAAAAAAAAATGTATGTAGCACTAACAAGGGTATTGTATGTATTTTTTTTTTTTCCCACCAAGTCTTTCTCTGTCTCTCCTCTCCTCTCCTCTCCTCTCCTCTCCTCTCCTCCATCCTTTCACCCCAACTGGTCCACAGAATTCCTCCACCTCTGACTCTGGTTTCTACAAAGTTTCTCCTTGTTGGGGGAGTTTTTCCTTTCCACAGTCGCAAACAAACCTACTTGCTCATGTGGATGTTGGGCTTTTCTATTTTCTCTATAAAAGCAAATTGGAATGACTGTAATGTATTTAAAAATGTCTTTCTTTTAATAAAAAAAAAAAAAAAAAAGAAACTTGTTAAAACAACAATATAATAAATGAATATAATTGAAAAAAAAAAAAAACTTTTGTGTTGGTCGTGAAAGAGCAGACGTGAGGCAGGAGGAGATCGGGTCTCGGGATTTTGCATCGCGTCGGAGCTTTCTGTTCAGAGCATCGCTTCTGTGCTGCCGGTTGCGCTGTCAGTGTGCTGTGCTGTGCCGGGTCGGGTCTGTCTTTGCATCGCGGCTGTGGTTTCTGTTCAAACGCGATGCAGCGGTGGTCAGCGTTCTGTTCAACCGCGGTCAGCGCTGCTGCATCGCGTTTGAACAGAGAGCTGGGACATGATGAATCACGTCCGCGCTGCCGGTTGCGATGCATTGAATCCACGCTGCCGGCGGTCCGGCAGAAGGCGCGGTGCGGGGACGGACCGTCAACACCATGCAAAGAGACGCTCGGAGGAGCCTCCGTGTTCCGGCGTGGAGCTGCCGGAGTGGCTGCTCCGGTGTTTGAGCAGAAAGGACAGAGCAACGTCACATATCTGCGGAACTTTTGAACCTACTTTCTGCAGTGGAAACGGGCACCGGATTTCGCTCCGGTGGAAACACAGCTTAAACTATACTCTACTATACTATACAGGGGTCGATCTTAACGGCAGTCCGAGACTAGTACATATTTCTACGGATGAGTACACATTTCTGTGGGACTTTAATTAGAAATTTCCAGTCGAACTTGCGGACATTTCAGATCCGTGAAGCCTCGTCTGCTTTATGTCGCTGTCATGCTACCAATGTCCGCGCGTGTCGTGAATACGCTCGTGTCCGCTGGACGCACATGCTACACTTTTCTGGACTCGCAGCAGCACGCGTTCCACACATGCGCATTGAGCCACGTATCCCCGTCGTTCAGGATGCCGATGACTGACAATGACGACTTCAACGAGAAGGTGCCGGCGGCGCATACAGGAGCGTACAGTTACACGCGGTCACAAAATTTGTGCTGCGCGCGGACCACCGCCGCGGGGTCGGAGTGGACATTCGCGTCCAGGGACGGATGGCGGTTTTGACGTCACAAAGTACACACGTACTGGCGTACCAGTGGGGACATTGGAAGCATGACAGCGTCTTTACTGTTACCTGCCGGCTGCTCTGCTAGGGAAGTTAGCATTGCAGCTAACCAACTTTTCATGACAGGGCCGCTGTTTCAACGTATTTTACGCTCAAAACAGCACAAAGCAAACATGAACGTGGATGCTTGCAAAGCCGTTGTCCATCGAGGCGGATGCTCCGCCGCCAGACGTCACCGTCAGCTCGCCGAGGAGAGCAACACTGACCGCGGCATCAAAACAGCAGCTCCTCCGCGCTGGAGCAGGCGATCCACACCTCCGTGTCATACTCCGCGAGAAACTCACTGAAAATAGTCCCAATCATTTGTGTTGCGTTAGAGCTGGAAACATTCTGTTGGTGCTGCGTTGATAAATCATTTCTCCAGGAATGAATAAAGTGATTGTGAAGTTTTAAAGATAGAACTAGTTTATGATGACGAGATGATGACGTCACGCAGACTCTCACATTGTCCACATGGAACTAAAATACTTTTTCATTCCTACATTTCATACTTTACTGTAGAGAGGAGTTTATTACAGCCTCATATAAAAGCAACTATAATGATAATAATAATATTAAAGCAAACAGCTCTGGTGTCATAATAGCATAGTATCAGCAGATATTCACATTTGGGTATCAGGATCGAATCAGAAGTGAAAAAACGTAGATCGGTGCTTCCCTAATGCAATGTAGGTGAGCAAGTTCCTGAAGCTGTCCCTGGATCAGACACCTGGAATAAGAACGATAAGAATAATAAGAATGTTCATGAATCGTGCTTCAATACTTGTTTTCAAAATATATTTGTGACGACAAAGTGGATACACATTTTGTCAGTTTGTGTTCTACATTACTGAACTCTGTCATTCATCAGTTTTGTGTCTTTTTATTGGTGTACTCTAGTCACTGAATAATATCATTTAATGGATGATACTACAATACATTTCTAGTCTAAAACTAGTCATTCATTTTCTAGTATTCTCTAGTACACATAAAAATTATAACTGGAGAACTTCAAGTTGTCACGTGTTACTTTTAATAGCAGTAATTACATTTATATATGTTACCCTAGTTATTGTCATATAGCTAGAAATCAAAGTTAAAAAAAAAACATTATATAGAAGAAAAATGTCATTTTTAAAAAGTAGATTTTCATTTCTAAATACAACCAGAACTATTGAAGTAGCAGTATTGGCGCTGCAGCCTCCTTCTGGCACATGCACTGCCTGCCCTCCAGTATTACTAACAACTGTACTTGTAAAGGAGCACTGCAGCAGGAAACAGTTTCTGGCTGATGGAGGCCACAGCTCACAGATTAAAGGCACTTTAATCCAATCGCTGCAATTTGTGTCAATAATGGCGCCTCAGAGGATCATAATTCAATAAAATCTCAAACGTGACTTTTTCAGGCTGCCACTGCCCCGACTGTCAGTAAAATGTCAGTAAATCAGCTTAAAACTGAGATAAACACGAATAAAAAAAAAAATAAATAAATCTGGGTTTAGTGAATCCCTGCAGCGAAGAACTGAAGTGAGGATGACGGAGTCAAAACGAGCCAGCTGCGACTTTTACTGCGTCACGTGAACAGGAAGCTGAATTACAAAAGCCACAGTCGAAACAGAGAACAATAAATCCCCCTGATGTTTCCAGTCAGTGTCCAATCCTGCAAACGTGTCTTTGAGTATTGCAGAGCTGGGCTTTAAGAGAGTGTGTGCTGCTCAGCTGCTTGTGGTGCAGAGGGGCTTCATCCTCGACCCACAATCCCTCGCTCAGCGCTCTCCTCTGGAAAAGCAACGTGTCATTTCAAGTCCCGGCCAAAGGGGGGCACTGTGGCACAAGCAAGCGCCCGACTGTTCTGCCACATGGCGGTAAACCTCCCTGTGGTTTTTATGTGGCTGGGATTCTACATCAAACACTTTTTTTTTTTTTTTCTGAGTGCAACACATTTAAAGATGCGGCCCTCCGGTGCACATCTCCGCTCCGCTCCGTGAGAATGTTATGATTCTGTGTGTTCGGATCGTTTGACCGGAGGCCGGCGTTAGATTTCATAGGTGTGTGTGTCCAAGATGGAGAGAGAGAGATTCAGTGTGGCAGCCTTCGACTGAGAGAAGGAACGGCAGCCTGCCGTTATGCCTGTTTTATGCATGACCACCACCAATACCCCCCCCCTCGATGTTTTAAAAACTGCCTAAATAGCCAGGGCTGGATGCACTTCCTTTTTCTCACTTTGTTTAATCCGTCTCATGAGCTCCATTCCCTGAGTGGCCATTTCAGACTGTGTCGGACAACAACAGTGGGAATCGTGATTCCGCATATTCCCAGCCTGAAAGCTGTATAAGAGACGGGTGGATCCCCGTGAGTCTGTGCACTTTAATATTCTCAGGTCATATTGGACTCTCTATGTCTTCTTTCTGTCTGCTGTCGACCTAATGCAGCACGACCAAGCGCACTTCCCAGTTAAATCCAATCACACAATTAATGACGCTTAAAACAGCGTAGCCTGTATAGGAGAAGACGGTACCTGTGTGTGTGTGTGCGTGTGTGTGTGTGTGTGTGTGTGTGTGTGTGTGTGTGTGTGTGTGTTTGTGTGTGTGTGTGTGTGTGTAGCCCCCTGGGAGGCAGTGTAGCCTCAGCCTCTGCACCACCAGCAGCAGCTCTGTGGACAGGCTCTAATTTAGAACAGACAAAATAAGGGAAAAAAAATAAAATAAATAAAGCGCCGCTTTTGGCAAACCCTCCCTGACTTATATTTAGAACGGGCACAGGGCCTTTCATGCCTTTGGTTTCCTCCTCTTCCCTTTAACCCACACATATGCTGAAGTGTGTGAGTGTATTTTCGTGTGTGTGTGTGTGTGTGTGTGTACAGAGGAGGACCAGATGTGTAGCAGACTGGTGAAGACTGCCGCCGCTAATGTAATTGCTGATGAACTGTGTCATTGTGCCTGAAGGAAAAAAGCGGATTCAACGTCACTGCCCTGTGTGGCCCCATTGTGTGTCTGTGTGTGTGTGTGTCTGTGTGTGTGTGTGTGTGTGTGTGTGTGTGTGTGTGTGTGTGACCTCTGTATCATCCTGTGCCGGCACAGTGAAACACCAGCGTTAACGCGACAACAACACAACCCCTTCATAATACCGTAGAGCCACAGTGTCAGGCCCACTCCAGAAGCTACGCTGCTGCTTAAACCCATTGCTCTCTCTCTCTCTCTCTCTCTCTCTCTCTCGTCGATCACTCTTCTCTTTTCATTAACGTCTCCCCAGCATGCAGCCGGGCCATACAGTGTTCACCTTGCACAGGCGGCAGAGTCAAAGAGCGCGGCGGTTCTAGCAAAGCAAGGAGGCTGCAGCCAATTGTTCAGTCAGATGCGAGCGGTGGGAGGCCGGCATCCCACACACACACACACACACACACACACACACACACACACACACACACACACACACACACACACACACACACACACACACACACACACACACACACACACACATTTCATATCCTTTTAAATCGCTGCAAAATTGTTCCTGTTGTTTGATGCTCTTCTTGATGTGAACAGAGTCTTTAATTAAAAATGCAAATATCAAAGCATTATTTAAAAAACCCCAATGAAAGTGGAACTGGGAGTCTCTCGGCCCATGTGGTTAATGAAGTGATCTAAACGACGGGCAAATGAGCAATAAAGGAGAAACACAAACCCGCAGGAGGTTTGGCCCTGGAGCGTGGAAAAGAAAAACTTTCGACAGGTTAAAGCAGATTCCAGAATATCAGCAGGTTGTTTGTTTTTTTTGGCCTCTTTGAGTTTGTAGCCAAAACTTATTTTGGATATTTCACTGCTCAAAGCCAAACGTCCACTGCCGCCTGCTCTTTAATGTTTCTCAATGAAATTCACTTTTTGCTGGCTTCTGCTTTGTGCCAGTCTTTAGTTGGCCGTATGACAATGGTCAACATAATTAACTACAACTTTTTTTTTATATCAATTAATTAATTTAATTTGTCAGCTACAGGTTTGCGAAAATATATATATATTTTTTTAATCACTGATCCACGTTAGCTGGAGTCGGTGACCCCGTTCACACGGCAGCGTTTTCAAAACAGAAAGAAGGCAGTCTTCATGTTGGGCCACTAGTGGGTGCTGTTGTTTGTTTTTGTGCTGAAAAAACAAACATGGTGGAGAACAATTTGCATTAACCATGAAAGAAAAAAAAGAAAAAGGGGGGAAAGAGAAAGAAAAAGAAAAATAGAGAAAAAATAAAACAAAAAAAAAACATTAACAATGGCAGAACACACACACATTCTAGTGGACAGTTGACCAAGTTGGATTGTTATTATGGTGACTGTCAAAATAAAAGTATATGGACTCTGGGAGTTATAATAATAATAATTATTATTATTATTATAATTATAATAATAATAATAATAATTATTATTATTATAATTATTATTATTCTCCAGACATTCTGGAGGAAATGTTTTTCTTATTTTCCACCTACTGGGCATGTGCAGAAGAACAATTAACAATATGCAGCAGCAGCACTTCCACCTTCTCCTTGCATTTCCAGAAAGTCTCTTCTTTGACCTGTTTACACTGAAAATGCGACAAAAGTTTGAAACCGTGGTGCAAATGGAGCCTCTGGTATGTTCGTCTGCAAAGGACGTGACTGACAGAGAAGCGTGGAATGCTAAGAGATTGTGGTGCTTTGGATTTGTTTTCACTGCTTGAAGGTTTTTTCTCCTGGAAGAATTGTAGAAATAAAGCTTTAGTTATGAAACTAAAGTTGAGCCACCGTCAGCAACACTGTCGTGTTTCTCAGTTCAAGGTTTCAGTGAGGCCGGGCCTCGGCACAGTTAATAAAAGGGTCACGTACAGTGACTCATGGAAAACTTTTATAAACCAGTGCAAGTAAACACCATGTTTTATAACTTTCCAACCTCTGTAACATATCCCTGTGTGCCATATGTACACCCTGAAGTGATTAGTTTACTTGTATGGAGCTGTTTTCATCGCTCATGGACACACAAGAGGATGAAATCTCCAACGACTGGAAGAAGAGCTGCTCCAACATCACTGAGGTGCAGCGTCCTCCATGTCCACACTGTGTTCACCTACTTGTCCAGATGAAAGGCTGCGATTTCAGCGTTGTGCCTTTCAAAGTCGGAGAAATAGAAGAAGTCCGGCGGCGTCTCCTGCTCCCGGGTCTGCCTGTAGACACACAGAAAAAAGAAGTCTGATGAGTCCGGAGGTCAAGATGTGAATGTTGTGTAAAAAAAAAAGAAAAAAAGAAAAAAAAGAGTTGGGCTCTTGGCTGCGTGTCGAACATGTAATCTGGATACAAATCTCAGGAATCACTGCGGGCTCATAAAATGATAGAGTCGCACAGGAATGTTTGAGGGGTGTGCTGCAACGCCGACACACAAATAAAGACGTTCACAGCAGACGTCTGCTCTCAGAGCGCCTCCTGTCAAACACGCTGATTTAGACCTGAACACCGCCAGCAGCCACAAACCCAGGCACAATAAACCAGTGTCCTTGCCACACACACACACACACACACACACACACACACACACACACACACAGCAGAATCACAGTGGGTGTTTCATGGAAGAGAACAACTCAAGGTCAAAGACTTCCTCCTGTTCTCGGCCTGTACCTATTTCTGTCCAGCTCTCATCCCTCCCCAAAAAAACTGCTTCCCTCACACATTCTGCCTTAAAGCTCTTACTGGGGGGAAAAAAAGAGCCTCTTAAAGGCTTAAATCCCAGAGCTGATGGAAACACGGGCCAGGATGGAGCAGGACCGACCGGAGGGGAAAGAAAAGGCTGCGGAGGTAAAAAGGCCCCAGAAAATATGCAAATATATTTGAAGAACACAAAGGCAAGAACGGCAGTCCGCCACCGAGTTGCACTCTTCCTGCAAAGAAGCTGCATATTTTACTTCTTCTTCTCATTTATACAAACTGCCTTCTCTCTCTGTGCCGTCTTGTATTGACAACAGTAAATACTTTCCAGGAAGGCAGCTGAGTGTAATGATTTGGACCGCAGCCTCTTGCCAGTTCTACTCCGGCTCGTTGAGGGAGGATGAGAAGAATGGAAACTATCTTGGCAAACTTCTCTTTCTCTCCCCGTCTCTGGCGATTCCCCCTGGAAGCCGCTCTGTGTTTATTTCACTCAAAGTCCTCTATCTCACCTCCTCTGCTTCGCCGCACAACTGTTTTCTGCACTTTAAAAAAAAAAAAAATTCCTCTTTGTGCATCTGCGGCTTAATACTTTCTATCTGTTTGTATCTCTCCCTCCTCCTCCTCTCCCCCGTTCCATCCCTTCCTCAGCTGATTGTAGCTCCACAGCTGCGTAGCTGACACATGCACCAGTCATTACCAAACCCAACACGGAGCCCAGGAACACACTCATCCACTAAAAACTCCTCCGTTTCCTCCTCCCCTCTTTATCACTCCGCTTCCATGCAATCGCTCTCCATGCAAAGCGAGGCCCGGAGAGTCGGGTGGCCAAGTTCCACGGCGGGAAGCAGAGAAGTTTCACGTCACGGTTGAGTTGCTCGCCGTTCTTCCCTCCACATTTGTCAATCTGGGCGGTCGCTGCCTGCAGAGGCCGAGCGCCGCCGCCTGATTGTATCACTCTCTCTTCTTCTGCATAGCCTCGCTCCAGGGACACGGCTCTCGCTGCACATCAAGGAAAAATGATCCTGGCTTTGAAAGCGGAGAGAGGAATCTATTTACACCCGAGCCGCTCGGCCCAACGACGGGCCGGGAACATTAATAGCGACGCACAACGCGGCGACAACTCCTTCAATCAGCACGGACACTTGTGCAAAGTCAGGTGTTGGAGTTATCTCCCGCCAAACGACAGGGGAACCTGGCTGGGAGGAATCCGTCAGTGACGTCCGCTGGAGGCTGCGTCGTTTACAGTTTGGAATGAAAATCAAGAAGACACAAAAAAAGTCCAGAAAACGAAACTCAAAAGAAAAGAAGCCCTCATGTCTGCACGCCAGAAACCATGTGGATTAGTCTCATCTAAAGATAAGATAAGCCTTTATTGATCTCACAAAGGAGAACAAGGAAACAGGAAGGAAACACAATCCTGGATCTGTTCAAAACTAAAACTAAAAAGTTCACTAATAAACACAGTTTGTTCGAAAAGGACGACGAGGGAGTTTATTTGTCCTTGTGTTTTGAGAAAAACTACAGTATTTGTTCAAATACAAAGATTCCCCATGTGTTTGTTTGGGCTGCTTTTATTTTTTCAATAGAATAATTTTTTTCAATAAGTTCAATAAATACCAGGATGTCTCACATTAGCTGCTACGCATGCCGCAGCTCATAAGTCAGGCAATGTTGATGATATCGTTTTAATTTTCCAGATTGGAGACTCAAACGACACATCAGTCAAAATGTTCTGGCCCAAGGAGGAACATCTATTCTATCTGTGTATTTGGAGATAAAATATTTCAAAACGGTGCAAGTCAAGTGAAATATCACAGGAAATGTAATTTCAACAATTAGAAAATTGAGAATCTATTGTTTGGCTACAAACTCAAAATCTTTATTTATTATATCCACTTTGTGAGGAGACACTGGAGGCGCTCTCCTTTATCCCCAATATGGCAAAACATCCCAGTGAAGACAAATACTGGTGGACTGGTTGATTTCCAGCCCTTGTTCCCGACGACGCTCCAGCAGAATTTACAGGAATGAGAATATGAGCGGACTCAGGGAGGGATGGGGGAGTTTTGACTTGCCGGTATTTCATGACCGTGCTGACTGTTACAGGAGAGCAGCCAGGGAGATTCTCTCGGAGGATAAGAATGAGCAAACATTCTCATGCCGTGATTCACGGTCATGTCGTCTTAAAAAAAACAAAAAAACCTACAAGAATACTTCACATGTTCCCACTACATTAGCCTCTGTGTACAATGAGCTGCTTTATTCATGACCTCTAATACCAGCCCGTCTGGGCGATGCGCTCGGTGCCGCAGAGAGAATGTGAATGATGATATGAGCGAGTGAACAGAAGCTGGAGTCTCGCCGCCTGTGGCCCGGTTGAAGAGCTGCTGCACCCGACGCTCTCCTCTCGCTGAATGGCAGCCAGGAAGCAGGAAGGCTGGATAATTACCATGATCCACAACCAATTCAAATGTCAATAAAGTTATTTAGAGCCCCCCCCCCCCTCCCCCGACAGGGAGAAGATGAGTAAAACAAGTTAACAGAGGAAGGCGTAAAGAAAAGAGGAAAGCTAAACTGACAAAAAGGTATTGAGGTGAACTGGGCAGATTGAGAGGACAACGAGGACCAACTATCCACCGTGGCTCTGCTCTTTGAACTAACAAATATGCCGCTGTTGTGTGTTTTACGTAATCCGGCGCGTTGGAGTCCTCCGACGGCAGCAGCGGTGTTCTCGAAAACCTGAGCATGTTCTGATCAGGAGCGCCATTATGGAGGCGTGTTGAGCCGCAGCAGAGGAAACATACATAAATGCATGACCGCATAATAAAGTCTATAAATGTTTGAGTACACGGTATGCACTGAGGCCCAGAGAAAACACGGCAGGACGGCTGAGATGTTGGCTACTCAAGAGCTTTCATTCTGGACTGCCTGGTTGAGCTTAACCTTTGAAATATTCACAAATCTACAGTGGATTTAAGCTGAATGAAAAGCAAGATATCGCCTCCATCTCCATCTCCTCTCAGCCGGAGAAGACATATTTATGAGTCGGATTTGGTCCCATCAACACGCCTGGGCTGCCGTCAGCTGGGTTCTGGTTAGCAGCAGGCGAGAGGCTCTCAGCCGGCGCTGCTGTAAACACGTAGTTTACACCGTCCCAGACACTTTCTTGGCTCCGCTGTCTGGTCCGAGGGGCCGCGAGGGTCTCTTGGCAAACACACAGTGGTGAGAAAACAGAAAGGTGAAGGAGAGAGCTGCTTCTGGAAAAAAACAAAAAACCAGGTAAAGAGAGGCGTGACCCATGAAGAGGCGGCTATAAGGGCGTTTCACTACAAGCTGTGAAACCTTCTTCACAAAGTGTGCTGGACATGGCTGTGGGATTCCTGTGTGGATCTTTTCACCAATCGGTGAAGAAAAGTATTAAAGAGTGAAAACTGCAGCCCTTCAACCATGATACACAAGTGATTGCAGAATATTAACCATTAGAAGTCGAGGCGAGAGTCACTTGCCATCATGGTATCACTTCTCCAGATAGAACAGGAATGTGTTTTGCATAAACTTTCTTTGCCTTTTTGCAAAAACTACAAAAAGAAGAATTACAGTAACTCTTCAGGGATGATTTGACATCCTCCAAGGACCAATACATACAATGTAGGGACTTTCATGCCAGTTTCTCAATACATCCCAAAAGAATGCAAAAAAATGTCCGATACAATGTGGACGAGAGGCAACTCATGGAGCAAATCAAAGGAGATCAGTGTCTGTTGCCATGGAGACGCTCCCTGCTCAGTTTCAAACAGTGACATAGCGACCTGACCGACCTAGTTAGCATTGATATGAGCTAGCGGCTATCATGCTGGTAGCGCTAACAAACATTGTGTTGGCGAAGGTCTGCACTCTACCGAGTGTAGCTCTAGTTTATTTTGTTGGTAGACGACTGTACTTCTCTGTAAAGTACCAGCGTCTGGTTTATCGTCTCAAACGATGCTGCTTGTGAACAACAGCAATAAATACAGACACATTGAAAGGATTTTTTGGGTTGAACTTGTGGAAAGGATTTGTCATCAGAACATTCCGGGGTGTTTCAGGAAGTCTTGTTCTGCTTTCAGCAGGTGCAGTCGTCACTGATGTCGTTTACATCAATGAACTGCATTAAATGATTAATCACATTCATCTTTACATTTATCGTCTGCGCCTACTTCGGCTGGAACTGATCCCAGCTGACACTCAGCGCCCTCTGGTCGCCAGTGCATCATCAAACGGAGAGAGAGAGAGAGAGAGAGAGAGAGAGAGAGAGAGAGAGAGAGAGAGAGACATAAACAGCAGCAGCAACACCAGATATTCCAGCTTCCTGGTAAGATGAGTTTCACTTTCCCATCGCTTGCCCTTTACACTATTCATCACATTCACCCATTCACACACACATTCATACACCAGTGGAGGCAGCTGCCATGCAGGGTGCTCAGTCCATCCATTGGGAGCAATGTAGGGGTTTTGTGTCTTGCTCGAGGAAACTTTGACAGTTTGTGCGTGAGCATCCTTCACGCCATTCCCCCCCCCCCCCCCCAAGTCGTTCACCACGCTGTGACTTTACAAATTTAGAATTTGACAATGAATTTCTTCCTTAGTTCACGTCCAGCCACAAACGTTCTCTTTTTCCACTGTCGTTGCTCCTGTTTAATGTGTATCCGTGCTCAAGTTATCAGACCTGAAACATCCGAGACGTTCAGACTCGCTGACAGATGTTTGTGATCCAAGACGATGCGTTAAAAGACCCCAGTGTGTCACTGCATCTTTGAATAGACACACGCAGCACGGCGGGACCACTTTATGTAGTTTCAAAGTCAAACGGCCGATCGATCACCCTGTGCTTGGAGCTGTGCTCGTAGGCCCGGGGCATAAAGGGGAAGTGGAGCGGAGGAGTAAAAAAAGATATGCAGTAAAATATAAAAGGACAAGGGCATTTTCTAGCCCCAGCGGGTTCCTAACAAAGGGCTGACTCCACACACTTGTCACACATCATCCGTCAAACGCGCGAGCACGGCTTAGCCAGCGCCCGCACGCACAGATTTACACACTTCAGCGTTGACATCGATGTATAAAGACACACAGAATGACGGTGTGTGGACACACACGCGATGAAGAGCGAGGAACTGTGTCACCTAAACCTCTAGAGGGAGGTGTTGAGCTGCAAGGAGGCAGGTAAGCTGCAATACTGAAGAGAGAGTAAACAAACAAACAAACAAAAAAAACTATTCCCTGTGTGTGTCAAAGAATAACAATTAAAAAAAAAAGAAAAAGCATGGGAGAGAGTGGAGATGAGAGGAGGCGGTATGTTGTTTTATCTCAAGCATAACGCATTTGAAAGATGACCTTTTCCCCGCAATGACATTTGATAAATTGAGAAATTAAAAAAAAGGCGTATCGGCGTCTTTGAATCCGACGATATGTGTAACCGTTTACTGGCCTTCGCTGCTACAACCCCTCCGCTGTGATCGCATGTCTGCGCTGACGACTCGGCGCGCAAATGGGAAACTGTGGCGGCTTGTTTTGCATGAGTGAGTGCTCCCGACACGCAGAACACGCGCTGTGCGTAGGGCCCCGCAATCCATGGGGGGCCCCATTTTGCGCAAGTGAATTGAATTTCCCTCGGGGTCAATAAAGTATCATCATTCTCTGCAAATGCGCAAAGGATGTGCGTGCATTTTGCCGAGAGGCGTGTAGAACACCGCCACAGAGAGAGAGAGAGAGAGAGAGAGAGAGAGAGAGAGAGAGAGAGAGAGAGAGAGAGAGAGAGAGAGAGAGACAGAGAGAGAGAGAGAGAGAGAGAGAGAGAGACAGAGAGAGAGAGAGAGAGAGAGAAAAAGAGACGCAATGATTGAAAGCGTGAAGCGTCACCATCTGACCAATCAGCGGTCAGATGGGCCGGCAGGCAGTTGTTTACAGGTAGAGAGTAGAGAGAGAGAGAGAGAGAGAGAGAGAGAGATGGCTTCCAGACGTCAATACGATTCAGGAGCTAGCAAAAGAAAGAAAAAGTCCAAACAAGAAGAGGCTCGTGCTTCGTGCTGAAGGTGGGATGTTGTTGAAATAAAAAAGATTGTTCCGCTTTTGAGCTATAAAGTTCTTAAGTTCTTGTTCCACTGTTGATAGAGGCTGTTCATTTGATTTGCTAGTAATTAATTTTATTATTATTATTATTATTATTATTATTATTATTATTATTATTATTATTATTATTATGTTATTGGAAGGGGGGCCCCAAAATAAAATCCTGCTTCGGGCCCCCACTTGGCCAGGGGCGGCCCTGGGTGGCATTCACAGTAAATGACAAGAGGACAGAAAGAAGGAAGGAAGAAAAATTAAACCACTCAAAATCAATAAAGTGAATTTTAAGCAGCATTACAATGGTGAATGCTATTAGTGGAAGTATCAAAATCCTATGTTAATCTTTTAAATGTCACTTTTTCTTTCACAAACTAACCCGTCAATGATCTCCAGATATGAAACGTGTGTCAGTTTCAAGAAAGTTGTGTCGTATTGTTCTCCTCAACACATGAACAACATTTTCCTGGAAATTTTATGGTAAATTCAAGTCAATGAATTTCCTTACCTACCTACCAGAGGTGTTTTTAAAGATGTCATGACAATCCAGAACTCTACACAACAACTTCTACAACTCTCGCACATTGTTGGACACCAGAAGAATCAAACACATTTTATTTTAACAATTGCAACTAAAAATGTTCAAGGATCTCAACATAAAGTCAATTTTATTGATATCTTCTGGTGCAAAATACAGTGAAATGCTACTCTTCAGAAATTAGTAGATATAAATAAGTGTTTTCTTGTAATTATTTTACAGTTTTCGTGGTGGTTTGGTTGGATTGGAGCATCTTGTGGGCCGGATCTGTGTCACGGGTCTTATGTTTGACTCCCCTGGTGAAAAACCCTCACAATGTTTTGGAACATACAAACACTGTGGAACATTTAAAGCCCTGAAATGCTGCCAGTTTCTCAAACTCTCACATTCTGGACTGCTCACACATTGCAGACGTCTCCTAAATTCTACAACTTTCATACATTTCAGGACAGTGTTTTACATCATAAAACTTTCCAAAGTCTCACAAACTCGAGAACCGTCACAACTTTTACGACATTTCATAAATCTCCGACCCCGTTCGCATGATGTGTGTGACTGTCACTAACTCATCAGAGTGGGAGTTTCCAAACATGACAAATATTCAAATACAATTCATTAAAAACAAAGTCAAAGCCTGATTCCAGTCAGTAAATATGTGCCGGCCTTCACACCGGAGTGTGTGCAGGCACAGTGAGTCAGGTCGTTTAAAAAAAATAAGTTAAGTGAAGGATTTTTCTTTACTAGTGGGCCACAAACACCCAGCAGCTCTTTAAATAACCTTTACGCGACCATCCAGGTGTGTGTGGGACTGGTTCTGTGTGTCACAGTGTTTAAGTGTCACGGCTCCCCAGCGCTCTTCCTCCTTCCCTCCCTCGCCCCCTCCGATGGACAGCTGTTCCTCGCTTTCTCTTCCACACACCGGAGGAGATGGACGTGCAGAGGCGGTGGAAAACGAGACACCGATAGGAGCATGCTGTCTGCAGACTCACAGCGGGAGGCTGGGAAAGTACAGGTTCGCATCTTTATTTTGCAAAAAACCGTCACTGATAGTTGAGCGTTCCGAACATTTGGGAAGATGCAGAGTAGAAAAACAGAACCGCAGCCTGCGCTGAAGAAGAGTGACACACACTCTCAGAGGGAAGTAATAAAAGCACAAAAACACACAGGCGGAGGAAAACATCACTGTCAGACGGCGACTCCTGCAGCGATACGAACTGCAGAAAGATTCTTCGTTCAACCGATTCATCAACGTTACAAACAGAGAAACAGTGGACAGAAACAGTTACGCAAAGAGATGATTTAGAAAAAAAAATTCTAAAATGAAACTACGTCCTGTTGAAGTTTAGCTTCTGTATCCTTGGGGCCAGCGCCATGTAGAATGCAGCCATCCTGAATAAATGTCCTCAGACACAACAGACTGGGTTTTTTTCTTTCCTTTCTTCTATCTCAAGCCACTTCAAAGACGGCCTGCGCTCCAGCAAAGAATAGGCCTAAATGAAAATCACTGAGCAAAACACAGCTATTAGAGTTTTAGTGTGTGGCAGGACAGCATGAAGAGCTTGAGAGGAGGAGGAGGAGGAGGAGGAGGAAGGAAGAAGGAGTCACTGGAATAAGCAGATTAAACTAGATTGTTATTGAGAGGCTTCTTAGACGTTTGAAAGGTGAGCTTGCATTAGTCTGAGGACTTGCACTGTCATTATGTTTGAACTATTCCTCCATGGAGATCCACGCAGCAAAAGCGACCATCCACCCTCCACTTTCCCTCCCAGCTGTTGGCGTGTAAATATTGTGGCCAGATAGAACCAAGGCAATAAAGATGAAGCCATCATCGTAACATAATCTGAGACAGATATACCGCCTCCTGTGACAACAAGCTCCATGTCCTTATCGGTGCAGGAAGCCTCCCAACAGCACAAGTCCTAATACAGCAGCACCTCTTATCTCTGCACCTCTGTCTTCTTTGCTTCACTGTAAGCTTTCCTTTATATATATATATATATATATATATATATATATATATATATATAGAGAGAGAGAGAGAGAGAGAGAAAGAGAGAGAGAGAGAGAGAAGAGAGAGTGGACACAGCAGAAGCAGCCTGGGAGAAGCTTCCAAGAGTCGTTCTTCTTCCAGAATAACATGTGACAACATGGACTAACAGATGATCCTCGCTTGTAAATGTAGGAAAGCATGCAGGGAATCAGGAACAGCTCCAAGTTAACTCAATTAAAGGGCTCATGTTATGCAAAATTAACTTCCTAAAGGTTCTCCAGCAGTACTAATCGTCTCCATACCAGGACCGACGCCCAGAAGTGTAGAAAGAGTGTCCTCTCTCTCCCTGGTTGTTCCAGGTTTTAAAAAAGTGTGTTGCTCCAACCAGCCAATCAGAAATCAAACCCTATAAAGTGTCATCAGGGGTTCAGCCAATCACAATCAAGGTAGCTCCTCCCCCTTTGACTCCTCCCACAATCAGGCAGCTCTGCTCTGGCACATGGCACCACGAGAGGAAGTTCTTCCTCCTCTTCCCATAGATGGGCGTGTGTGGGCGGAGCCAGTCCAGCTCACACAGACACAGCAGATTCTGAATGCAGCTCCTAGGATCCAATATTCTAATGGAGGGAGAATCAAGGAGGAGCTGGAAACTTTGAATAGCAGGTTTGTGGACCAACGAGACCAAGAGGAAGAGTTGAGGTAGAGGTTTCCACGAATAGAACAAATGCACAGAACCAAGAACTACAACCTGACTATTTGAGAACCAGGTGTGGAGGATTTGAAGCCAATCGCTTCACAGAGATGTAAACATGCGTTATTGAATTGATATACGAGCCACATAGGAGGACGACCGAACTGCCTGCTAATCTCCACTTCTAAAGCGGAGGTGGATTACACATGTGTGCGTCTCTGTAAGTGGGAGCGAGAGATGATGAATTTTCCCTCCGTGCGGCATGAAGAGCGATTCTTAATCTGCAGCGTTCATTCGGCACTCCAACGAGCGCGAAGCGTTCGCACCGTCGCACAATGAGGAGTACGCAGCGCCGCATATTCACCAAATAATCTCATTATGTTACACAATTGTACCAAATACAACGTATAGATGAACGAGAGCAGAACCTCTGCAACGTGTCGAGGCTTCACCAATGCAGGAACATTTTCACTGTCTAATTTCTATTAAAGAGAACCTGTTGTGATCATCTGTCACGTGCACGGCTTTTGTCTGAATTAAAATTGTCGCCTCGAAGACGTTTGTTGTCTAAACATACTGTTTAAGGACAACATTTGGACTAATAGAACACTTTGGACGCTTGGTTGGATGAAAGAAATACACTTTTATAAGCCCCAAATCAGGACAAACTAATTACGTTTTGTACGGTGGTCCAGAAGGGTCCTTCTCCAGGTGGTCCTGCTCCTTGATGCTGAAGTTAGTGTTACTCAACTGTCCTCCTAATTAAAATCTGAACACCCGTTGTGGCTTTAACTTCATTTGTGGCTTTTGCAGTTGCGTTGATCCTCCTGGGGACATTGTAGTTTTTAGCATTAAAAAAAAAAAGAGGATAACGTGAGCAGTAGGAAACGATGAGAGATAGAACCAGCAGATGGCGGTAATACAAATTTATGGATGCAAACTACCATTAAACCTAAAAGAAGTATTGTTTTTTTAAAAAAGCCATAAAAATGTATGGTAAATTATAAATCAGCTATCACTTACAATACGCATGCAGCTGAGCTCAAACACACACGTTTTTCAAGTTATTTTGAAAAAAAAAAAAAAAACAACTCCAAAATTCTGTGATCCAGCTGGAGCTATCTCAAGTAAAGCCAAGTGAATATTGATTTCATCCTCTATCTGTAAACCTCACAATGGTAACATGGGACACATTGCAGAATAAATGCAGAGGAACAAAGTGAACAAATGAACTGTAACACAAAGAGAACCAGAGGAAGTGGCAGAATGGCTTATTTCTTTGTAGATAACACAAACACATGGTAGTTCAACAGGATTTAGTTGTTTTTTAATGGAGATCCTTCAAACATTTCCCGTCAACATATCTGATTCCTGTAAACGTCCTGGAAGCTCTGAACGTGGTGAAGAATTCTGTGGAGTTAAAATGTTAAATAATACTGATGGACCTCGAGGTAAAGCAAGTCACAGTCATGGTCACAGAGCAAAGCATTATGGGATTATTCCATTGACTAAATCGTATAATCTTTCTGGCTAATAAACACGCGTTGGTTTGATGACTTTATGTAAATGGGCCAATCTGATTTAACCAGACTGACAATAAAGAGCACGTAATTACTGCATGTGTGTTGTTCTGGTATCCTCCCTTCACTTTATTTTAATGAAATATAATGATCCTTTCTACTGAGCCTGGAATCTTGAATATCCTTCAATAGCACAATTCGATTACTGAATGTTTTAAGTGTTTTTAATGACTGAACTCCGGAGGGTGGTGCCGCCGCAGGATCATAACGTCAATACTGATGGACAACTTTAATGCCTTCATGTCTTTGCTTACTGTGCTGGAACACTTTCAGCCATTAGCACTAATTAGAAACAAAACAAACAAAAACACAAAATGGGAAAACTGACGTGTATAACAGACACGAGCTCATATACGAGATCGCAATCAAACAGAATTAAACTGCATTATCTTAATGTGCGAGTTGTAACATCAACCACCAACCAAACCTCTTCAATGGATTTATACTGCATTTCCAGCCGCGATGGTAACTACTACACACGACTTATTTTTGCTATTCCCGCTAAAAAAAAAAATGTGATGTAGACTTTGGTAATACAGATATTAGAAACTCTGATTTGTTGGAATGAACCACAAAGGAAGAGAGGAAGTAGCACCACTCCCTCTGCCGCTCAGGTTTTGACAACTACCAATCAGCCTGTTTCTGTTTTTTTTGGTTCTGCCCGCTTAGGTTAAAGCAGTGCTTCTCAAATGGTGGGGCGCGCCCCCCTGGGGGGGCGTGGTGGGGTGTCAGGGGGGGCGTGAGGCGGGGCGAACTTTCAGTATTAGTGTCTTTATTCCATGCTTGAAGGATTAAAAAAAGGGCTCCAGCCACTAGGTGGCATCAGTGCTCAAACTAATCAACAGGCTGCCTGTTCAACCAGTAGAGAAGAAGAAGTACTACACATGAACACCGGTGTACAGAGCTGGTGGGAGGAGGAGAGGTGGAGAAGTTTCTGACAGGAGTGAAAAGAAAAAAGGACGAGGCGTCAGAGGAAAAGAAAACAGGTGACAGTAAACATAAAGCTAGTAAGAGCAGGAGATATGACGATGCTACATTGCCCTTGGGTTTACCGTGAACACGTCGGGAACCAGGAAACACCCGTTTGTGTTTTATGCCTAAAAACTCTGGCAGCGGAGCATGAAACCAAATAAATGAGACGGCACCTGGAGACCATACACCTGGAGACCATACACCATACACCTGGAGATCATACACCATACACCATACACCTGGAGACCATACACCTGGAGATCATACACCATACACCTGGAGACCATACACCATACACCTGGAGATCATACACCATACACCATACACCTGGAGACCATACACCATACACCTGGAGATCATACACCATACACCATACACCTGGAGACCATACACCATACACCTGGAGATCATACACCATACACCTGGAGACCATACACCATACACCTGGAGATCATACACCATACACCTGGAGACCATACACCATACACCTGGAGATCATACACCATACACCATACACCTGGAGACCATACACCATACACCTGGAGATCATACACCATACACCTGGAGACCATACACCATACACCTGGAGATCATACACCATACACCTGGAGACCATACACCATACACCTGGAGATCATACGCCATACACCATACACCTGGAGACCATACACCATACACCTGGAGATCATACACCATACACCATACACCTGGAGACCATACACCATACACCTGGAGATCATACACCATACACCTGGAGACCATACACCATACACCTGGAGACCATACACCATACACCTGGAGATCATACACCATACACCTGGAGATCATACACCATACACCTGGAGATCATACACCATACACCATACACCTGGAGACCATACACCATACACCAGGAGACCATACACCATACACCTGGAGACCATACACCATACACCTGGAGACCATACACCATACACCTGGAGACCATACACCATACACCTGGAGACCATACACCTGGAGACCATACACCATACACCTGGAGACCATACACCTGGAGACCATACACCATACACCTGGAGACCATACACCATACACCTGGAGACCATACACCCGTTATGTCAGTAAGCCACTGGAGTTGTTTCATGGTAAACTCCATGAGTATGGCCAACAAGCCGGTCATTTTGTCAGCGCGGCATCAGTAAACAAAAAAGCCTGTTAGCGTCTTACAAAGTTGTCCACCACATCGCAAGGTGCATAAAACCTCACACCATAGAGATTTATTTTGATAATCAGGCGATTGTATGCAGAATGCTGGTGCCAGCAACTGATACAGTGGTTCATACAGATAAATAAATAAATATTATCAAGTTCTCAATGGTAGTACAATTCGGGGGGGGGGGGGGGGGCCTGAAAAAAATTCTGTCCTCTAGGGGGGGCGTGACAGAAAATAATTGAGAACCACTGGGTTAAACTAAAGCAGTGACATATTATCTGCTGGCCTCTGCCTCTCAGTACCGTCAGTTTGACCTCAAGGCTGAGCAGCTTTTACTACATTGGTAGGTTTCGAGGCGAAGCGGGACGCCGTCCGACGGCGGCGGAAGAAAACACACAATACCATTCCCGGTGTGTGAGATCGATAGTGAATCACATTTAATTACCCCACATCTGTAATTGCTGAATATTTGACTTCATTGGAAGCGCTTCAAGTGCCAGTTAGTAAAAATAGCCACAATCCGCAGGATGATTAGGGGACAGGCTCGGCTCACACTGATTGCCGTGGCCTTTCCAGAGCTATTCTGGCTGCGCTGAGTGTGTCTTCCACTCAACATTGATCCATCGACCCACGCTCCAGTAAAACCTCACTCAGACCAAAAGGTGACTCACACACACACACACACACACACACACACACACACACACACACACACACACACACACACACACACACACACACACACACACACACACACACACACACACACACACACACACACACACACACACACACACAACTAACTGCCCCACAAACAAGACTGTGCATAAACACACGAAAACACAGACACAGACTAACAAGCCTCCTGATTTCTGATGACAAGATTGATGGAGCCTCTCTGAATTCTCCTTGCGTCAACAGTCACTCCGGTGTGTGTGTGTGTGTGTGTGTGTGTGTGTGTGTGTGTGTGTGTGTGTGTGTGTGTGTGTGTGTGTGTGTGTGTGTGTGTGTGTGTGTGTGTGTGTGTGTGTGCGCCATTGAACAGTCTTTGCAGGCTTCTGTGACAGCACGGTGTAATTAGAATTGAGCAGTTCATCCGTGCGACGGTGCCGACCACTCGGTAGGGTTACTTTGGGAAAGCGTCCACCGTCGTCCGGCCGTAACGAGATGCAGGCCGATGACCCGGGGTCAAAGGTCATGTGTGGAAGACATGACTCTCATTGCCGATAGTAGTGATGAAATGTAACTACTCTCAGATGACCACTTTTTTTCCAGTAACGAGTAATCTACCGCGTTGTTATTTTCAAACCAGTAATCAGATTACAGTTACTTCTCCAAGTCACTCTGGGTTACGACCATAGCGTCTCACAGGATGTTGGAAAAGAAGATGGGTTTCTTGTCTGTAAAGCCGCTTTATTACTGAAACACACACACACACACACACACACACACACACACACACACACACACACACACACACACACACACACACACACACACACACACACAGAGTTGTTACACTATTTTAAAAATGTTGTTTAGTAAAAAGGCATAGTACAGGAAGCCCCGCCCCTTTGTTTGTCAGAACAGGTTGTCATGTGTAAAGGGGTGTTGTCGGCAGCTGCTGAAAGTAACATAAAGTTGTAATCCTAAGTAAGTTACTTTTAGAAGCAAGTAATCAGTAAAGTAACATGAGGCCCAAAATTGCCAGACTATTATCCCTTAAAGACTTTGAATGACTTTCTAGTGGTTGATTATGAGAACGTTTTCCTTGGAGAGAGAATTTGAATTTGGAAACACAAACATGATGAAAATCCCTGAAACATTTGCCCTAAAAAGCCAAAGTCCAACACTAATACAAGTAACATTTATGCAGAACTGGCAAAATGAGAGTAATATGTAAAAGGAACGAATTGTGAGACTCAGATTTAAAAGATAATCAAGTGTTTTTTTAAAAGAATCACGCAGATTCTGCTTGCTTATAATTAAACCACTTTGTTATCTTGATCATATCTATTGTTGATTGATAAACAAATAGCTTATCAAGTGAATAGGAGTCTGTGCTGACTGCAGTCGTAAACAACTTT
>NC_137670.1:18489981-18714981 GCF_963422515.1 Blennius ocellaris
CATAATGCACACGGGGCGCCGTCTCATGTTGTTAACTCTGCAATGAAGTGCACGAGGTCATTTAAAACGCATTTGCCGATTTTATAGCGCTTAAAGAATATGTTTTGAATCCCAGGCCTGCATAAAAATTAAGACAAGTTTCCAGGTCTTAAAAAAAAAATAAATAAAAAATCCCAAATCCAGGATTAGCGTCCGACTTCCGCAGCAAAACGAGAGCTCACAAATAAGCGGCCCTCGTAAAGTGACTGAAAACCAGGCCCCCGGACCCTCCTCGCGGCGGGTTCTCACATCTTTGCCGATTCCGTCGTTCTCGCCGCAAAGTGCTCGCCGGCTGCTATTTAGAAGGCAGCCCTGCGATTTTGCCGCCGAGCTTTCATCAGTCATGTGGCACCAGGATGATTTCCTGCTAGCATCGATAATTTGGGCAAATAAGGCAAAATTACTGCGTCTCAATTAGAGGGCTCTTCTCAACCGCAGCAGCCATAATTCCTCACTGATCAGATTGGTATATTTTCACATCAGAATTAAGGCAAGCACAAATTCAAAATATGCCATTTTCTCCCGGATGGATCCGGCGAAGCCATTTGAATTCAAATGTAGCTCTTTCCTTTAAATTGGATCCTTCGTCGGAGCAGCAGTTTACTTTCAGTATTTCATACACGCCCCGATGTTTGTGCACGCCGGGCCGCTATAGGCTGCCGTGCTGCTCTTACATCACTCACGCTGACACTCAAATCGCTCCGTGAGCACGGAAAAAAACAAATGTGTGTTGGATGGATGACAACATGTTGGCACTTTGCACACATGATCAGGTTTGGCCGGCGCCCACGGGGGACATGCATATGGTAAATTGGAAATTTAGTTATCCAAACAATTGGAGGAGCCGCAGACTCTGTGAAGGTGGATCTCATTCACGGACCCCTACGGGCTGAAACTGAGCGCCACATTTGTTGAGTTGATAAATTTGCAAATAAGGAACGAAAGACATTCGGTTTAAAAGGTAATCATTTTGCTTTTCTTTGTTAAAGATTTTGCAGCATTGTGGCGTTTTAAGGCTCACAATATTATTAATAGACATCCTATTTCATCCAACAAATACGTGAAATGTTAAATGTCTTAGTAATTATTCTGAATGTAATGACGGCTTTTTATTCAACATATTAATAAACTTCTTGTTATGATGTTACTTTACCTCAGAAATCTGTTTGTTGTTAAAAAGCTTCCATTTTTAACCTGCAGGACATTAGACTGAAACCTGATATTGTTGAGTTTGGTATCCTTAGAACAGGAAAAATAAATTGTTTAATCGATTTATCGAATTTGTAGCAAAATGCAATTTTTATTTTGCAAATTCCAGTTTTTCAGCATTTTCAGCATTCCGTTCCACCAATCCTTGTGGGTTTTCATAGTTACTGTTGCACTTTTGCTTAAACCTGGTTAAAGCTTGAATTTCTTGAACGATGGAGCCTCGTTTACTTTTTATTTTCAGATTGTTTATATGCATTTTAACCACAAGAACAATTACAGCAATATAGTTGCATTTTAGACAATATATCTGATGTCAGCAGTCATTGTTAAGTGCATGGAGAAAAAAGAAAAAGAAAATCTTTCTTTAAAAAAATCCTAGATTTTTCTTTTTTGGGGATGGGGGAAATCGCCCAGCCATCGAATAGAATTAGAATAGAATCCAATGAGGATCGGTACTAATCGCAGGTGTTGTGAATTTGGGGGGATTTAATGATCACCCATGAAAACCAGCTGCTCCAGATGCACAGTCAAATATTATATTTCCATAAAGGAAGGATGTAGATGTTTCTCTTGTTTACATAATGCATTAAAATCCCATTCACCTGGTCAACAGTGAGCCGTCCACCCAGACTCACACAAGGTAGCTGCACTCCACCCCGGTAACATCCTAACATCACACCCGGTGGTACGAGTCGCAGCAGAGAACATTTCGGGCCTGAAGGAGGACCGAAGATCGGATAACCCCCCCCCCGGGTTTTCTAAATCACCAGGCTCTCTGATCATTATCCAGAGTCGTGTGCGGTGTGACTTAATATTGGTGCCGTGCTTCACACAGTCCTTTGGGCGATCGCCAAATGGCGCCCTGACCACGGCCGGGCAGCATGCAGATGCCTTCGGATTGGCTGTGATGGGGGCTGAAGTCATCCCTCCTCTCTTCTTGTCTTTCATGTTGGATACATTAGTGACAGGAGAGTAATCAAAGCTGCCATTAATGCTCAGCCATTTCCTCTGCCCTTGTCATGCGGGCCCACGGGGGCACGACTCTACTTCCACCGGACTGGAGTGCAAAGAAGAGGGAGGAAAAAAGAGGAATAAAAACCACCCGGCTAATGGCTTTTCCTCATTTCCTGTGGCTTTAGACTTGAAAGAAAAATAAATATCTCAGATGTTGGTGGTGGCAAGACTAGTGATTTGTGAAGAGTGCACATTTAGAGACAAAAGGTTTTTTTTTTTTCTAATCCAAATGAGCCCAATGACTAAGTGGGTTTTAATGTGCAACTGTATTTTGGATAATAAAAGGAAGCGGTGTAGAAAGACTGTGGTTGATCCGTCGGGATCACACCCCCCGATGTGGCACACATGCGGGAGGATTACCTCAAAGTTCAGCCCGAATCGTGTTAAATGCAGTGTTAGTGCTCTTCAGAGCGGCAGTGGAGTCGGACTCGCACCGTCCACACAAGACGCAGTCGAGCTCATTCAGAAGCAGCAGCCGTCAAGGAAGCACAAAGCAAGGGGTGGTGGGAAAATGAAATCAAAAATGTAAATACTCCACATGCCAGCTTTGTGTGTTGCTGGTCGGTTGACTGTTTGAAGAATAGAATCAGTGGCTCACACCAGCGACACAATGTGTCTCACACCCGTGTTAAAAGGTCTCTGTAAACATAAAAAAAAAAAGACTTATTTTAAGGAGAGGAGATATTTCCAATGGGGCGGGGGCTTGTGCAGTAGCAGCACTCCATAGCCTGCAGCAGTCTCTGCAGGAGAGAATCATGACCATGAAAGAATCTTTCCACCTTTGGAGCCGGAATAAAAACTTGTCATGTAAGTGGACATGTGATGTGAATGAGTGTGATTGTGCTAAATGTGCAACACGAATAAAGTTGGATTGGATTGTCGGTGTGTTTGTCCCGTGACGAAGTGTCAACCGACCCATGATGCACCCTGCCTTCACCGACCACCTGCTGGGATGAGCTCCAGCAACCCCGAGTTGGATAGAGCGCTTTAAAAGACGGATGGATGTCAGTGTTTCACGTCTGATGTCAGGATAACCTGGTCGGGCTCACAGTGAAACCGAATGACACAATTCCTTCTTCCCGTCTGTCTCTCAAGTATCCGTCTTCCCTCTCTCCGTTTCCCAGTCGTACTGTTTGCCACACTGAAAACCACCCAGTGGCGGTTTTGGTTCCTTCTAATCGTGCGCCTGCAGTGCACAATTTAATTTAACTGTGCCTCTTGTGAGTTTCTTTAATCAATTCTAACTCCAAATTACCAACCAGCTTCCACTGCGCCGGTCCCCAGCATTAAACCTGCGCAGACTGTCAGTCTTTAGTAATGCAACCATTTTAAAATTCTTTCATGTCTGGATTGAAGTTTATTGCCAGAGACAATTAGTCCAATTATACTGTTTGACGCCTGCCGAAGACGGCGGTGGCGTGCCAGTTTAACAGGATCCAACTTGTGCAGTTCTTCCAGCTTTCAGTGGTGAGTTGTTCCAAAATCAGAAACACCGGCTCGTGTAAAAATATTCACAGACACGACAGAGCGACGTGCAACAAGGTGGGAGACGAGCCTGTCAGATTTATGACACGCAGATCTCCACGGATCCCAGTTCACACCTCATGGCGAAAGTAATACAGTCCTGACAAAAACAAAAAAGGGGGCGACTGACAAGAGCCTATTAAATAAAGAGCCAAAACATAAGGAGAGGTAATAAAAAAATAGGGTGCTGAGTAAAAACATCAATCAGAAAGGCAAAAAAAAAAATACAATCAAATCAAAGATTTATGAAGACTTTTGTAAGAAAGCAGCAAATGAGAGAGGCTGAGGCCAGAGATCAAGGTCTGAGTGGCTGCAGCTCGTGGCTGTGGCGTCCTGAAATCCTAGGTTTGGGTCTGGTAAATTGGTAGGTGGGGTACGCGGCGGCTGCTGATAAGCAGATAGAAAACAGGCCTCGGGGCCTATAAATACTCAATAAATGCATGGAGGAAAACCTTGAAGCGGCAGCGGCGTGGCTGCGGAGGGAAAGCGTCACACGGAGCCACGGCGCGTCACAGTGAAAATATTCAGCCGGATGAACCGGAGGTGTAAGAGACGAATCCAGGTGGAGGCAAGACGTAGTCGAAACAGTGAGCAGGAATCCTCTCATGGGTACCATCTCAGTGATTTTAGACCTTCAAAATATATCTGTGTAATTTAAAAAACAAACAAACATAATGTTGGCAAAACAAAATCGACTGAGACTGTGTTGACGGTGTAACCGTACTGCAATACCACTTTGAACCATAAGAGGGTACATTGAGTCACTGCACTGCCAAGTCTGTCCTCATGAAGAGGAAAAAAAATCTACATTTATTGAATTTATTGAAACACAACAATGGCTCAAGTTCATAACTTGCAGCATAAGAAACTAATGAAACTCCAAACTTGACTTAATTAACGCCATCAATCAGTCGTTATTACGTAAGATGAGTAAATAAAGAAAAAGACTACATCTTACTCTTTGGGCCTCAGAGGAGCCGGCCTCGCATTTACTGTTCCACCCATGTTGCCATACAAGTACAATACAAAACTGACCTCATTAAGTATTTATAGGGACTGTCTGAGAGGGTTTATGAGCAGAGAAAAACACGTTTTGCAAGAAGAGGAACAATAAACATTCAGATTTTCCAGAGATGCGAGAGAGAGAGAGAGAGAGAGAGAGAGAGAGAGAGAGAGAGAGAGAGAGGGAGGGAGGGGAGGATACACAGACTTGATTCTCTCAGCTGGATCGCTGGTATCATACCAGGACCACTGTGTCGGAGGAGGCAGGGAGAGCAGAGCTCGCCTCTCACTTTCAATCCTCCCAAGACAGGAGAATGAGGGGCGGGGCTGCAGGAGGAGGGAGAAATGACAGCCAGAGGAGTGAAAACTGGTTCAGGGAGAAAAACACACAGGAGAGAAAGGAGGAGGAAGATGTGGGTGAAATAATGAAGGTCTAGAAAGTGATGACATGCAAGAAAACAGCCAGTGTAAAGCGTGTTGATCACATGAATAACACTGACAGAGGATCAAAGAGACAATTTCCAATATTAAAGATTTACTGCAGGATACGTCGGAGTAGCAGTGATAATAATAATGACCACATGTGCAGATGGGAATAGATTAATGCTGTCAAAGAGAATTTCAAAGTGAAAAAGCTGAAAGGTTCCATGTGTACAGTCGCCTTTGATGAGTTTTGTTCGTAGTAACAGGAGAAATGAACGTCGTGAAGCAGGTGGGTTACAGGAGCAAGAGAAGTCAGAGGTGCTTTTCTCAGGAAGAAGAGCCGAAGTCTGACTTTTTATGTGTAGTTTCCACCTCCTTCCCTCTTGACGTACTTATTAATGAGAAAGTGAAAGTGAACACACGACCAGCAAAATCATCATTTTTCATTTTTAGCCCCGAGTTTCAAGTGAAAAAAACATTTCAGAAAAGTTTTATGTTTCCATGGCAATGTTTTTAAAGCGACGTATGTTTCCATGGCAACTGCAGAAACGCTGAAAACATGTTGGCCCACTAGTGGGTGCTTTTGTTCACGAATGCATGGGCTTCAGTAAAGACGACCAATTTGGCTTGTTATTATGGTCACTGTCAAAATAAAAGTCCCAAGTCCCAGAAGAATATGGACTGGGAGTCATGACACGACGGAGGAAACACTGTCTCTACTGAGCATGTGCGGAACAACTATTTACTACGGCCGTGGTACACACACGCAGTCGCAGCATTTTCCATGTTTCCAGAGATTGGGTGGAAGCGTTTTCAAAAAGTTGCACTTTCAGCAGCTCAGAGCACCGTTGTCATGTAAAGACGCCCCCAAAACACAATGAAACGCTTTCGTTTGCAGTTGAAAACGTCATTTTCGTGGCCTCAGTGCTTTAAATGCCTGATTTTAAACGATGTCACACAACCGTCACAATCTCAACCTGTGAAATCATCTTTCTGCTGATTTCTATTATAGTACAACAACTTTTATTTGCTTATCCTCCATCTCATCCTGGGCATGAAGTGCTATTCCACGAGATACTCGAAGCAAAGCTCCCAATGGTCCTAATGTGAGCTACTTTCCTGGAAGCCATCACCTTCGGTGTGTGAGTGCGACGAAGAGGTAAAACGCCCTCCGGAAGTAAAATCATTCCACTACTGAAGGAGACAGTAAACATTGCTGTCATTTCAGCATGAGATGATATTCTCAGCTGGACAAACGGACACAACCAAAGTTTGATCTGATGCATCATCGTGGTGAGAGAAAAGTACAAACCAGCACTGCTGTGCAGCATCCCAGGAGGACGGCCAGGGGAACCGGACTATTTCCTTTGGCTGATTTTTTGCAGAGTATCTTATTTGTTTACTTTTCGTCTTGTGAATTGAGAAGCCATTAATGGATCCGCTCATGATCTGTGTGAGCAATCGCAGCGACCCCACAAACAACTACACCCAAAAAAAAAAAAACCCAAAACAAATCCAACGACTCCATCCTTTAAACAAAACGAAGGCTGTTTCAGCTTTTCGAGCAGAAAGTATCAGTGGCGTGCAGTTTAGACTGTCATTAGCGGAGGAACCGTGTGCAAGCGAAGAGGGAAAAAGCGGCAGCGGCCAACTGGCCGCCGAGACACAAACTGCTGCTCCGCTCCCCGGGTGCTGTCAGGCATTTTCCAGCGAGAAAACCGAGCAGTAAATCTTTAAGAAACATGCCAATTTCTCTTCTGCCTTGAGAAAAACTGGCTTAAAAATGCAGCTCGCAACAGCAACTAATGACGTGCACACCGTGACAGATGCATGCACATTCCATTCAGGGAATGAAAAGTACATTTGTGGGGGCTCATTTGCATATTTACTACGCAGTCTTTTCTTGCACTTAACTGCAGCTTTTACGTTGCTGCACTGCTGAGGGAAGACGGGTGAATATTGGCTGAGAGCTCGGGAGAGACCGCTTCTAGCGTTTCCTCGCTTCCCAATGTGCCTGACGTGAACGCCGCTCTTCAGACAGACTGATCAATTATTACTGAGTTGAGAAGAGTTTTGAAGTGTCTGGAGTCGTTGGTGGCGAGAGAATCACGGGGAGGACGGCTGGAATTAGAGCGTCCTGCACTGTGTCATTTTTTTTTGTTTTGTTTTTCCGTTCCTGGATCATTACTTTGAATGATGAGTTGGCCACACACACCCCCACACACACACACACACACACACACACACACCACACACACACTCCCCACCCGCCTCCGAAGTCGACTCGTGCTCCAACATGAACGGAGACTCCAAAGCTCATATTTGAATAAGAGCTGGGCAAACACACACACACACACACACACACACACACACACACACACACACACACACACACACACACACACACACACACACACACACACACACACACACCTCCCGCTGCTGAGTTCACTAAACGCACAAGTACATTTCTCTCTCTCTCTCTCTCTCTCTCTCTCTCTCTCTCTCTCTCTCTCTCTCTCTCTCTCTCTCTCTCTCTCTCTCTCTCTCTCTCTCTCTCTCTCTCTCTCTCTCTCTCTCTCTCTCTGTCTCTCTCTCTCTCTCTCAGAACACTAATCCCTACCATTTTGCCAAGCTGCTTTCTCCTCGCTGGGCCTAACAATGCTGAAGTCACTTTCCCTCCCGCTCTTACTCTTCTTTTTTTTTTTTTTTTTTGCAAACAAACAACAAATCATAATCCTTTGGTGAGCCTGACCATATGGTCTTTCTTTATCCTTTCTTTATCCACACCCCACTGACATTAATAATCTGCAGGACCGCGGAGAGGCTATTGGACCAAAACATTCCCAACATTCAAATAATCTCCCCCGACGCTTCTTGTGCTTCACTTGGCTGAGACAGACATTGGGAGGCTTTTATTAGAAGTGAGGAGGAATCCTGCTGCAGGATGATTAACATTCATGTCCATCAATGTTTCCCATAGAAAAATGCATTAAATCAAAATGTGTTAAACAAACTTCACCATTGCTTCAGTGGAAACCCTTTCCTGGGGATCCTGAAGACATTTTTTCTTCATGGCAGTAAGGAAAAGAAGTGTTGAATCCTTTTATTTGATTACATGAGAAACACTGTGAATGAGTCCTAACAGCCTTGAGGTGCTCTGCTTTGTATTTGCAGGGTCGTGTTTTCTACCTCACACCTCTTCTGGACTCTTAGTATAAAGGCGGGGGCGTGTTTCCTTCAGTAGATGTTTTCTTTTTTTCATTCTTTCCAGACGACAACTCAATGTTATTTATTATATTATTTCTTTTTGCACACCCTGTCACATTATGTAAGGCTTGTTGGTGTTTTTGTTTCAGCAGCCAAATAGAAATGAGTCCAACCTTGGTGAGTTTGCAGGTTTGCATTCAGTCCTGAAGTTGATGGATTTATTTATTTTTGAGATATGTTTCAGTTTAAACGCCTTGAAATAGGGTCTGTGATTAATAATCAAAGTAATATCAAGTTATATTTTATAATATTAACGACAGCAACAAACATCTTCTTTATGGTTTTAAAGCTTTTATGTGTTCTTAACAAGCGGCTTGGGTTACTATTAACTTCATATTTGTCCTCTTAACAATGATTAGAATTCCACAACATGCAGAATTAGAAGTATTCGGTCATTTGGAGGTCATAATAATGTGATAATGTACCTGCTGCTGAACATTAACTTAATGATATAATCTGGTGTTTGTGAGGCGGCTTGTTTTTGTTGTCCTCAGGTTCTTTACACCTGGTAGAAGTTTTCTCAGACTTTTATGCAGGAGAGCAGGGAGATTTTATTTCCCTGTGTATTTATTAGCGCTGGGTTTGGGTGGCCTGTGGTTCTACATCCTTTGCCTTTTTTTCATCGTTATTCATCCAACAGATTCGCTGATTGTCCCTGGAAACAAGGTTTTACACGGCAACAAATTCAAGCGAAAACGCAAAACTTTCGTTGCGTTGTAAAGAGGCACTCAAAACACAACTTTTAGATTCATATTCTCCTGGAACTGTAATAACACTGTAATAACAACCCAACTTCATCTTCGTTCTCCCATTGTTAATATGTATAACGTTTCGTTCTCTATTCACATGTGTGGGGTTTCGTTACAAAAACAACCAACAGCACCAACAGTGGCCAAACATGAAAACGCCCAAAGATTACTGTCCTGGGCGGCGGTTTAATGTCAAAGTTAATAACCATTTTGTTAACAGTTCAGAAAACCATTTAAGTAAAAAAACATTTTTTTAAAATCACAAATTCAGGAAGGTGAACTGAGAGTTTTGTTCATGATTCGGCAAACACTTTCCGCAAAAATCGCAGATAGACTGTGAAACATTGGCCAGTCAAAGAGGCTGGGATTTTTCGTGAAAAATACACAATGGAGCGGATACTAGTCACACACAAAATGTCAACTACAATTTTATAGTTATTCCATCTCCGTTCTTAATTGCTTCAAACAACTTAGTGTTGTTGAGGTACAGAGTGTCCTGACTCCAACAAAAACCACACACACACACTCATAAATACATCCAATCATTAAGACAAAATCATTAAATGAAGAAAATAAAAACCCTATTAAAATATTCTTTGACTCATCCATCCTTTATACCATTTTGTCATTCCAGCTTCACAAGGTGTTGATGCTTATTAAAGCTGAATGTGGGTGAAGTCTGGCACGCCCAGGACAGCTCACATGGCCCATGCAGGGCAAACAATAGAGACGGACGACTGCACACAACATCAGCGTCAATAACTAACCTCCACTTAGTCTCAATGCACAAATAATTCAGGTGTCATTAAATTGTGAAACGCACCTACTCATTTTTACAAAGAATGAGAGACAATTAACATCATTAAAGGATCAAGATGGAAAAACAATTTGCTGCTTTTGTTTAAGCAAAGCACAAAGTATGTTCATTAGAAAACAACTTGAAGGGATAATGAGTAAAAAAAAACACACACAGGGTTTAATTGCTGCTTTCCTTACAGGCTTGCCTGTAACCTTTCCTATGATTGCACAGTATGAAGCAGGACAAAAGTTAAAGTGAATGAATAACAAAATCCTGCTGTCTGAGCAAAGCTACGATGAGTGCATCGAATGTATCTTGCGTAAAATAGATTATCGTACTTTTATATGTCTAAATTGAGGCTTTTGTCCAGAGAATCTGCTCTTCTTCACCTTTTAAATGTAAGTAAACGTCGGACACAGTCTGAATTCCACGGAGAAGTCTGAACTGTAAAAAACGGAGCAATAAAGCGATCACCTGGAGAAAACGGTCTCAAAAGCAGGTCAGATAAATCAGCTGCACTGGAGGAATGATGGTATTTTTAATCTGATGGTGATCGATGAAGCTGAGACTTATAACTGCGAGGCTGTTAAAATGCATGGAGTCACTGGGAGCAAGGTAAGAAGGTGGACTCGTGGAATCTGAAGAAAAAACATCCAAATCTCCTGAATCGGAGGAAAAAACACCCAAGTCCTTTGAATGAAAGGAAGAAACAGTGCTTATGAGTGGCTTAGTAATCATCCAAACTTAGGATGGTTGCAGAACTTGAAAAAAACAGATGAATGAAAATGGAAAAAAGCTATAAAAATATTCCTCCACCCATCGCGGGGTTGGAAGGCAGAGCACACCCTGGGCAGGTCACCGGTTCATTACAGGAATCAACTGAACAAACAACAACACACACACACACACACACACACACACACACACACACACACACACACAGCACCACAAATGCACCTGCAATTGGTCCTAATCGTAAGTCACACCTAATTCATGACCTTATTAAATTATAGAACACACACCTGCTCATTTTACCAACAATGTGAGATAATTATGGTCATTAACAGTTGTAGATGGAAAAACACCGACAGTGAGCTACATTGTCGAGGCAAAAAAAAAGAAAAGTTCAGCAGGTAAATGACACAGAGGTGGACATAATACAAGTCAAACCAGATTGGGTTTAATTGAAGCTATAGGCAATGTTCTGATTGGAGGACAAAACGCTTCCGAGGCCCTGAAGAGAAAACACCCCACTGTGGCAGTGCAGCTGACACTTAAGCAAAACACACTGAAGGTTGTCATCAGTTTTAAATCATGGCTTTTTGTTTTCTGTTTGAGTGTCGAGGCCGACTGCTACAGTACATCCACCCCCCCGCCTGTCTTTGTTTTTGTTTTTTTTGTTTGTTTTTTTACGTGAAGCCCTGCTTCATGTTGAAACTCGGGCGTTGCGAGTGGCTTCGTAATCTTCGCTTGCATCACTTTGTTTTGACGACTCAACCTCCTCCTTTTCCTGGGTACAGAGCGCCGGCGATGGCGAGTTGTGGGGGGGGGGGGGGGGGGGTTCTACTTCAATCAAGCTGGTGCAGCGCTGCGGAGTGGAACACATGTTTAATCTGCATCCATACCATCGCCTGGGCACCGACAGCTGCGGTTCACACAACCTCTCGCCCAGCGCAACCTCCGTCGTCACTCCGCTGTTTGCTAATTAACGTACCAGGACGGCCGCTGAACGCTTCCGCCGGAGGGCGACTCTTTGGGGGGAAACTAATTAGACCAAGTGTCCAGCTTGTGAAACACAGAGGTGGAGGGTTAGTGGAAGAAATGAGATAAATGTGGTGAATGAATGAATAAAAATAAAACAGCTATAATTAAACCTGACAATCAGGGCGAATGTGGTATTTTACCTCCTGCTTCATTACAGTCTAATGATCCCCCTAAAGGTGTTTCCCCTGACACTACCTGCAGGAGGAGATGGAGACCCTTGACTTCAAAGGAGAAGAAGCTCCAATGCTTAAAAAAAAAAAAAAAAAAATGATGCCGAAAAATTACCCAACAAAAAAACCCAGCAGCTCCAGAAAAACAGATTGTGAGAATATGTGAATCCTTCCTTCTTTAATCAAAACAACACAAAGGCACAAAACAGAAGACAGGTGGAAACGGTTCTTCCAGGGAAGAGTGTGGCACTGCTTCTGAGAAAAGGAACACATATCCAGGCCAACTGCTAGAAAAGATTAAAAAAAAAAAAAAAAAAGCGAGTGAAGATTGTGAGGTTTGAGTGCTGCGCCGGGAGGACGAATGTTGACATGCCAACGCTGGCAGGCGAGCAAAACCCAAGTCCAGCCGGAGCCGACGCAGCGACGGCGAAGAGGATCGACGAGTCCAACTGAATTCCTCATTTCATAGGAGAGATCGCAGGTTTCCAGAACTCTGTCCAGTAAACATGTGTGTTATGACTCAGCGAGACTTGCATCCTGTACAGGAAGTCCAAAAGAACCAATAACAAAAAGGGGCCAAGTTAAAATGCGGCTTGTGGCTTGATTTCATATTTTATAAGGCGTCAAAATGCTTTAACATCCTGGTTGAGTTAAAAGCCGATGTCTGGACTTAAGGGAAGCTATGCAGCAGTAAACAGGGGACACGTGACGACGCCGTCCCTCCTCGGACATTAGAGGCTCATCTCCAGTCACGGAGCAGCGTCTGCTCCCAGACGGGTGCTGGTCAGTGTGGCACCGTGGAGATCTGGGCTCCGTCTCATCAGTCTGCTGCCATTTGTCAAGTGTTGAGGTCTGGACGGAGGCGGAGCTTGTGACTGACAGCTCCTTCAAAGCTGAGAGACAAGATGACAGATGGCATCAAAGCCTGCATTTCCCACAGACACGCAAAGTTGGGATGGGATTTTTCTTTTTGGACTTAATTAAGCTTCTTTTCATCATTTCGAGGAAAACAATGAGTTTATCAGGGATGAAGTGTGACGGAGACGGACCGGGAACAACCTCTGAGACTGCAGAGGCATGGCAGGACAGCCCACGTTTCAAATGCATGCATATGTGTGTGCGTACACACATACACACACACACACACACACACACATCTGTGTGTGTGTGCAGAGGAACTTCGCCGAGGCTTTGATATGCAGATTCCACGCAGGCTTGTCATTTCTGCTGCAAACACTGTGTTATCGTTCCTGCAGCGTGATATTAGAGCTGATAACATTTTACCTGAAGGAAGCAGCTGACTGATGATATCATCAAGACACCTCCCCCACCCCCCCCCCCCCCCCCCCCCCCCCCCCAAGGGGGGGGGTTGGGCCAGATAATCTGTAAGCGCATGTCCTGCTGCATGCACGGGCACACGTGAGCACAAACACACAGATCAGCACAAAATGAGAAAAAAAAATGCATAGAAAGTCATTTCTCCTCCTTTTTGGTTTGTCTGCTTGTCAATTACCAGTATGAATAGTGAAGCAGCTGGGATGATGCACATCTTAAGTTCTCTCTCTCTCTCTCTCTCTCTCTCACACACACACACACACACACACAGCTCTTGAATGCCATGAGGAGAATGGATGCTGATGTTGAGCTTTCAGAGCGGGGGGCCGGGGGGGGGGGGGTATTTTTTTTAAAGTGCAAAGTGGAAGAGAAGGAGCGAACGCCTGCAACAAGACAGACGTGTCAAACTTAACGATTATGCTAATCGGCCACGTTAATTAAAAGTGGCACTCTGCGCTAGGATCTATTACCGCGGAAAACATCACAGGCTCACTAATATGTACAGTCCACATAGATCAAGATGGCTGATTGCTGTAGATGGCAGAATGCCAACAATACATTAAGAGATTATTACACTGGGACATACTTGCTCAAACTCCCCCCCCCCCCCCCCCCCCACACACACACACACACACACACATCCCCACTAGACCCGAGATTAGTTGCATAAGCTTCTGTTCCTGCATGTTTTGATTCTATAGTGGAGCGAGAGCCTCAGGTCTGCTCTCCTGTCCATTCCATTATGTCCAAAATAGCATCTGCCCCATATTAAGAGATTATTATCAACAAGGGCCAGTTTATATTTTATTTTTAGTTGCAGGGCCGCGTCATATCGACGTCTGCTGCTTGGTTAAAGGGGTTCTATTAAGCAGGTAATATAGAAGTGTTATGTGGCAGCGTAAAATTAAATTTTCTGTGTGAACTGATAAAAATACATTCCAAGAAAGGATTTTTTTGTTTGTTTGTTTGTTTTAGTTTTTATGAGGCTAGTAATATGGACAAAAATCTTTTCCATGTAAGCTATTTTTTGGCTGATATGCACTAAAATGCATGGAAATTCAGCATTACAGGGGAAAAAAACAAAGGAAAACTCTATTTAAGGAAATGGTGTATGGCCGGTTTTAGGAGAGTTTACAGTCAAAAAGCTCCGATTTGCCAGAGCTGGGCCACAGAGTATCTATTTGCCTTGTGGCACCTTATCTTGTCCAATATTGATGATTTCATCCGTGCTGCTGCTGCTTGGCACGCTGTTCGCCGGGACGACGAAGAGGCGAAACACTTTCAGCATATGTCGATTCGAGGAAATCTGGCAGAATGTCAGTCCGGTGCGATTCATCCTGTTTCTATTCTTCTGACATTGTGTGACACGGCGGCCTGCTAACGTGCCATCAGGGATGAACGCCGGGCATCGGTACCAGGCGTCGGCGGACCAGAGTCAGAATGATTCCTGCGCTAGATTTTGAGCGCATCGAGGGAAACTTCGTCAGCTCAGTTTTATTAGTCCCCCGCCCCCGTCTCTCAGGGTGTGACGATGGACAAGCTCACACATTTAGTGGAGAACGCAGCGCGGCTGCGCTCCACGCACTGCCGGCGCGGCGACGGCCGGCAGTGTGTCACGGTCTCTGCAGGGGAGGCAGGAAGGGGGTCAGACTGCTGAGCCTCGGGGCTCCATTTGTTCCAATGTGTCACTCCACTGCACTCTGAAAAACACGAACAGCTCCTGCAAACCTCATTTGCAGCATCTGTGAGTATTTGTTTGGAACTGAACACCTTTTGTGTCAGAAATGTCCTCTCTACAAACACTTATATTGTATACCGTGCATATATATATATATTAAAAAAAAACGAACTGCAGAAAAAAAACTGTCTAACAAATTAGCAAACATCTCAGTGATAATAATTTCAGATTAATTATTCAACAACCAGAAATGAAAATGGTGCAACAATACAAGTCGCACAAAAATTGTGTGTTCACAAGGGGATTACAGTCGATTATTTGTGCGCCATGTTGAATTCACAGTCCAAGTAAACTCTTATTGTGGTTATGAAGTGATATATGTTTTATTTCTTATAAAAAGGCTCACGTGATTATGTAACCTTTACATGAATAACAACACTGGATAGACCGCAGACCTTCGCCAACGCCACATTTCTTTGCGGAACTGAGTTAGCATCGCTTGCGTGTTAGCCGTTAGCTCATGTGGATGCTAACGAGCCCGTTCCGGCTGCAGCGTGTCCACAACGGAGGAAATGTCTGACCTCCGCAGGAGCTGCTGTGTCTGAAAATCCAATCGATTGACCTTTTGATGACGACAAATTTCATGCAATTCGTCTTAATTGTTTATGAGAAAAGTTGGTCAAATACATACATACAAGCCAATAAATGTACAAAAAACATAACCTTCACCCAAACTTTCATTGACGAAGGTAATAAAGCATGTAAATACATTTTTGCAGTGAATTTCACTAATGTACTATGTGCTGCACGTGTGTGAGGCTATGGTTTAATTACTGTGTGTGATATATAAATACTATATCCAGTTATCCTGGTGACACTGTTTAAAAGCTTCATGTCGTGGTCCGCACTGTGTAAAGAACCATTTTTAGAAATGTGAGGCCAGCCATTTGAGGGTTAATGTGGTACTTTGTGCCCCACAGCACTGGCACTGCTATGAATTTGAGCAGCACTCATCATCTGTGCTCTGAATGACTCGTCCTGAGGCGCTCCGTCCCTTTATTTCCTGAGTCAAAGTCAAAGCAGAGGCACTGAGGACCTTGCGAACACAATATCACACAGTAAACAAGTACAATGTGCATACTGCGACAACGTCCAGAGGTTTCTAGAAAACGGACTTATATTGACATGCCCGCTCAAATACCATATGGGAACATTTGCTGAATTGTCCTGTTTTTTTAATAATCTTTTCTGTGCATCGTCATTTGGGGACATATCCATGCAGCTTTAAGCTCTTAAAAAAAAAACAGTTCCTTTGCTTGACACATGGCCTCACCATGTGCAGACAAAGCCCCATCAATCCTATTCTTTCACCTCCCACAAGCAGATGCAGCTTGATGATTCCACATCAACCAGACGGGCCAATTCCCTCCTAATATTTCACATTTAACACAGACATTTCCACCAGGCTGTTATTTGTGCTGCTGTCAATATGTTATCGACACAAACGAGGTGACATTATGTGGCCCCCGTCTCTCCGGCATGTCAATCAAAAATCACGAGGGACCAGATTCCGATATGGATCGCTGCGTCAGGAGGGGCAGCGGAAAGAGCAGATATCTCCTCCAGGAATACCGGGATTGATTTGCCTGCGACTGAGCCAACAGTCGGCTGATTGACAAGCGATACAATTAGGTGGAAGCGAGAGGAGGCGGAAGACCATCATTATATCAATCATCAGTCGCTCCCCGCCTCCTTTCGTCGATCATCTGCGCTCATCATCTAATGGGCTTTGTGTGCTCCGAGACTAATTTCACTGGAAATATCACAATCATGTGCCGGCAGTTCCGACGCACAAAAGCTGACGGAAAGACAAAAAAGAGGAGCAAGATTTAAAAACACACACAAGATAGGGTATTGGGTCTTGGGTACAACAAAGGTCCCTGGACCTTGAAGTACTACCTGCATGGCTTCTGCCTGCACGACAAGGTACATATACATGTTGTTGTGTGTTTTAGTGTGAACCTGGAGAAACAACAGGTTCTTCCAGACGAATTGTGCTATTTGACAGAACAGTTCTGAAGGCATTTCCACATTATAGTCTCCTGCTTCTCACATCTGTGAGGAGGCCGCACAGAATCAACTCCTCAGCCAATTGACCTTTGGTTAAGCTCCGCCCCCCTTAGTTACTGTTGCTATCGCTTACCAACCAGCCCAGCTGATAATAGTTGAAATCATGCAAACCCAGATTAAATATATAAGGCCACGTGTACATGTACCGACATATTTTTTTAAAAACTGATATTTTTTGTATTGACACGTAAACGCAGCTACGACTCTCCACAAACCATGATTCCTGAAAACTCCGCCCACAGTGGAGATCTGGAAAAACTCTGTGTCTGTTTGTATCTATGAAAGAGGGGTAGGTGGATATTTACATCACAATTAGTGACATTGTGGGGTTTTTTTCTTCCCAGGATTCTGATTGGCTATCATGGCTTCATGCGTCTTGTTACACTGCCCCCTACAGGTTTGGCTGCTCATAGCAGTTCTGAATCAGGCAGCTATGAAGGTCAGTGTAAATCAAGAGTTTTTTGGAAACATCGAGGGGGAAATATCCCTTTCTGTAAAAACCCAGGTCTGAATCAGCATCTGTGTGCCTTGTCTGCCTTATATTTTCATTAAAAAAAACATCAATCTGATGAGACGGTTACTTCCAGAAGAGGAAATTCTGAAAACAAGTTGAATTTGTAGCAACAGAAAAAGAAGCGACTTTCTTTATCTTGTTGGGTTTTTTTTAAATCACATGAAGCTTTTGTCTGATCAGAAATATTTAACTTTGATCTGGAGAAGAAAAAAACAAGTTTGATTTGTTTTTACAGCCATGGAAGCATATTTTAAGTGGTGAATTTGTTTTGTTTTGGGGTATTTTGTAATGACATGCTTTAGGACAAACAAATTGACATGTGGACATGTTCTTGCTATCTCTCTCTCTCTCTCTCTCTCTCTCTCTCTCTCTCTCTCTCTCTCTCTCTCTCTCTGTATCGCTCTCTGTCTCTGTATCTCTCTCTCTCTCTCTCTGTCTCTGTCTCTATCTATCTCTCACTCTATCGCTCTCTCTCTCTCTCTGTCTGTCCCTCTCTCTCTCTCTCTCTCTCTCTCTCTCTACCTTTATGCAGGATCTTCAACGGTAGCAATGAAAGTTTATAATCTGAGCCTCTGGCTCTGTCTCGCCTGCAGCAGGCAGATTTATCACAATCGGCATGTTGCGTTCTGATGTCTGTCTCTGTCCTCTCTTCTTTTATCACCGAACCTCCACTGGAACAGCAGAAAGCTGCCACCTCTGAGTCTGGTTCTGCAGGTTTCTTCCAGGTCAAAAGTTCGTTTTTTCTTTTCCACCATCTGCGGAAACTGTTGTATTTGGCGCTTATGTAAATCAAAGTTGAATTAAATTCAATGTACTACTACTTTTGCCTCTGAAGACAAACACGTATGTTTCCATGTCTGTGTGTAAAACGACCATGTTCTTATTTTCCCTCATACTGTATATGTTCCGTCCTAACGTGACAGCATTAAAGCACTTGCTTTAATTCAAGGTTGTTTCAGTCCTGACCAGGGGCGGTAACAGGATGCACAGGATGACAAAGATGATAATTGAGCTTAGTCATCCAGCCGAATGTTATTCCGGTTGCTGCTGTTATGACACCGAGAAACACGGCGATGCTTCGGTCTGTCGACTTGAGCCACACGAGACTCGGGTCTGTCGTCCGCTTCCACAAAGCCCCTCTGATCCTACAAGGCCTGCAGTCTTAACAAATACTTGCAAAACAAGCCTTGAGTTAGATTAGTCTGCGTGAAGCTTGAGTTTATTCTCTGTCTGGAAAAGTGGACCACAGACAGCTGTATGAATCATCTCTTTAAATAACAGTGAATAGCAACTGCGGGCCATTTTGTGGCGTCTCTGTTGAGTAGAAGGTGATTGCATCGCTCTCGCATTAAGGGGGGAATCACACCAAAGTGTGTTTTTTGGGGGGCCTGACACATGAAGAAGAACACTGCCACCACACTCAGCAGCAGCCACTATAGTGTCTGATCACTTCTGCTCCCACTGAGGGAAAAAAAGAAGAAGAAAGAATACCTCGGAGATCGATACAGAAAGCCCGTTAATGGATTTCTGCATCTGTGCTTTTCAGTGACGAATGCGAAGGGGAGGAAAAACAAACGGCGGACAGAGTTGCACACACGGAGGGAGAGGACGAGAAGCAGACAGGAGAGCCGATAAACAGACGGTGCAGGTTTGCACACATCCATGGACGGCTGAAGGGGCGCTGCATGCAGGCATGCATGCATACGCGGCAGCCAGCCGTCGCTGCCCGGCACGCAATTGCCTTGGAGTTGAGAGGAGCCGCATATAGAAAAGGCCCAGGCAGAGAGAGTCTTTGATCCCTCAGCCTCGGTCTCTTTGATGAGCCATGAGGAAACACAGCAGCCGACTCGGGAGTGAGGGGACGACGCTGGGTGTTGAATGTTTTCCCGCGGACGCCGGCGCGCGTGATCTCTGCAAGAGGAAACTACGAAGGCATCATAATGACTGTGCAGTTCTGCAGAGACCTTGATTGCAGGCCAAATGAGCACGCACGCACACACACACACACACACACACACACACACACACACACACACACACACACACACACACACACACACACACACACGCCAGCATGGGTTGCCCTATTTTTGTTAAAGTCAAGTGCATTCAAGCAGGAGGGAGTGAAAAAGCCCCCCACCCCACCCCCTCTTTTGCTCCTGCCGTTTTTCAGGATTATCAAACATTATGGCAGCGCTGACATCCACAACTGTCAAGCAACAGATTTACATCCCACCCCATCGCCCGGCGCCTTTCTCAGAAAATGTTCTTTCACATTTCCGCCTGGGTTCAAATTCGAGGCAGTGCGCCGAGATAATCTGCGGATTCTGACTCTGTGCATGTATTGACAGCATTCTGCGCCCACATCTCCTCGTCTGCCTCTCTGCCTTACCCCCTGCCTCTCCACCGCCCTTCCCCTTCACCTCCCCTGACTCCTCTGTGGCACATCAACTCTCCTCTCCCGCTCCCTTCTTCGTCCTCCTTCCATCTCGCACCTCGTCCTCATCCACGGATGATTTCAGGCTTGTTGCGTCGGGCACGGCTCAAACGGTAATTACAACGGCCTCTTGAATAGCGTTTCTCCCCCTCCCTCCTAACTATCATCCACAGGCTTAACCCCACCCTTCATGGTGACGCAGAGGCCAGACAACAGCCCGTGCAGAGAGCCATTAACCCACAATTAAATTACCATCACCATGACAAAGGACGGCTGGCATTTAAATCCACCAATCGGGGAGGAATTAGGAGCAAAGAGCACTTCTCTTGGGGTGTGTTATCGTCTAAATATGACAATGTGGACAAAGAAAATTAGAATTAATCGAGTATTTCGCAGTATCTACCAGAGGTGCAGCTTTATTTTTCCACTGGGTGGACTTATCTCGTCCATGCTTTAATCCAAGGTGTATTACAAGGGTGTATGACGGCGCAAAGGCAGGGAAAGTGGTACTTTAGCTGCATGCCACCTCTCCATGTACAATATTAAGGATATCATGTACAGTAATTCACTGATTCACAACTGAAGAGGATTAATACAATTTAACAAAAGATGAGACTTAGTAGCTGAATCATTTAAAAAAATATCCTAGAAAATTCTGCCTGGCATCAATGCAGATGATGGTTCTAGAAAATGAGTGGCAAACAAAAAGTCTGATTCTAGAACTAAAACAAACACTGAGCTCAAACACTGTTTGGCATTTTCAACAAATAATTGTATCTCAATTCAAGTTTTATTTTAAGGTGGGAGGATTGTTTTCCACTGCGTGTCGCTTGGTGAGACTTTCCTCTTTTGTTTGTGTCTCTTTTTTTTTTTTAAGTGAACACGCGGCATATTTGTTGTAAACATCAACACCGCTGAGCGGTGAAGTCACCACAAACCACTGATTGGTCTGAGAGAGTGGAGGGTAAATGCTGAGATCACCGTCTCCTGGGTCACTGTCTGATCTCTCTCTCTCTCTCTCTCTCTCTCTCTCTGGGGGGGAGCCTTTTGTCTCGGAGCCTTCAGCCTCCTCTGAAATAAAACCGGCGTCCTTGCTGTGACAAACGGCCGCACACTGAGAATCCAGAGCAGCATCTCTTTGACATTCATTGCTCCTACGTGTGCTGAGTTGAAGACGACGCTACAGTCGTTTAACACTGCGGTGACACAAAAACTAAAGCCAGATCCATTTTATCCGCTGTCTTTCTTCTTTTTTTTGTGCATCAGGCTACATAAAGAAAACGAGAGGAGGGTGCACATCTTTCATGTGCAGGAAGTGAGTGGATCTAAACCTGTGGAAACCCACAAAACTCAGCTGCGCTCGCTCCTCTTTCAGCGCAGCGTTTCCCCGCCGGACGCAGCGTTTCCCCGCCGGACGCAGCGTTTCCCCGCCGGACGCAGCGTTTCCCCGCCGGACGCAGCGTTTCCCCGCCGGACGCAGCGTTTCCCCCGCCGGACGCAGCGTTTCCCCGCCGGACGCAGCGTTTCCCCGCCGGACGCAGCGTTTCCCCGCCGGACGCAGCGTTTCCCCGCCACACACAGCCTCCGACCGCCCTCATAAAGCAAAGAGGCTCCAACTGTTGGTGGCGTCGTTCACTTGGTAACTTCCAGGTTTTCCTCTCAGGTCAAACGAAGTCTCGTAAATTCAAACAAGGTCATAAATACAAGCGGGCCAGACCATGAAAAGTAACTGCTCTTAAGAGTTTGCGGGTGCAGATTGCACAATGAAAACAAGCGGATAAAACGTACGTGAGTCGAATGAACAGCAATAAAACATTGTAGGCGTTCATCCATGTCTCTGCGTTTGGAGAGAAATCCCCGAGAGTTTTTTGTTTACGTCCCACCTGGGTTTTTTTGACGAGTTTTCATCACCCTAAACTGTCTGGGTTTCATCGCAGGTTGTGGTTGGTCATGTGTGGCGACCAGTGAAGCCGGTAACACGTTAATTAGTAACCTGTTACTCTCAAATGACCACTTTTTCCAGTAACTAGCAATCTAACGGGTTACTATTTCCAAACCAGTAATCAGATTAAAGTTACTTGTCTTAGTCACTGTGTTACTATTGTAGCGTCACACAAGACGAGTCTTATTATTAAACAGCGCCCCCTTCTCCACTCTCAGCCAATCACGGGCCAACCTGCTCGAATGGTGCGTTCAGGGAACTCAAGAGAATTGGAATCAACCATTGTCATCAATAAACCTTAACGTTGCAATTAAACCCCCCAACTTTTTTAAACCAATCAATGAAAGACTTTATTTGTCCAGGAGGGGAAAATAAAGTCTCATAGAGCAGGCAGTGCAAATAAATAAATAAATAGAGCAACAACAGACTACAACTACATCTCTGGGTAAATAAATACCACTAATGATAAAAATGTGATAATAAAAGCGTGAGTCAGATATAAATACAAGAAAGAATGAAGGTCAAAGGTTAAATATGTACCAGCAGGTGCAGGAAGCAGGGATCAGCAGAGTTTTTGTTGTAATTTTTATGTTCAGACAATGGGAGGTTTTGTCGGTTGCTGAAAGCAACTAAAGAGTAACTTGTAATCTAACCTAGTTACTTTTAAAAACAAGTAATCTGTGAAGTAACTAGAAAGTTACTTGTTAAAGGAGTAAATAGTAATCAGTAGTTTTCTTAGGATAGGATTAGTTTTTTGAAGTAACTGTGGCCATTAGAATGATCTGCTGCATCTCCTCCCTGTTCAGGTGCTTGACTCGGTCATGAAGTGATCGCACAGATTGCAAAGCCCCAACAAGAAAACGAATTAAATGTTCTGTTATGGATTCCGACATGTTGCTGGAGGAAGTTATAAAACATTAGAGCTTTACAGCAAATAAATCTGAACCTGGAAGACAACTGGTTTTAAAGTCAAAGCTGTTGGAAAAAACAAATAACAACTGAAGACATTTAAAGAAGCGTGTTGGGCCGCACAGGGAGTATTTGATCTCTGGCTCCTCTTTCAAGTGGCTGCATTGGTTCATGCTGTTACTAGAACAAGCTGGCAGACGATCACTTAACATCTACTCATTAATGAATATTGACAAACAATTATCAACTGCAACAGGTAAAAAGGTGAAATGGCCATTATCCCATGGATTTAATTGGTTCATGAGCGACTGAGATGCCTGCCACTGTTAACAAGACGGTGACATTTAGCTGCTGAGGTGGTGTGACATTATCAGAAGACAGAAAATTGATCAGATGAATGAGTTGGTGAGGCGACACAGCAGGGGGGCCGAGGACCTCCGCCGCCGCCGCTACAGAATGTGATGTGTCACCTGAACGCTGGGCCGGGTGAAATGCCTATTCAACGCCGGGCTCTGACACAGCGGAATGATGTCAGATTTCAATCGAATATCAAGGTTGCGCTGAAATGAAAGCGATTTGACATCGCCAGAGAGGAGAGTGAGGAAATGAGGTTGACGCTGTGAGGGGAATGAGAAGGTGGCGGAGAGAGAAAAAGGAAGCCGTTCCGACGTGGAGAGCAGCGCAGTTGGGAGATTTATGCTGAAACGGCACTCAGGCTTTATGAAGGAGGCTGATTCCTCCTGAAGAGAATGGACTTGATGCTGAACTATCTGCACAGGGCATCAGGGGGGGAAACAGGTTTTACCTGAGCAGCAGGAAGCCCTGCCAAACTTCACGCTGTAGGTAAACGACGCAGTGACTTACTTCATGGGTTTGAACAGGGCCTGTCCGTAGTTCTGGAAGGTCATGATGAGCTTCAGCTGGGTGCCTCCAGACTTCATTGCTGTTGGAGTGAAACAGGAAAGATCAGAGTTAACGATCAGCAACTGAGGCCCCGTTTACACTGCAACGTTTTCAAGTGAAAACACAGCGACTTTGTGGAATCTGGGGAACTTTTCTGAAAGCCCACACCTCAGCATGGGTGCAAGTTAAATAGCTGTTCTGCACATGCTCAGTAGACAGGCAATAAGAACAATGGCTGCCTCCGTCGTGTCACGACTCCCAGTCTGTGTTCTCATCATTGTGAATGTTCACAGCGTATTAATCTCTGGCCACGTCTGTGTGGTTTCATTAGAACAAAAACTAGAGCTACACTCGGTAGAGCGCAGACCTTCGCCAACGCCACATTTGTTTGTGCAACAAAGTTAGCATCGCGAGCATGATAGCCGTTAGCTCATATCGACGCTAACTCAGTAGGTCAGACGGCAACATCACTGTGTGAAACACTGAGCATGAAACGTCTCCATGGCAACAGACATTGATCTCCTTTGATTTCCTCCATGAGAAACTTTTTTCACAGTTTTGAGGGATTTATTCGGAAATGGTTTCCCAATAACGTCCCAAAATCTTATGGATTGGTCCTTGGATGGTTACGAAGATTTCGTGCAATTTAGCTGAGTAGTTTTTGCGAATGTTGGTATCCATCCATCCATCCATCCATCCATCCATCCATCCATCCATCCATCCATCCATCCATCCATCCTTTCATACAATACTCAGACGAAAACATAACCTTCTCTCCCAACTTTCTTTGGCAAAGGTAACAACACCAGTGGCCAGAATTGTAAACTGCATGGTTTTCAAAATGTTGCCGTGTAAAACCTTTACTGTATCAAACTACTACCAAACGACTATCAAGTCTATTAATTTGACATTTGTGTTGAAAGTCAAATTCGCCTCACAGATAAAGCAAAACGTATCACAAGTTGCGGAGAAAAATATAAATACAAGCAAAAAGTTGTATGCTGAAATAAAAGAGTCTTTTATGTCATCTGAGGCGTTTCCAGCCAGAGAGGACAGCGGTCGCTTTGCCCACTCTGACTTCACATGGTTAAAACTAAAAACGTAATGTAAGATATTTTCTACAATCTTGAGCCAGGAAAGAAGTCTGGGAATATTGGTCTAATTTATCATTTTTAATAGACATGTAATCACTGTGGTCAAGTCTGAAAAGGCTGCGATGGACACATGAAATGACTAAATCTTCCTTTACTGCTTTAGTGTTATAGTAAAAGAAAAATAAATAAATAAAAAGAATATGTATATGTATATATTTTTTATTTATTTATTTTAATTTTAAAAGCATATTCAAGTTGAGAATATGTGAAATATTACAGAAAAAGTGAGATGTATAAAGCCAGAGCCAGCCTTCCATATAAATAGGGTGCGAGAAACCGGAAGTACAGCGACACCAAATGTTTTTTTCCTTTAGTGTTTCCCACCATGACCTGATCATAGTTTTAAAAGAAGATGAGTCTGCACCAAAATCTTAACAAGCCAATAAAATCAACCACTGTCCAGCTTTCACCCATCACAGTTTGCAGCTCAGCTTGTCTGCATTTGATCATGGTGCAGCCGATGGCTGTTTTCACCTCCACCGCAGCTCTGCTTTGACAAGATCTGACTTCATCTATTTTCTGACTCAGTGAAAAAAGACTTTCACTCCAAAACAACAACAAACACAAAGACCTATCAAGTTGGTAAATAAGCATTAATAAACATCACCTTTATGCATGTTTTTGAATTGGACAAGAGCGCGTATATTTTGAATAACTTTAACCGATGTATTTGTTTATAGTTTAACTACGTCATTTCAACACTTTCACATGGGTCCTGTTTGTCCCAAAACCTCATATTGAAACTTTCCAGCTTCTCTTCTATTGTCCTCCATTAGAATATTGGATCATAGGAGCTGCATTCACAATCTGCTGTGTCTGTGTGAGCCGGACTGGCTCCGCCCACACACGCCCATCTATGGGAAGAGGAGGAAGTACTTCCTCTCGTGGTGCCATGTGCCAGAGCAGAGCTGCCTGATTGTGGGAGGAATCAAAGGGGAGGAGCCTACCTTGATTGTGATTGGCTGAACCCCTGATGACACTATATAGGGTTTGATTTCTGATTGGCTGGTTGGAGCAACACACTTTTTAAAACCTGGAACAACCAGGGAGAGAGAGGACACACTTTCTACACTTCTGGGGCGTCGTTCCAGGTGTGGAGACGATTATTACCCCATTAGGAAGTGAATTTTACAGAAAATGACCACTTTAAAATACATACAACTCATGCAAACTTGCATGCATATGTCTCATATCTGGCAAATTACATAAGGAGGGACAAATAAGACCTTTTCCTAAACATTGTTCACATATCTATATGTATAGTACACACTGTGACTGTTCTGAAGAATACGTATGACTGCCACTGATCATAGCGACATCTGACAGACGAGTTGTGGCACCGCTGAAGCTCGAAACATCAATTTCCCCCCGCTATTCAAGTGAAGCTCACTGTAGCGTATGTGAGCTTGCATATGCGCTGCGATGCGTCTTTGCATGTCATTGCATATGTGCACCCGAGCTGTGAGAAGAGCTGATGTCACAGTGTTTGTTTGATGGGAAAGGATCTGGTGGGGGGGTTGAAGGACGGACGCCGTTCCTGTGCTGTTTACTCGCCCTGCGCTCTCTGGAGGCGACGTGTGTGTGTCTCTCTCTCTCTCTCTCTCTCTCTCTCTCTCTCTCTCTCTCTCTCTCTCTCTCTCTCTCTCTCTCTCTCTCTCTCTCTCTCTCTCTCTCTCTCTCTCTCTCTCTCCTTCTGCCTCTTTGTGTTTTCATTCAGCCCTCGCTCCTTCATGTCCTCTTCCTTTCTGAACATGATAATGCTAAAGTCTAAAGGCACTCGCGGGATTGGGCTCGGCGCCACGGCGAGGACTGAGACCACTGTGAATTTCATTCAAGTAAAGCGCGGAGCCTGTTCTTCCTCCACTGATCAATAGGAAGTCTTGCTTCAGGTGACGTTTTGCAAACACAACAACGCCCGCAGTCGATGTTTTCATTTTTTCCTACATGTGGGGGACGGCGAGGGGCCAGCACAGAGTTTACAGAGAATGAAATTAGAAGTGAAAGGATCAATGTCTGTCTGACCTCACCTGCTGCAAAGCTGACGGGGTGTGGAGACATTTTAAATACAGTACTGTCACTGTAACTCCAAAAATGCATGCAATATCACACTTTATCAGGTTCATTTTCAGTGATGAAGATCCCTAAAAGAGGTTACAGTGAACGATGCATCCGAGTGCTCCTGCTCTCCCATTCAGATAATAGATGACTGCTGTTGGCTTCTATTGGTATTCTGCCCGGGGCCTGTGTTAAGACTCCATAATTATCCAGCCACCATGTATTTAGCTGGCAAGAGATTTTGAGAACTCCTTCCTCTTTCCAGTGAGGCCGAGAGACTAAGGGAGAGAGTGAGAGAGTCAGCCTGACTACAAAGACCGAAAATAAAGCATTTTCTAGTTACCTAGGAGGGATGCTAGTTTTATTAATGGTTAATCCCACTGCCAGATAAGTGTTTAATCTTTGCTGAAAGCCAGTCGTTATTTCCATCATTATCAAATAAACCTTGAGTATGAAATTGTTTTGTACGGTGTGTGCAAGATAAGCGACCTTGAGTCTCCGAGCACTCTTGGAATGTGGGAGCCAAACTGAAAGACCCCCCCCCCAATAAGAAAAACAGAGTCGATATAGCCGCTCCTGCATTGATTATCAACGGTGGCACATATCGGCTTGCATTTTCTTGAGCCAGGCAGCCATGTTTACAATATTTACGCCTGTCAATCAACTGGAGAAAAAGAAAAATAAGCCCGAGCGTCTGATTTGATCCGTAGCTGTGTGATTTGCATGGAGACCAGGTGTTCTTGATGTATTCTACAGTAATGCTTTGTGGGAATACACCAGAGAGTGTTGTGGTGTCTTAGTTTTTACCCCCCCCCCCTCCTCCCGCTCAGCCTTGTAAGGCAGAAGTGTGCAGGGCTGATCAGAGCCAGCGCTGTTGTGGGATCGCCTGCAGCTGACTTCCATCTTCATGCATACTTTCGCTGTGTTGGTGCGCGGGCGTGTGCACGTCTGTCTGAGTCTGCACGGAGCACGCTTAAAGGAAAAGGAAAGGCACATTTTTCTCTTGGTTTCTGGTTACAAAGCTGCTCGATGCTGCCAGATTGTGGAGATAAAGGTCCCTTTTTATGGAATTTGATTTGCTTTTACAGATAAATCGTCGACCCTGCTCCTGTTTGCTGCAGGTAGAAGGCTAGGCACTTTGCCAGAACATGTAACTGAATTTATTTATTTTTTTCCATTTCATGCAACAGATCTGAAACCTAACATCTCCCGTGACATCGACAGTGAGATTGTGGTTTACCTAATCAGATTAATGCTAAAAAAACAACCTTTTTTCACATGTTGTTTCCAGGAACCACGTCGGTGTCACGTTTATTTTACAATGTTTGAAAGATTAAATTAACGTTGTTATTAATAGCTTGAGTTTTTGCATCTCTGTGGGATAATAATGAAGAAGGAGTTCTATCAACACAAACCCCATTTGACTTTTAACTAACTTTGTGACACTCAGTGTCCTGACACTGAACTCCACACTAACTTTAACTATCAGCCACCGACTGGCTTTAAAATGTCGTGTGAAACATGCAGCACACCCTGTAATAGAGGACATGATCACCAGCCAGGGGTCCCGCAAAGCCCTCTTGATTTCAAGGGGTATCACATTTTTTAAGTCCTAAAAATTGCTGAGTCAGCATTGAATTCATTTATGTCACAAAACTGAGTTCAACAGTTTCCAATAAAAGCGTATATCTTTCAAAATATACTTGAGAAAGGATATTATTTTAAAGAAAAGCTCGTCGGTGGGAGATACAAATGGAGACGCATCAGGCTCAAGAGAAAGATGGATTGTCGTGTACCAAGAGAGTTACATAGAATATGAATGAATGCATCTTTTCCGGAGGAAAACTGGTGAATGAAAGTTGATGCTGAAGCAGCACCAGTCCACCAAACACCTCGAGATGGTGTGGAGACACACTGAGTTTATCCTCAGAGAACTGGAGCTCATCATTACAGAACATAACCAAGAAACGGTATTTCATATACAGAGTCTGGCTTAGATCGGCCTTACACACCTGCAACATCAGCTCTTATATCCTCAGAGGACTTCCCCCTGCATCCATCATGTGGTGTAGACCTCTCTCTGACTCACCCACACTGGTGATCCTCTGGGCAACCAGGTCCTTCAGCAGGGCATCAATGACTGGGTTGTGCCTGGAGTACAGCTCGTATCGATTAATCCCAATGTGGAACCGGAGCCAGTTGGGGTAGGAATCAGCTGTCAGCTCCCCTGTGGGGCTGAACTCATCCACTTTTCTGTCCCCGGTCCTGGAGGAGAGGCACAAGAGAGACTTTCAGGCTGCTGTGTACAAAGTGTGACAGGTGTTGTGCAACAAACAGCACAGATGCAGAATTAATCTAATGTGATTGCACAAGACTAAAACTATAAAGCCTCTGCTGTGGTGTTTAAACAAATGATTTAATTGCAGCTTTTTGTTGCATTAGAATGGTTCCGTGCTTCCAGTGTGCAATAGACATTACCATGCTTGATCCTCTGCTGCTTTGGGGTCAAATCTGATGTCTGTGTTGACGTTGAACAGCGTGTCCTCATCCGTCAACTGTGGCACGGATCTTCTGTACAAAGGGTGGTCAAAGAGAGCCGACAACCTTGAACCCGTCAACGGCGCGTTCTTGGTGACGGCTGAGTCCTGGATGAACTGTCTCTTCCTGTCAGCGCGCTGCCCGGGGGGCTCCAGCCTCCTCAGCTGAGACTGAGCCCGGTCCCCGGCGGCCGGGACCCTCTCCAGGGAGTGGGAGGACACGTTGGAGCTGGGCTCGTTGCTGAAGTCCTGCAGGATCCGCAGCGTGTGCTTGTTAGGCCAGCCCTGCTTGCCCCAGCTCTGAGGCTCCTCGCTCGGCGCGTGCGAGCAGGAGCAGCCGCTGCCGCCGTGCCGCTCCAGCTTTGGTAACAAGTCGATCATTATGTGCAACGAGCAGGCGATGAGGAACACCATGAGGATCAGGACCCGGAATTTGCGCAGCAGGATCATCTTCATGGTCTCCCGTTTGAGTAGATGTGAGTATTTACTGCAAATGATCAGGACGCAGATGAAGAGGCTGACTACATCGCTGATGATGTTTATTAGACTGGACGCCAGTCGGATGAAATATACATTAAACACGTAGGACCCATCTTCGCTTGCCGTCTTGAGTAAAGGATTCAGTGTTTCAGTCTGTGTATTTTCACCATCAAGAGTCCGGGTTTGGTTTTATTTCTTTCTTTCCGGCAGATTTCAGACGCGCAAAATCATCCGCAAGGGTCCAGGTAAAGCAGGTCGCCTCATCCTCTTCACACTCGCCCCTGTCCTCTCGGTCATCGAGATATTTCACAACGAGCACACACTGGCAGGCAGTAGTTATCCCAAAGCGGCGGCGATACGCGGAGAAAGCGATCCGTTAAATGTGCGCGTTTGTACCAAAAAAGCTCCGACTGCGCGCGTCAGCCTCGATACGGAGCGGAGGAAGAGAAGAGCAGTCCGGCTGAGCTTTGGAATAAAAAACAAAAGCACCAAATCCCATGCCACGCGCGCGCACACACACGGGAGAAGTGGAGATCTTCACGTTTGAGTATTTTCAGGGGGAAAGTCCCCGAAAAGTAGACGGCGCGTGTGCGCTCATTCAACCTCCGCGATCCAGGACGTGCGTCTCCGTCACGTCGAACCCAAAACGGGGAAATGTGCACAGGTAGCTCAGGACCGAAAAACCCCCTCCTTCCTCCTCCTCTGCAGGGCCGGACAACCTCCAGAAGTACGGCGGGGATAAGAGAACGCACCTCTTGTAGCATGTGTGAATGTGGGATGGGTGTGATAAATATGATGATGAAGCCGAGTTCCTGCCTTTTGCGCAGCGTCACCGTGCGCAGATTGGCTGTGCGGAGAGAGAGAGAGAGAGAGAGAGAGAGAGAGAGAGAGAGAGAGAGAGAGAGAGTGAGAGAGAGAGAGCGCGAGAGCAGCGTATAACTGCTTGTCTGTATTCCTCTCAGAATAAATCCTCCTCCTTGCACATCCCGACTGCGCAAGAAGAGGGCGTCTTTCCACTGGGCAACAACATGCAGCGTGGCTCTCTCGCAGCGAGCTCCTATATTCTTGGTATGAAATCCATCTGCTGGAATCCCAACAGTCAATCCATCGATGACAAGTTAGACAGGCCTATTATACCGGGCATCAGTCTGAGGATCCAGTTCCACTCAGCAGAGCAGCAGCATGTCTTATAGAGGCAGCAAGAAATGAAATCCACAAAGCACCTTTTAGCACTGTGCTTTCCCAAAGGTGAAAAAAAAAAGAAAACGATCATGCAGACTGGAAACATAAACTCCAACTTCAGACCTATACACACAGCACGGAGAAGCTTTTCAAATAAATGGCAGATCCAAACACAGCAGCCTCCAACATGCAGCCGGTGCGTAATGATTCTTTTTTTACGGCTAATTGGCGGCGCGTTATGACTGCATCCACGCTTCCCAGTGGCTGCGAATAGGCAGGGGAGAAGGGGGGAATAAACTACTTGTGTTTCATGTATGTATGTAGATGTGCATGAGTTAGTGAGCATGCTGTCTGTGATTACCTCCCCAGATTAGTTTATAATTAAAAAGAGCCCAGAGAGGGAAATAGAGAGGGGGGGGGGGGGGGGGGGGAGATGGCAGTGGCTGTTGTACCAACACAGAATGGATTCATAAGAAGAGAAGTGGAGATGGCTCAAGATAGGCTCTATGGGGGGGGGGGGGGGGGATTTACCCACTGGACTAAAACATTAGTTGTGAATCTTAATGAAGCTGCAATAGAGGGACAAATTAAAAGAGCAGCGACCAGTGGTCTCCAGTGTGTGTGTGTGTGTGTGGAAGTGAAGCATGTAAAATCCGACACGGGATCATATGTCAACTTGCAAACGATAGACTTATTCAAAACATCTATTTTTCCGTGGTGTGAGGAACAACAGTGAAATTGTGAGCTCTGCGCCATAGAAGAGGTCTTCTCCTCTCGACTGGTGTGTAATGGACTTCCACGCTTAAGACACATCCACCATTGACATGTTGAGACCCTTTAACAGTGGCTCATTTGTAACAAAGCGAAAGGTCCAGAGATTGGCCCCCTCTGGTGTTTGATGTCATCGATAGCGCCACTATGGAAGACAGAGTAATGCTGTCTGCCAGGATTTCAAGCCTGTGGCCGACTAGCCGCAGGTGAAACAAGAAGAGATGAATGCGTATTGATGTCAGGCCGACATGGATCACAGGATCTGAGGGGTCAACGCTTCTTCACAAGGTCCGCCTTTACAGGAGGAATGAAGCTTGATATCTCAATTTCTCAATGTTTTGACTGAAGCGACAAACAGTTTTATCTACTTATTTTATGTGCTGTCAAAGAACATGGGGGTGGCAGCGCACTGCAGTTCAACAATGCAAAATTAATGGTCTATTGCAGTCACGGCATTGGAAACAACCACTCCACAGACAAAAGGACCCGGCAGTGGGATTCCCAGCATCCACTACCAGCCTTGAACATCCGTACTGTGTATGACTGAGCTGCTTCGACAAACCGTCTGGTGACAAAACAGAGTGATTGAGAAACGCCAATCCTCAACCACAATCCGTGTGTGTGTGTGTGTGTGCGTGTGTGTGTGTGTGTGTGTGTGTGTGTGTATGTGCTCTTGGAGGCACGGAGACCTTGCACAGACAAGATCAGAAGGAGTGTGAGGGCAGGGCATCCTAACAGATAGCTGACTACAGCGCAGGTCGTAAATACACAAGATTTATGTGCTCCACACTTCACAGTGTCTCTGGGTGAGATAGCAGAAGGGATAGCAAGATAACACAATCCGGGGTACTATCTGCGCTATCGCAGCGAACGGCTGAGGTTTCGCTATTGTACAAAGTCTGCCGAGGAGATTCAGGCAAGGTGATTCAGGTCCGGCTGACATTTTCATTCTGTTGGCTAATGTCAGGAATTTACCACTTCTTAGTGGTTAAAAATGGCTTCAAATCACTTTACACCTTCATGGCTCTATCCCAATAAACGTTTTTTCCTTCATTTCAACCAGGTTCTTGAAGATTTTACACTACATTATATGAAAAAAACAAAAACAAGCCACTATACACACTTGGAAAAATCTCCCCACGATGCAAAGAAAGGTCCATAATGGTCAGCAGGCTGGTGAACACATGTAAGTGTGTTTCACCCTGAGGTGGATCAGAGACTCCATAGTCCTGCAGGGTCTGACACCTTGTCTCGTCCTCCACAGTCCCAAATCGTCTACTCCACTGTCTGATGGCAATTAGATTCTCAAACGTTTTACAACGTGTTATACGTATTGTCATGTTGGAACTGTATCATCACATAGCTAAAGGCGAGCAGGCTACATGTATTTCTACTCATCCTTTAAAAACACTGCATTGGTGCACCGTTAGTTCAAGTTCCAGCCCATTTTGCAGTTGTCGTTGATTAAAACAGTATAAAACACAGCTGGATGCATGTTTATTGGAGGTGTAACCCCGTCAGCGTGAGCAAACTGGTCAAATAAAAAGTGAATGTCACCTTGAAGCTGCATGGGAATGATATGCTGAATGACCTGAGAAGAAAAAAAAAAAGGCATACCCACACACTGATCACCCCCCCCCCCCCCCCCCTCCCCCCACCCCCCCCGGGTTTCTGTCATTCAAGCAGCCCCTCTGTATCATGGCCACTCCACACGTATTGTCTGCGTAAATTCATTTGTCTGAATGTGCCCTTGGTGTGACCAGAGCTGAGTGGGGAACAAGACTAATTTCCATCCCCGAGCAGCGCCGCACTCGCCACATCTGATACGCCGCATCTGAATGGATATTACAGATAACAATGGCCTCTGTTGGCCCCAATAAGCCTCATGCCGCTCCTCGTCCTCCTCCTCCTCCTCCTCCTCCTCCTCCTCCTCCACCTCCTCCTCTCCTTTCAGCACCTCCTCGCCTCCATTTACAGTTGCTGAGTTTAGAAGCCAGATGTGTGAACAGCGCAAACACATTCAAACTGCCAAAACAATCTCCACTGGAATGAGAATGTCCAGAGTCGCAGGACGCCCGATGAAAGTTTAAAATCAGCACTTTGTGGATATGGCTCACGCTCTCTCCACTCCCTCTCCTTGACGCCATTTGTATTCTTTTGTTATCCTCTTTCATGTCTCCTCCTTACAATATTTGAATGAATGATGCCCTTTTTGTTTACACAATTACCACTTGTGGGTGTCGGTATAAAGCCAGCCTGACACTCTGCTTGATTGCATATTACTGATGTAAGAGAAGGAGTGTGTTCACTTTGTGATCATCACTTTGTTCTGCCTAACAGAGGGATGAAAGTTGTTGATAAAAAAAATAATAATTGGCACCTCATTTGGGAGAAATGTAATATTCATAGACAATTCATTGTTCCTTGCGATGACGCCTGGAGGCTTCAGAAAGCACATCCTGGCAGATCAGTGGCTCTACACTAAGTATCACTGTGTTTACAAAAAGACAACGTACTCCTCCATGAATAATGAAGGTAAAATGAAAAATTAAACTGCTTTTTTTTTCTCCTATTAGTGTGAGCACAGTCCGCTAATCGACAACTGGGAGTACCTGTACTTCCTGAAATATTACACAACTACACACACCAAGAAGAAGAGAGAGAAAAAGGAAGCTGATGTATGATTATTTATTTTCAAACCAGGCGGTCCATGAAAAACAGTGACTCTCTGTGCCAACATGTAAGATTCAGTCAGATTCGCTTCAGCGATTTTGACAGAGAGAAGCAACGCTTACTTAAAGAAGGGAAGAAAACCACGAAAGGCTGAAAAGAGAAGTTCCCAAAGCCAATAAATGAGTTTTCTACCCCACTTTGTCTAACTTCAGCCTGGTCCACTGAGGATCTGAGTCTAATAAAACAGGAATAACCAGCAGATCGTACTGAGTGAGAACTGGGAGGAATTTGTGTGGTGATTTGAAATTAGGAGAATATTTGAGTTGATTTCGTCAGTTTTTAACAAAGAGAAGCTGCAAATAGAAAGAAATCCTCCATCTTTTATTTGGCTTCTGTTCTGAATCTCTTCTATTGCTCAAATATATAGATTTTTAACCTGGTGATGGATCACTGCCTATATTCCATCTCACTTTTTAAAAAAAATTTGTAATCACTGTGATGCATCAATATGTTTGATAACTTCATCCACCAACATGTCCAGCTCCACATTTCCCTCAGTATTTTACTTGCTTTATGCTCCAATCGATCTAATCGACATGGAAAATTCAAACAATAATACATTTAAACACTTTTGATCAAGCGCAAAGCCACAAATGGTGTTATCCCTAGCTCATCATTCCTTATTCACTATTTGCATGAGCCTGCAGGTCAGCTCGCTTTACTGAAGATCTTTAGAAATGAACGCTTTTGGTTTTTGGGAACATGCAACCTCTGCACAGAAAGACCTCTAAACCCAGAGTTTTAATTCTGGGGCATATTTCTAACCATGTTGCCTCCGTACATTAAGCTTTTCAGAAAAAAACATCATAAAATGCCATTTTAAAGTAACGTCATGCACATATTTAAAGCAGCAAAAAGTATTTAATTGGTTTGCCAAGCACGGTTACTACGGCAACTAGTGAGTAAACTCGTTATTTGAACTCACATTTTTTTTTTTTCCTAAATCTAAAGAAGTTGATGAGTTGCTCTTATACTGCTGAACATCTATGAAGTGCAGGTGGTATATTTATTTATGTATGGGACTCCTATGAAGACCAACAGATATCTGGATTGAGTTGACATTGTTTGAAGCACGTGAACAAAATGTTGTGATGACCTGCTGTGACGACGACGTCAAAAGGGAAAAGACAATATAAGTTTATGTCTCAAACAAAGCAAAAGGTGCGTCGTGATTTCGTTCTCAAATTACAAATTGTCTGGAGATGTTGCAATGAAATAAATAAAACTGTTGCCCAAAATGTGTCGACATTGCCCAACATCCAGCACATTTTAAATCGTAAATGAGCAAAATGCAGAAAGCTCCAAAAACAAAAGGCACTCCAAAAAATAAAAAGAGAAAGCAAGAAAATAAAGGTGCATTTTCCCCCTAAAACAGAGCTTTTGAGTGGTGATGCTGCCTCTCCAGGGTCATCTCTTAAAACATCTTAAAAGCCCAGACTGTCTGTGGCTATAATAAGGTGTTATTGAGAAGAGTTCTCTTTACCCCGTCTGCCCGCCTCTACTATCAGACTCTCCCGACTGCCCCACCTCGGGGTTATTTTTAAGTGTGTTTAAGAGGCACATGGTCAGCACTATACTTACCCAGGTGTGTGACTCGCTTTGGTTTGTGTGTGTGTGTCCATTGGGGGGGGGGGGGGGGGGGGGGGGGCACAGAGCCTGAACAAAAACAGGCTCTGTGTAAATGACTGTTTGAGGTCAGTGTGTGTGTGTGTGTGTGTGTGTGTGTGTGTGTGTGTGTGTGTGTGTGTGGGGGGTCACTAGGTGCAGTGATCAGTGTGTTTTGGGGCCGCTCACTGGCTCGCCTGAAATCCTATAATTAGAGTTTGGGTGGACGACTTTAATGAAGGACGACTTGGATGGATTAGTCTTCCTGTTTGGCTCATTTCGGTGTAAAAGCGTGTGTTTATTTTAAAGTGTGGCTCCGCTGACCGACGGCATGGGCTTCGCCGTTTCACTGCTTGGGAATGGATATAGACAAAAAAAAGAAAAAACAAAACAAAACCGCTCAGCTCCTCCCAAATAACAGAGGAGGAATTTGTCTGTCAACTTTTACTCCCGGTGCCTGAGATGCTCCTCGACCTGCAGTCGCCCACTGAGGGAACAAAGTACATCGGGAAGACGGCAGGACACTCTGGAGATTACATTTCTTATTTGTGAGAAACAAAACCTCCACACATCACTAGATGGAAAAACACTCAAAGAAAAAAAATAAACACTTTCCTTGTGTTTCCAGTTTTTATACCATGCTGTATGGTCACGTTCTTTTCAAACGTTGGATGGGAAACTTCTGTTACATATCCAGCGTTTAAAACTGTCAAACACTGGCTTTGCTCAAATTTGAATGCCAGATGAACGTCTGTGTTCTCCCATTGTTAATGTTTACAGTATAGTGCTCTGTGTGTGTGTGTCTGAGTGGTTTAATAACGAAAAGAAACAACAGCTCAACTCCTGGCCTGGCATGAAAACTACAACGTTCTCACCTGTTTCTGCTGTTGTGTAAACATGACACTTTTCTAAAACGATGTGTTTTCACTTGAAACGTTCTCACTCTTTACTGTTAGTCATTTTCTCACCTTTGACTTTCTGACTGAACATCAATCATATTGTGGTTTTTTTCTTCACTTTTTGGGGCAGATTGAATTTCGTGTCGCTGTAAAACCAGGGAATGTTTCGTAATTCCTTCACCAACAACTCCATGGAATCTGTGCTTCATCCTGTCACCGGACGGTGAAACAAAGCACCTGTAAACGGGAGCCATCGTTTGAATGCTGGTATTATTGTTGTGGTGATATTCCCACTAGATCATCCACACAACACACAACAACTGAAATTTATCTGTCAAGGCCATGTGTGTGTGTGTGTGTGTGTGTGTGTGTGTGTGTGCGTGCGTGCGTGCGTGCGTGCGTGTGCGTGTGTGTGTGTGTGATATATGTGTATATGGTTACAGGAGAGACTTAATATTCCATGCAACAAGGTGAAAATATACGTCGATATCAGTGATGCGGGGGAAAAGACTTTGTATCTTGGATATTGGCGCTGAATTTCAATGTTGTGCATTTCTATTATTATTCAATTCTCCAAAGACAAAACAATGCTTTCGGTGGCTCCCACATAGAAAAGTATAATCGTTTTTGAATCGGAGCAAAGCTGCAGAAACAAAACATTTGGAAAGTGAATTATCTGTGCAGGTTTAGAGCTTTTGGACAAAACCGATAACTTTTATAAGAATTTGATTCCAACAATTTTGTGTATTTTCACAGAGAAAACCTGCATGAAAAGCCTGATTTCCAGCTGAAAACCTACCAAGTTTCCATCGAGGCAGTCAAACTCTCATAAATTAATTTAACCGAGAAACCTGTTTCCACCATATAACACTAGTTTCTTATACGATCTGAGAGTTTCAATGAAGAAGTTCCCTTTTTTTTTTACCCAGGAGATTTTTTACACGAGTATGAATCACTTCAATTCAAAGTTTAATTTAAAGTTTCATAGAATGCTTACCGCGACTACATCTCGTCTTTGCGGTGGGGTAACTTTCCCAATCCCGCTAAACTCCTTTGCTGCAGCACGAATGGCTGCACCTTTTCACTCTGAATGCTCTTTTTCCACATGCCCACATATTCAATTTCATGCAAATGTTTGAATTAATCTCTGTAACCAGCGTTTCAGAGAAAAAAAACATTCTTATCTTATGACACGCTTGTTTTGCTAAACAATTTTTTCGGGGTCCCTCAACGCTTCTACATGACCCCCTCTTACAGATACCATCTCACCAAATCAACATTTATATGAGAGCATTTTCTGGCTTTCATGCAGATGGTCTTCACGGGGAAGCAACGAGGCTGCGTTGCAGCCAGACAGCCTCACGTTGGGACCTGAAAGGGATATAAACATTCGGACGGCTTAAGAAACACTGAAATCTCTCTATTAATCCGGCCGTCTGCCCGGCGGAGACACGTTTGGGTTGCTAAACTCAGAGGGAGTGGAGGAATGGCCCCGCAGTAAATCTCGGGGGTTTTGACAGCCGAGCTAAAATAGTGCTAAATGGAGACGGATCCCAAAGTCGTTAAGTCAAAATGAGAGAGAAAGAGATATCTGGAAGATTTGGCTCCAGGCCAACGCCATTAGGAGAATGATGTATGGACCCATTCTGTCCTGGCGCTTCACTGGACAGTCAACACACACACACGCGCACACGCACGCACACACACACACACACACACACACACACACACACACACACACACACACACACACACACACACACACACACACACACACACACACCTGCCCCGCTAACTGCTGATTCTCCAACTTTTTCTTTCTCAGTTTATCTCCAGCTCCTCATATTATTATCATTATTTATTTTGTGCATCATTTCTTTTTATTTTTTTATTTAAACACACTCCCAGACCTGGAACATCTCCTCTTCTCACTGTCCTTTATTCACATTATCCACCTTAATTACCTTTCCTCTGCTCAACTCTTCACCGCTGCTGCATCTAGCCGATGACTTTCAGCCGGTTTGTGTGTGTGTGTGTGTGTGTGTGTGTGTGTGTGTGTGTGTGTGTGTGTGTGTGCGCGCACGCGCACTGCCACACATACGTATATTTGCTGTATTTGTTGTTCCTTCCATCGGGGATTGGGATGTTTCTTTAGGCTCTCACACACACAGCAGAGCCACGAAGCAAGACAACAACAGTTGGAAGGATTCTGATGGATGAAAAGTCTGTATATAATGTTTCCTGGGAGTTATTGAGACACTGGGTCCTAAAACCATCGAAAAAACAACAACAAACTTACAACAGCACCTTTTAAAAATCTGGTTTATGATTATCAACAATCTGAGGACTCACTTTCAATTTGCTATTGATCATTAAATCAGTTTTTACTCAAAAGTCTGTTCGCATCACCAGCATGATAGCCGTTAGCTCATGTTGATGCTAACCCGCCTGTCAGGTAGCTATATCCCTGTGTGAGCCATTGAGCAGGGAGCGTCTCCATGGCAACAGACACCGGATTTCCTTTGAGCTCCTCCATGAGATGCCTCTCTCATCTTCTTTGTATGGGACATCTTTTAACAGTATTTGGGGGAATTTATTCAGAAACAATTCGCCGTTAACATCACAACATTTTGGTTGGTCCTTGGATGATAACAAATCCCTGAAACTTTCAAGCAACTTGAGTGTGTAGTTTTTGCAAAAATACATACATAGAAATCAATAAATAAATACACGTAGGCAAAAATAGAACCGCAACCACTAGTGGCCCGACTTGTAAACTACATTGTTTTCAAAATGTCGCTGTGTAACTGCAAACCTTTACTGGAATGAAAATGCAAAAATTATTGTGTTTTTCCTTGAAAAAAACCCAATAACAACCACATTTCTTGTCTATTAACCAGACATTTGCCTTAAACTTCAAATTAGCCTCACGGATGTGGCAAAAGGTATCACATGTTGTGGGAAAAAAGTTTAAATACACGACAAATATTATTGACGTAAAAGAGTCATTTTATGAAAGTAGCATTATAAAACAAGACAACACGAGACTCTTTTATGTCGTCTCAGACACCATAGGTGCAAATTCATAAAATACAGTCATACAACCCATTAATTAATACACAGAGATGAAAACATAACCTTCTCTGTCAATATTGGTTGGTGAAGAACAAGCAATACTTTTAATAATTCAAATTCATTTGAATCTCCGGTGAAGAAAGAGGTAATAACATCTCCAGGGTTTTCAACTTAATTTAAAATAAACTAAATTCAAGACCGTGGTGACTCACTCATGACTCACATTTATTTACTTGTTATAGATTAATCATCAGTGCCCTTCATATACACAAACATTTCTTTAAATGTGTTTATTCCCTTCCATCCTATAAACATTTCTGACCTGCTCTGCCTCTGACTTACCCTGACCTTCTTGCTGTAAACTCTTCTCACTCAATAGGGTGATTCCTCAGTGGGGATCTAAGTCAAATAGCAATTTCTCATCAAGTCTCATGTGCTGCTGTTTATTTAATAAACCAAACATTGGCTTGAGAGAGAAGCTTTAATATTGGAGCTTCGTTGGACGTCGAGGAGCTTCACTAGCTCGAGAGGAAATAGTCAAAGTACGGTGTTCACTGATCCTCATATAGAACATGGTTAATATATTATATACCCATGTCACTATAGTACTGTAGACAGTTGCTGTAGTTATTGTCATGTGAACAAGTGAAAACATAATAATAATAATAATAATAATAATAATAATAATAATAATAATAATAATAATAATAATAATAATAATAATTCCTTACATTCCAAAAGGGTCTCACCCAGCTCTAATCGGACCCTAAACAGTACAAAAAACAACAACAAAAAACAAAGGGTAAAAGAGCATTGCAATATAAAAAACAAAACAGAGTATGTCCATTGTGTAAACAAAGAGTAGTGCACAATTATGTAGGAAGTGTTTATGTTCAACTTCCGAACATGTGAGGCACATATTGTAAAACGAGCTTGTGTTGTTCAATTACTCATTCGGATGTTCGTTTTGTTTTTATTTCTCTTTTTGTACATGTTTACAAATAAATACATACATGCATACATAATTACTCTGTGCTCTGCACCGTTCACAGCAGCCATATTCTTGGATGAAAGAAATGAACAGTGTAAAGCACTTTAAGGCTGCCAAAGTGGTCAAAACAAACTACACGATACATTCATCACTAAATTGACTTCACACAGACTTTGAGCCTTTAATGGTTTTGTATTAAACACTTGGCTCTGCTCGTGCTCGCAATAAGTGGACAATAAATATTCCAGGTGATTGATGGTTATGGAGGAAAAGTCAGGGGACTTCCTCCACCGTCATTAACAATCATCAGCTGTAGCCCAAATTTCAAGGTCATTCATCAAATATGGGAGTGGGACCTGACGTGGTGGCCTGACGTCCAGCTTCAGGGCACAAGTGTGGCTGAAAACCCGAATAAACAAATCGGTGGAGTAATCTAGACCTCAGGTTGATGTCAGTTTGGGCCATCGAGAGAATGAGAAGCGCGGCGCTGGCGGAATGTTGATTTTAGGGGCTTTTTGAGGACGAGAGCTTCTGATCTGAATGACAGACGGAGAAAAGCATCGGCAGCGTTTGTTTTGTGAGGTAATTTGTAATTGGTGCTGTGAAAGGTGCTGCATGGAATGACAGAGAGAGAGAGAGAGAGAGAGAGAGAGAGAGAGAGAGAGAGAGAGAGAGAGAGAGAGAGAGAGAGTAAAAGGGCAAACGCAAAAGACACAGGTTGCATTTCTGACATCAGCAAAGTGTGAGATGCCAATCTGTATTCACGACAATCGAAAGGTCAGAGCTTTGTCCTGACATTCTCTGCACCTCTGGAGCTCAGATCCCCCCGCCGGGTCCAGGAAATGTTATTGTAACGGAGATGATCGCCGGACGGGGCCGGCCACGCCACCACACAGGAACGGGTGTAGGAACGAGAACCTCCGCGAGATTCGGATTCAGCTTGACCTTTCAGTGATAGCCTCAATGTGGTACTTTCCCCTCAGGGTGAAAAAGAAAAGGCACGTCTGCTGTTTTCCTGCCCTCAACGGGAGCTTTATTAAACGAGGGAGACAGAGAGAAAGAAGGGCAGCTGTTTCTCCTCCACTTTCCTTATCGAATGTCGGAGGAAAATTGTGATAAAGCCTGACTCTTGTCCGTTTGGTAACCATGGCGAGCAAAAAATCTGGCATTAAAAACACAACATAAAAATCGTTCAGGGACATATTGGACATTTCACAATGATAGAAGATATTATAAAATATTTGGCCTTAATGATGCCCTTTCAGCTTCCATAATTTCATTATTTCCATCATTTTATAGTAGATCTTAAAGACGATCCACTCCAGTGAAGGCAGTAGAGGATCAGCTGGACTGAAATACGACAAACCTTGAGCTATCACGGCCTCATAAAACATTGTGTACGTCAAGCTGTTTTACTGCCACGTTGTGAAATGGACAGCGCACAAGACCGCTGCCATTTAAAGGACATATTGATTTAGCCTGACAAAAAAACACATTTCTGTCTTATTTCCCTCCAGACTGCGGTGACTAAAGTAGATATTGATGTTGTTACTCATATTAAATCTACACCTTCTCGTCTCTCATCACTGTGACCTGCGGGAGACGCGTCACCCACTGGACGAAAACCTTCGAGATGCTCATCGAGCTTTGCGTCGTGTAATAATTCACGTGAGATGTTTTCTCAGCCCAACAAGGCCAGTTGTGGTTAAACAAGTACAATCATGTTTAGCTCAACTTGACAGTTGTACCAACTTGCGTCAGTCACGATTTTGAATCAGTGCGATTCATCAAGCGATTTCATCGCTCCGTCCCTCTGAGCTCAGGAGCCCTCGGCCTTCGTGAGCAGAGACAAACGCTGTGTTGCGATAGGTGGAGGTGGTTTGGCCGGGGCAGGTGGCTGGCCTTGATTGCATTAGACTGATGACGTGTTCGAGTTGCCAGAGGAGGAGGAGGAGGAGGAGCAGGAGGAGGAGGAGGAGGATGGTGGGTCGACTTCTTTCTGGCAGTTTATCAGACACTCGATACAGAAAGGTATGAGGTGGGATTAAAGGTGCAGACGAGTGTAAAGCGAGATATAGCCGAGATAGACGCCACGATTTGAGAGAACATGAAAGGTGCATTCACGAAATACAAGTGTACTTTCATGGATACTTATCTTTTATTCCAACATCAAATAGAAACAAATTCCAATACTAATTTTCCCTCTGAACACAAAGGAATCATTAAAGCCTCGGCTTTCTCTGTTTTCCCCAGATTACAGTGCCACTAGTGTATCTCACCGATTTGCCTTCTATCCGACTCCCCCGTTGTTTGTGCTCCTGCCCACTCGCCTGGGCTTTTTTCTTTTTCTTTTTTTTTTGGCAAAGCTTTGGTAGGCCCAGAGAGCAGCTTAATACCTGCGGCTGATCTCAAACCAGTAAAAAGCCTTTCCCTCAGGCCTCCCGCTGCATCTCATTTCCTTCTGGAGACAACATGCAACCGCAACCCTAAAAGACAGAGGGATTAAGTCACAGTGTTGGATTAGACTCGTTATTGTGAACCACCAAGTGTAGATGTGAACACTGTAGGTTTTTCTTTTGAAACAAGATCCCTGCGACTGTTTAAATGACAGCTCGGAGTAATAGGTGCAGGGCGACTCTCTTTCAATAAGCACAGATATGAATGGCTCCAGAAATCACCTGAAAATAAGCAGGGGGGAGTCTGAGATGGTTTCTCGGCAGGGCTCATATTTGTTGCCTGTTTGCCAAAGGTAATAGAGTAGAGGTCCCTGTTGCGCCGTGTGTCCCAGACTTTCAAAGAGGCTCCAATTCAAAGGAAGTGCCTCCAGCGACCAGTTGCTCTTCAGAGCAATGCACCTCGGTAAATGCGATGGAAAGCCGGGCGACTGGTAGCAGCAACTCACCTAAATGGATTCCGTCTCACTTCCACTGGGAAGCAAGTGTCTGCGTACAATGACAAAATTCCAAAGCCGAGGGAGGATGTGCTCTGACCAGCGATCACAATCAAAGACACTCACGCTGTCTGTCTGGATCGGTCATTTAGCCCACTTTAAATTAAGGCACGCAAAAGAAAAGCAATCGCAGGCCTGTGGATGGGGTTCGGTCAAAAAGGGAGAAAAGTCAATTGGATTAGTTGCCTTCAATCATTCAATCCCGCCATCGATCGTCAGCCGGAGGAAACGTCTGCAGGGCGGCTGCAGGATCCAAAGTGGGATTGATTGTGAAAATGGGACAAACAGAACCTGATTTGCTGGATGAATTCAATCACTTCCAAGTTCAACAAATGCACATTAGCCACTGAACCTAATATAGAGAGACCAAATTAAAAAGCACCTGGCATGTTGCTGCTGTGAATCACTGCTATTATATTTACTGCATCGATCTCCATTATCTGTCTTCAACATGGTGCCACATGCTGGAGCTGAGGCCAGATCCCAGGTGCAGCATGGACAGGTGACCAGTATGACCTCCTGGAGCCAGGAGCTTTAATATCACGCCAAGAAAATATATTCTCAAATATATTTCACTTGTACTTTTTTGGTTAATTGAAAATATTTAATGTTAAATAATGCTAATGTCTGACTTGGCATTACAACCTGATTCTGAATCATAATTAACTTATAAAAAAAAAAAAAAGCATGCATTTAATTAATCTGTTTGTATTAATATTGGAATTATATATTGTATTAATACAATATATTGGAAAATACATAAGGAATTGCCATTTGTCATATATTGAAAAATATATTAAAATATATTTACTTTTATATTTATTACATATATGTAATAGTATAGCCAATATGCTTTGTGATATTTGGATGAATATTTTAGCATTTATATTGAAATATATCCAATAATATACATAATGCACTTCAGAATAGATATTCACATATTTTATCCAACATGTTGATTGCAACATAGATATGTATGCATATATGAAGTAAAAAAAGAACAATAGATATTCAATCCAACATCTTGAATTCTTATTTAAAAAATGTATATGCTGTCTATCAACTTTAAACATTAGTACGCATGAATACGTCAATATCCGGACATGAAAAATCTTTCATTCAACATTGATTTTTCTTCATTTTGCTTCAACTTCAACTAAGCAATAATTGACCATTTTTGAAGATATATATATATATATATATATATATATATATATATATTTTTTTTTTTTTGTTTGGTTTGTTTTTTTTTTTTTTACAGTATATTATTGTTCCGTAAGGTTAACCACGATACTGTGCATCAAGTAAGATCTTAATTAAAATATAATAATATATAATATAATAAACGAAAATCTTTTTCTCTGATCACGTGCCATCCGATTTCCTGATCGTTTCCACACACACACACACACACACACACACACACACACACACACACACACACACACACACACACACACACACACACACACACACACACACACACACACACACACACACACACCACCTCATTCTCTGAAATGTAGGTATCACAGCTCAGCCCTGCCTTCATCATGTAACACAACACTACAGCGATCAATAAAACACTCACACCCTGAAATGGAAGTCGATTCCTGAGCGCATCGTGTCCTGCACACGGCAGCAGGACACAGAAGATGCAGGTTTAGAAAGCAAGACGTGGCGGCAACACCCTCGTCAATCCCTACTTACTGCATATTAAATGGATTTGAGTGCAAAACCTGCAGAATTACACAAGCGGCAGTAAGTAGTGACGGGTCCTAATTGTAACGTGAGCGACTCTGTGAGCAGCGGCTGTGGAGCCTCAACGCTGCTCCACACGCTGGACTGGACTGATTTCAGGGATTGTGCAGCGATTGTGGTCGCTGTTGTTCCAGGGAGGGCGGGGGTGGAGGATAAGAAGAGGCTTCATGTGTTCATTGGCACCAGGTAAAAAGAAGGTTTTGAAATAAATCATTAACTTTAATTTGACTCGTCTACTTTGGCAACATGGATGAGGCATAATCCGCGGCCGTGGCGAAATGAAGGGTTCGGGATCATCAAACACGTCTTGCAGAAACACCGCTTTCAAAAGCAAGTTGGATTCAAGACAAAGAATGACGTTTGATTATTTCATTTGCTGCGTTTGAAGTATGACACACAAAATAAAACGCAGACGTAGATGTGGAATTTTGAAAAGGGCATCCTCTCAGCTGCACAATTGTTCTTTCCTCAAAATCAGCCAAACCAAATGGTCCACAACACCAAAACAAGTGTGTCCTGTCAAACATGACAACAGGGACAAATCGCTGAACGATGGAAGCGTCGCCGGCGTTATCGTACACATTATGACAGCCGAAACAAAAGTCAGGTAACAACGTGATCACCCAAATGAACAATCCTAGCTCCGTCTAGACGGCGTAGCCGCTGCTACTGCACACCACAGCCGAGGTAAATAGTTCTTCTGCACATGCTCAGTAGAGTTTCATGACTCCCTGTCCTTACTCTCCTGGGACTTGGTACTTTTATTTTGACACTCAATAACAATTCAATTGTAATAACAATTCAACTTGGTTGTCCACTAGAATGCTTGTGTACTCACTGTTAATGTTTATAGTGCAGTGTTCTCTGCTTGGATGCACGTTCTTGTCATGGCAAAAACAACAAACTGCACCCGCCAGTGGCCCAACGTCAACGTTGTTTTGTTTTGTTCACCGTTTGGGCCATTTTCAGAACGTCGCTATGTGAACATGAAACGAAGACGAGATGCACAGGAACAACATGCAATCTCCACACAGAGAGGCCATCCGAGCCTGGACTCAAACCAGGGCTTTTCTCACCGTGTGGCGGGCGTTCTGTCCACTGCACCACTCAACACTCAATGACGCCAGTTTATCATCACATCAGAAACCTCGCCGGTGGTGAATGGAAGCGGCTCGCTTATCAAATATATCAGTCACACACAGGAATTGCCACAAAATCAACAAGAGGAAAAGAATAAGCTTATTACAGCCGGAATCTAACAGCGTAGGCGGGTGATATTTCAACATGCACAATAAGGGCGTAAAAACATTGTTTCACTCTCCTTTTTTTCCAGAAAATGGCTTTTTCGCCTTTGCGGTTGAGCAATCATTGAGTCAACGAGCATGATCAATAACCCTTATCGATCCACGTGTTCATTCTGTTCTATGGGGCAATAAAAGTCGTGCTTGTTGGTCCTTTTAAGTGGGGTTAAATATTGCCTCAGACGCAAGGCAACACAGCTGTAATGTTCATTTTATGATATTTTGTTGACTCTCTGAAGTGTTTCCTGTCCAGTATTGTGCTCAGACGTCCTGATGCTCAGGTGTTGTACCTGCTGAGCTGCCAGTCACCCCCACACACACACACATACACACACACACACACACACACACACACACACACACACACACACACACACACACACACACACACACACACACACACACACACACACACACACACACACACAGCTTAAAAGCAGCTGAAAGGCAGCCGGGCAGCAAGTCAAACATCCTGACACGAGCACAGGGAGGGCCTGGGCACTGAGAAAAGAGCTGTCACTATTCCACTGGGTAAAATCATATCTATATCACACAGAGGCCGGGTTGCCTGGGCCTCACATTCTCTCTCTCTCTCTCTCTCTCTCTCTCTCTCTCTCTCTCTCTCTCTCTCTCTCTCTCTCTCTCTCTCTCTCTCCTCTCTCTCTCTCTCTCTCTCTCTGTCAGCAGCTCCACAGTTATGAGGATTGATCTCGTGCGAAAAGGAAAAAAAAGAACATGTTTGACCAGCTGCTGCAGGGAGACTATACCTGACCATACCTCATTGTTAAAAATGACCAGCTATAACGCCCATAATCATCGATTTTTTTTTTTTTGCGGTTTTGAATCACATTTACTGACATAATCTGTTTTTTTCATCACAATATTTCTCGAAATCCAACCTCATCAGGCACTGATTAATACCAGAATGTTTTCCAAACTGTACAGGTTTCTTTAATAAAAGAGCTAAAGTTCGGTTCTCACCGTCGCTTCAAGGGCATGATTACACAATTAATCTTTTTAACGTGAAGAGGAAAAAATCTGTTTGTGAATCAAAAGACCTCCTTTCATTAAAACGGAAGGTAGGCACATTAAAACCGGTGGCATCTGCTATTTGGTAGATAGACACATGGAGATTGTGATAGCATACATGAAATATCACCATCATTATTGGCCACCCAGCACATCTGACAGATGGCGCCATCTCAAAATGGCTGTCGTTGTCTTATCTGGCGGCGGCAGATTGAAATGTTAATGAGGCCTTTTGATCAGCGGCAGGCCTGTCTGTCAAGCCAGCCTTTAAACTGATCGGTTTGTTTGTCCAGAGGATTAAAAAAAAATATATTAAAAAGTCAAACCTGCAGTCCGCTGACCTCTTCGCTCAGTTAAGAGATACAAATAGTTCTGCCTGATGCCGCGGGGGGTTCTGCTCCTCGCCCCCTGCTGTGTCCAGGTATTGATTCGGTTTAAAAAAAAGAAGAAGAAGAAGAAGAAGAAAGGCGGAAGAAGAAGACCTTTGATGGGAAAGAAGGATTTGTACAAGACATCCCAGTGATGGGCTGATGGGTTCTGGAGAAAAAATGGCATCATCAGTAGGCAGAAAGAGAAAGAGAAAGAGATTTCAGCCTGGAAAGAAGAGCAGCTCGCAGAGAAAAGGAGGGAATTGAGAAGGGAATGAAAGTATTCATCTGAAGTTGAGGGGAAACAAAGGAGAGATCTTTGATGTTGCTCATTCTGGAAGATGAGAACTTCCTTGTGACCGACAATAGAGACGAGCGTGAATGAGCCTGAGCATGTCGCCACACGCCCGTCATCACGGAGGCCATTAGCGGCGTTCTCACTGTGAGCATGCACAGGGAGGATGTGGCTGGTGAGGCTCCCATGGGAGCTCGACAAGTTCTGTGCAAGCATTACTATACCTCCAGTAAAGTCACGAGGAGGACGTGCACATTAACTGTTGGGAGGCGTCAGGCAGACATGCAGATATTACAGAAATGCTGCCGGATGTCTGACTTTGTTTTGTCACATCTGATTTTTCTTGCTGTTTTATGTATCTTTGGTTGAATATTTCATTGTGCAGAATTAGTGTCCCAGAAAGCCAGATGCTTCAAAAGACACTGCAGTGGAGTTTTCTCCACACATTCTCCACTGCACCTTGTATAAAAGACAATCAATCAGACTCCAACCGCTCCAGCATGGACACGACCAAAGAGGCCACTTTAACACCAACCTGTGGACTTAAAAAACAGTGTTACCTCTTGCATTTACACATAAACACAACTATGACTCACCACAAATGATAATTCCTGAAAACTCCACCTACAGTGGAGATCTGTCGTACAACACACATTATTATAATGAGGGGCTCATTATTGGGCTTTTTCACAACCTTGGTGATGACATCATCATTAGATTCAGCTCTGCAGAAGCAGGGAGAGACTAAAACATGCAGAACAAGGGCCCTTGGGGGTTGGAGACCTCTGGTATAGGGGGAAACACATGTTTTTGTAAAAACCCAGTCACGTGTAAACGTGACTTCAGGACACCAGGAACGACATGGTCACATGGGCTACATGACATTAGGCAAGCAGTTCGGTGAGAAAGGCAGCAACTGTTGGTGCGACCATTACAAAATGGATGGAACTCAACATGGCTGCCAATCCCCCGCGGCCTGGACTCCATACATCCCTCTAACAGCTTGAGAAAGTACATGGGACCACCTGGTCAATGACCTGAAGTGAGCCATAGTCACAAACACTACTATTAGTTACGCAGTACTCTGCTCAAGTCAGCACATGTCCAGGCCTTCTCTTGCAAAATGGACAGGGTGACTGACTGCAGGGAGGATGGGTGGAGGAGGGGTGGAGGAGGGGTGGAACCATGTATCACCTCCTTCCCTCAGAGAGAGCAGTGAAGATGGGTCATGGCTGAGTCTTCCAGCACGACGATGACCTGACACACAGCCAGGCAGCGAAGGAGCGGCTCAGTACCCAGGTTTTTAGGTCCTTTTACCAGGTGAAGCCAATGGAAACCCTCTGGAGGGAGCTGGAGCTCCGTGTCGCCATGGGACCGTCCTGCTAGAGCCCCGTATGTAACAATGAACCAAAATCTTCATTATTACTTTACAGGACAGGCAAAATGTTTCTCCTAATAGTGTAATAACGTTATTGCATCATAAAGTGAGTCAACGATCTATGTTTGGACTTGAGCTTGAACTGCTTCAGTTTGAATAACATTGATAGGGTGAGTTCTAAAAGTTTGGACTTTTTGTTTTTCTGCTTCTAGTTTATGGTATTTATGTTATAACTACTGTAACCCAAGTCATGAATAGTCTTCTGGTTTCTATAATGTGTTATCTATTTCTCCAATCATCTGTATAAAATAATGTATGAACATTAAACATATTAAGATCACATTTAAATTCTTCAAAAATAATTTTACATTATTGACCAGTTATTACATTTTGGGTTGTATTACCTTATATTTTACAACAATTCAAGTCACTGTTCCATTTTAGGTGGTAGTTACATGTTGGGCTTTAACAAGCCTCAAAACCTGAAAGATGAAGAGAAGATCTGTGTGGAGGACTGGGTCAAACTCATGGCTGCAGTCTGTCCACACCGGAAAACTACAGGAAACATCTGACCTCTGTACTTGTTAACACAGCTACAGTGTTTATGTTGTACAAAATACTTATATTATACTCCAATACAATGCAATTGGAGTTGTAAGCTGTGTTGATGGTAGAGTCCTTGAACATCTATGAGCGTGTTGTGGGTCTACAGTAAAATCCTTTAGACATTGGAAAGCATAAGTTTACCTCTCTGTCTCAGAGGAGAATTTACAAAATAAAATGCTGTCAGGGTGAACTGAACTGAGACACGGCCTCATCTTGTCGTTCGTCACACGCATGAATAAATGTTTGGAGAAAGTCAGTGTAAACATTATTTCATTTATCCAGGAAGGAGGAATCTCAAAGCAAATTAAATCACTAATTGATCTAATATGGATGCTTTAGTACGGCGTGAGGAATCCAGCTTTACTCCAGGTTTTGGGGTGTTGAGGTGCTGTTGAAGGTGTTTTTTTGTTTTTAAAAGAAACTGAGTCAAAAACCTGAATTTAACATGATCAGAATTTCTAGCTTTGCTTTTTTTGTTCTTTAAATTGAGACAGTCTTGAACAAATACTTATTGAAAGTATTCAGTAATCCAACTTGGTCATCTGTCCATTTTATAATAGGGCTGTGAAAATGAACACTTCCTTTATCATCATGATTAATCAGATTAAAAATCTAGTGCCATTAACTCACCTGTGGAGCAGAATGAAGATACGTGACCACAGGATTTCCTGCTTCCCAGTCATTGTCTATGTGAAGTGTTTCGTTAAGATAAACTATCCAAGGTTTTTTAACAAATGCCTTAACTGCATGTGTGATTAATTAACCGCAGCTATGATCAATCTGACTAAACATTTTATTCATTTGACAGCACTAGTTTATGGCGCACTATTGTCAACACCACCAACAGCGCCCACTAAAGGCCTGGCATGCTCACTACATCGTTTTCAGTGTTTCTGCTGTGCGAATGGCCGTCGTTTTCAAAACGTTGTAGTTGAAAAAAGACATGTGACTCCTTTAAAAAAACAACCTCTCTCTTTCTTTGCATCCAGTCACTGTCTTGACAGAAGAATTGTATTCCTGTTCAGTAGAGCTGAAGCCCAGTGTTTTCCAGACCTTACATTATAGACATTTTCAAGATACAACTGAGTGAAAAGGTTTTACTGGCTTTAAAATCAATTGACTTATTCTCTATTTACCATCCATGTCTTTCCTTTAACAAGATTCTCACAAATTAAACCGAATACTTTTTCCAGGGAATGAAAGCGCAAAGAAAATGTACAAAAATGTATTTATGTCTGTTATTTTGGCTTTAAATTCCAAAATACCTTTAGTTTTTGAACTAGAAGATCTGACCAGTGACATTTCAAACAGCTTATCGTTGACTGAGGTCTTTTCCACATGACCACAAACCCAAAATGCCACAGAACAGCTGCCTTTCCACTTGAAATCCTTGAGTAAGTGAAATAGCTATAAATCAAGCTTCTATTAACCAAAGTAGAAAAGAAAAATCCTCCTTTATGCTTTAGAATGCATGAAACTATTGTAAAATGTTTTCTCTTGTCTGATGCAGGTCTTTGTCCTCACTGACTGCTCGCGCTCTTCATTAACACAAGAACAAATGTGTTAATCAACACAACGCATCGCCTCCCCGTCTGAGCCGGTGGTCCTCCATGGCTTTCATGTGAAATATGATTAAAAGTGTCTCTAAGGTTCACGCACACCAAACAAGATTTAAAAAAAACAAACAACAAAGCTCGGCTTTCTCAGCATGGTTGAAATGCGACAAGCTTGACAAAATACTGAGCTTGTTGCAAACAACTTTCTCAAGGTTGTTCTGAGTTTCATAGGGGATCAAAACAATACAAAGGCTTTAAATAATAAACAGTAACATAACATTGACCCTGTGACAAATGAGTGTGTGTTTTATTTCTGCAAACCAGGAAGATGTTGACTCCAGAGAAGACTATTGTTATTCCTTATTATCATCATTATTATTATCGCGTTCAAATAACTGTTAAAGAGGTCCTATTCTCCTGCTGTTCTACTCTTTCCCATCTTCCACAAACCTCGTATTCTAAGTTTCCAGCTCCTCCTTGATTCTCCTCAATTAGAATATTGGATCCTAGGAGCTGCATTCAGAATCTGCTGCGTCTGTGAGAGCTGGACTGGCTCCGCCCACACACGCCCATCTATGGGAAGAGGAGGAAGGACTTCCTCTCGTGGCGCCATTTGCCAGAGCAGAGCTGCCTGATTGTGGGAGGAGTCAAAGGGGAGGAGCCTACCTTGATTGTGATTGGCTGAACCCCCGATGACACTATATAGGGTTTGATTTCTAATTGGCTGGTTGGAGCAACACACTTTTTAAAACCTGGAACAAGCCAGGGAGAGAGAGGACACACTGTCTACACTTCTGGGGCGTCGTTCCAGATGTGGAGACTGTGGTGGAGTTGGTGCTTAAACAGATAAAGTTGAAATTTAATTTAATTTCAAATGAAATGGATCAAAAGTATCGCTGCTTCATGAGAATCAGGACAAACAAAAGAACTGGATTAAGTTTATTAAACTAAGTTTAATAAAATGTAATCAAATGAACTTGATGCATGAAAGGAAAAAAAATAACTAAACCAGTATTTATGCATTTAATGAAGAGTTATACGGGTGGTGACATTGTAAAAACCCTGTCTGATGGAAGGATGAAGTGGTCAGGCAGGCTGCAGGTTGCTAATAGGCAAATCCCCCAGAGGCTCAGCTGTTCATTAATCACCACCACTGTTCTCGCATATTAGGCCGTGATTGAAGTCCTCTGCTGATGCAGTACATACAATTGTACACATACGTAACATAACCTCTTTACCACCTGGTGTTGGCTGCCCATCACCTGATCTGCAAAGCTTTTGCTTTTCTTGAAATACTCTCTGGCATTGAACCGACTCTCATTTGGTTCTGCTCCACTGCAAGATTTTTATTGTATGAATTTAGATTCCAGAATTCAAAATGTAGATGAGATACTAAACTTTACAATGCTGCTTGGTTAGAAAAAAACAAAAAACTCAGGAATTAAAACTATTATTTTCACTATCTGTGATGAAAAATGTAAAGCTTCTAGATTGATCTTTTTTTCTTTTTTTGACGCAGCTTCAAGCGTTTAAAAACACTGGGATGTTCGACTCACCAGGCGAAAGAGGAGCTGATGGGCGTTTCCACGGCGTGAGGAAGAGGAGACCACCGAGTATCACTCCACACTTTAAGTAAGTTGGGGACAAAAGAGCTAATCAGCACCCGCAATGAAATAATAGCTTTAATTAGTGCCATTCAATAAACACTTGTGAAGCCATAGCTCTGGTGTGGGTCGGGCCGAGGGTCAGGCGGCGCTCCGAGTGGCTCCTCCGCCGCTCGCCAAGTGTCACTCCATCATTGTTCCAACATGAGATGTACAATGTCTCATTTATCTCACTGTGCAGCCCTCATTAGCCGCGCCGCTCTCACAGGCCGTCGCCGGAGGCTTAATAGCCGCAATTAGCAAAAGAGCTGCCGTGTGGCACGAGTACCATGACACCCAGACCCTCACACACACACACACACACACACACACACACACACACACAGACACACTGCAGCTGGAAACCTGTCAAGGGGAATCACAGATCTGATGTGTCGGCGGCGGGGGAGACAAACCCCCGCAAGGCAAGAGCAGAGCTTCTTGAGCATTTGCTAATAACGCCGGGCTCCATTCCAGTGGCTGTCAGGACGAGGAGCACTGGGTCTGGAGGAGCACTGGGAGTAGGGGGGGGGGGGGTGCTGGGGGGGGCGACATCCTCAGCATGAATTACAGGCTGTTTTAATATAGAAGCTTTTTTTTCTTTTTTTCAAGAAAAAAAAAATCACTTAAAATGTCCCTATTAGCCATATTTAAAGCTTCTCAGCCCGGGTGGATAAACAATTGACTCCATGAAGGCTGCGGGCGCAGATTTGACATCATTCCAGGTTCATTAGTTAATCCTCATTTCACTAAGTGTTTCTAATGTACAGTGAAGGATTGACAGGTTTGGCGGAGTGGTGTAATCCGATTACTAGAGTCATGGCCTGTGTGTGGCAGCAGTCCCAGCTGTTAATGCCACTGTTTTGGATAACTCACTTGTTTATTCATTATTCACTCTTCTTTGCATTCATGTTTTGTATGATTGAGTTCTTCATTTATTTTCCAACCATCAACACATTGATCCGTTTTATATCAATTTCTGTAGAATACTGGGTAAAAATCTCGACTCATCAGTGTGAAAACGTTCCACTGCAGCAGATATTTAAACTTGAGATTTATGCTCAAGGTATTTGAATTGAAAACACAAAACTAAAAATTTACTTTTTGAAAACAGCCCAGGTGGAACCTTTTGAAAATGCGCCGACTGCAGAAGCACTGCGACTGCCTGTGCACCATCGCCATGGCAATACTTCTTGTGTACACGAGCAAGTAGATGGGCAATAACAACAATGGCGGCGCCTCCAGAGTCACGACTTCCAGTTCAGATTCTCCTGTGACTTTACTCTAATATCTGAGAGTATTAGTAACCCAACTCCATCCTCTGTGTGTACCAATATCCTGTACTCCTGTGTACTCCTTTGTACTCACTGTGTACTCACCATGTACTCACCATGTACTCACTGTGTACTCACCGTGTACTCACCGTGTACTCACCATGTACTCACCATCTACTCACTGTGTACTCACCATGTACTCACCATCTACTCACTGTGTACTCACCATGTACTCACCATGTACTCACTGTGTACTCACCGTGTACTCACCGTGTACTCACCGTGTACTCACCATGTACTCACCATCTACTCACTGTGTACTCACCATGTACTCACCATGTACTCACTGTGTACTCACTGTGTACTCACCGTGTACTCACCATGTACTCACCATGTACTCACCATCTACTCACTGTGTACTCACCATGTACTCACCATGTACTCACTGTGTACTTACCATGTACTCAACATGTTCTCACTGTGTACTCACCGTGTACTCGCCATCTACTCACCGTGTACTCACCATCTACTCACCGTGTACTCCATGTACCATGCAAAACTTTCCTGATAAGAAAACAGGTAGAATACTGGTTTTCACTTCATTCACCAGGTTGAAAACACCTCTTCACAGGTGAGGTCACTGAAGACTCAGGACGGTCCAAGACAGTCTGTCCTCCTGCAGGACATTGACTGTAATACATTTGCTCCTTTAAAATGAGGTTTGACTGTCTGGTCGATGCAACAAGAGTAAAAGGTCACATCAGTACAGATATTTAGTAATAAAGTCTTTGTACTTTCCGACAGTTCTTCACTTTTATTCTCTCTGTGTGAATGAAAATACCAGTATGTCCTTAAAACTGGCTGCTCATGTTCTTGATTGGGGTCACGGTGGGAAGCTGGTGGTCAGTTCACGGTGACGCTGCAGACGGTTTGACAGGACTTCTTGTTTCCATGTGAATCAAATTCGCAGTGTTTGATTTAATAAAAAGAGCAGTGAGAGTATTGGGCAGGTTTTTAGAGGATATTTTAACAAAGGTGACATGAATGAGAAGAAGGCATGATAATAACATGTGTGTGTTTTTGGTTTGTCTTTATTTACTGAAGCCCAGGTCTCCTCTATTATGTTCCACTAAGTTCCCACCATGTGTGTCTACACCATCATGCTCTCCTGCTATTGGTCCAAACGCTCCCAGACGCTGCTTTATGCTCACTACTCTTTGCTGGCAGTCCTGCGTTCTTCATTGACTGAGTGTTCAGTCTCTCAGGGAACAGATGTGTTGAACCTCTGGTGTCCTGGTTCACTTTCTTGATGCCGTTGGGTTCAACTGATCTCATTTCCCAACGGCGGTCAGACCCTCAGGTAGCTCAGAACAACAGCTTGACCTCCGGCGCTCTCGCTCAGTTGTGGCGCCTCGTTTTTACACAATTTTCCAGGCTTTGTTCCGCCGCAGCTCTATTTATAACTGCTGAACAATGAATGAGCCTCTGATGAGTCAAACCCGCCCGAGTGTCGTCCTGCTCCTGCTGTCCATGTTATCACAATCACTATGATTTAAAGTCCAGTATGGAACAGCCTCGCCTCTATAAATCAGTGATTCTCCAGTCAGAAGTGATTTAAAGCCTTGCAGGTTTTCCTCTCATGAATCCATCCAGGTGTCTGTCGGGTGGGTTCTGAGACGGAGGGATTGAGTTGAGCTTCGTAGCAGCAGGGCAGGAGGAACAAAGTCTCACCGGTGTTATGGGGTTTAATCATAATGACATGACGCTTCGGTTGCCATGGTTACTTTTTGGGTGCTAAAAGAAATTTAATGAAGCTTTTCGATGCATGGAGCTTCACACATCAGAACTATTCGTTCAGGTTTCAAAATGCAGATTTTTCAGGAATTGGGAATATTATCCCAGTTTTCTTTCGCATTCTGTCCAAAGCAGACCAGCATTGGATTTTAAAGGAGGCCTCCACTTTGGAAAAGTCCAAAGTGGAGGCTTATTGTATCATATTAACATTGAATGAATTATCTATGTCATTTTGAATTGACAAATCCATGCATTCTGTTCATTTGGCTCGGGGGCCGGGGGCCAGGGGCCAGGGGCCGGGGGCCAGGGGCCGGGAGCAGCCATTACTGCCCCCCCCCACACACACACACTTCCACTGTGATAAAGTAACCCTATCTCCTCTGCATTATCGAGTAGCAGACCAGAGGTCCATTTCACGAAGCAGGTTTAACAAGCCATGGGCTTAACACCGAGCTCTGAGTTGAGTTACACTGAGACAGAAAACACTGAGTTTTCGGATCCACAACACCAGATTTTGATCAGTTTGATGAACTCGGAGTAGTTTCACCTGGAGTCAAGCGCGTGCACCACGACTCTAAAAAGACCGCATCAATGGAGCCCCGATTCAACGAGTCACCATGACAACTGAGACGCGGAGGGCGGAGTTTTTGACGCCAGTGGAGCAGGAAGTATTGATCCCATCATATGGCGAATATGAACATATTAAAAAAAAAGAAAAAATGCAACAGCGCAGCGGCTGCTAAAGAGAGGGAGGCGGCGTGGAAGAAGATTGCTGCTCAAGTGAATGCGTAAGTTCAAACGTCTTTGTCATCACAACATTATTGCAAGGGAATACTGCTTGATGGTAGCTTATTAATTTATTTCTTTTAGGTGCAATTCCGCGGGGGAGAAGCCTCTTGGCAGCAGCTGAAAGTGAAATATAAAAACATTGTCCAATCGGGTAAGACCGCTGCTAATTTAATTGTTAATCAATACATTTCTTAACGTAATTTCGATCATGTGTGACATTGTACAGTAAATATCAAGTGGCCATTTGACTGTGAGGTGTTTTATTCCAACATAATGCTGTTTTCAAACACATAAATGTCTTCTCACCCATATCATGTGCTGTCAAATAACTAAGACTAAACTAAGACAGACTTTACTCAGCCAACAGAAAGAAGGCAGATGTAAAACGGGTGGTGGCCCAGCACCTCCACCTTTAACAGAGGCAGAGGAGCCCTAAGCCAGAATGTTGGGAGGCCAGTGGCTGAGGGAATCCCTGGAGGAGCTCCTCTTCAGACCTCACCCCTCAAGATACCACTTCCTTCATAATATGTAATATGCCGAGGCCTATATATCTCTTTAAGCCTCCTTTTGTTCATCTTTATTTCCCCATCATGTCCTTTTTTTGTCACCCAACAGATTGTGATGGTGCTCTCTGCCTGCTGGACCCCCTCATGCCACAACAGACCTTGTAAGTAGGCAACACTCCAAAGATCTTGCTAAATGGTAGTTTAAATATACTGAAACATATTCATGTAGGATGAAGAGTACAGGAAACCCTGTCTGCTGCCTTTACAGAGGAGGATCCACAAAGGCCTGTAGAGGTATGATAGTTAGTTCTGTTAGTAGAAGTTCTGTTGGGGGCCTGGTTCAGGGTCTGGGTAAGGGGTCAGCAGCCGGGGTTGGCATGGGTAACCCCTGTCAAAATCTGCTTCATTGTGAGAAGGAGCTTTGATGGGATGTGCTTTCCATCGATGCAGCCTATCACATTTAGGAATCCTGAAAGACAGGAAAATTACTAACCCACTCCAAGATTGCAGCACAATATGGTTAACAGAATGTTATTTAATATTTATGTAATGGATCTCATCATTCACCTGCAATCCTGTGGAACTCCTCCTTGATGACTCTTGAAGTTTCTCTCCAGGGAAAACAACAAAAGTTGCTAAAAACCTTTTAAGGGCCGGCACACCTTTCTGATTGCCTGCATACACTGCCCTTCCTCAGGTGCTCTGCGTCTCCAATGTTGTACACAAAACTGCCATTTGCGAGGAAACGCAGCGCAACACACAATGTCTGCTATGACGTCAGGGCAAGGCTCCGGCTGGTGATGTTGCTAATGTACGGAGCGATTAAACTGTGGATGTACATAATGGTCTCTGCAGTAAAACGGTACCACTCAAAAAGGAAGGTGTCTGGAAATGCCAGTACATCTATGGTCTGATGATGATCTGTCTGCCAATATTACATTCTCGTGAAGTAACGCTGCGCCTTCATCAATCGGATCATTATCAAAAGCACATTCCATATTGAGGGAATAAAGTTGACGTCTAATTTGCCTCGGGAATGAGGCACTGCAGAACTGTTTGGCCAAAACTCCCCCGCTGAATGAGGAAATGAAATCCCGTGTCCGTCTGAAAGGGGGCGGAGCCAGAGCAAAACTCCAGGTTCACTGACAAAAACCTGCTCCCGACCAGGTTAGTTCTAGAGCGTCTGTTGCCCCGGTAACTGACCGAGAGTTGACGTTACCCCTCTCTGTGAAACAGGCTGGAGTTACCCCTCTTCCTCTGGTTGAAGTTACGTCCCGTTGTGAAACGGAAAACCCAGCATTTCCCTCAACTCGGTGTTAATTAACCTGGGGTAATCCATAAACCTGCTTCGTGAAACGGACCTCTGGACAGAACAGCCACGTCTTACACATGAAGTGAATGTTATCAACTCTAAAGTTTAATTCTTGTGCCTGCCCTCGGGAGAAGGTGCAAATATTACTATCCTAGGTGGCTGTTTAATTGTATAATAATAATGATAATAATAATAATAATAATGATAATAATAATAATAATAATAATAATAATAATAATAATAATAATAATAATAATAATAATAATAATAATAATAATAATAATTTTTATTTCTGCAGTCTATTCTTTGGATAACTCGTTCCACACAGTTGAGAGCACGGACACAAAAAGCACATCAAAACGTGCAGAACGTTCAGGAACACGTTGCTCTGATGTGTGTCAGCGATTTGGCTGACCGCTTCTGAATAAATCCCCAAAAACTGTGAACAAATGTCCCATGCAAAGTGGATGGGACAGGATCGTCATGGAGGAGATGAGAGGAGGTCAGAGGAGGTCAGAGGAGATCAGCGTCTGTTGCCATGGAGATGCTGAGGTCAAACGAGAGGCAAGCAGACAATATTTCCTCTGGAATTTTCAAGTTCAAATATAAAAGCCACATCTGTTGAAATAGATCACACACACTTTTGGTATGGGCAACTTCTGGAGGGGCAATGAATACAGGAAGCACACATGAATGTGAGGAAAATAAAAGTAGAAAAAAAACATTGATCATCATTACACCTGTGCAAGTTAGGACAAGTTATGCAAAAACATTCCCTTTGCTCATTCATTGTTAGACACTTTGATCACCCAGTAAATATTGTCTTTAACTTTTTAATTTTTAAGACTCTTCTTTTATTTAATGACTCCAAGGAAGCAAATAAAACAAAAAGCGCAATGTTTGTCAAATCCACTGCTGATGTTGGGAAATAAGGGCGGAATTCATATGAAAATGCAGAATAGCTTTGGACAGGAAAATACAAAAAAAAAAAAAAACTTTTTTGCTGCACGGTATTGACATTTTGTGAATATGTCACTCTGCCTGCAAGAACAGCCATCAGGCTTACAAAAAGGAAAAGAAAAAGGTGATATGTGAGAGAAGAAAAGAGAATCAATCAATTCCTCTCTTCCAGGAATCTTTACCATTCTATATGCAGCACCTGAGACCTTGGGCGGCGGAGGGAAAAGATGGAGGGTGAGCTCCAGAGAATAAAGAAAGAAGGCTACGGGGGACGGAGACATGGAAAGGGCCCAATGCTTCCACCACCTCAGGCAGTCGGGTTCAGAGCAGCAGGAGGACCAAGCGCTGGAGACGGGGGACCTTCCAGAGAAAGTCCCATTACCCGCCTGGAGCCGGATCCCCGGCCGTCTCTGCAGACGCTCACGTGCAGGTTCAACCCGCAGCCACACGCCAGAGGAGGTAATCCGACACGGAGACACACATGCAGGCAGAGACGCAGGCTGCCGCCGCCGTGGAGCGGCGTGCAGACAGGAGGGCAGGCCGCTGACACGCTCAGGCGCCCAGTGTCCCCAAGCAGCTCCAGATATTGCTGCTCCACTGAACAGCATAATGACAGTCTCTCCTACTTCACGTGGGCCGGCCGACGTGAAAATCTACTCATAGTCGTCCTTCGCTTCAATTCCATCAGGAGAATATAGAGTGGCAGCCGCCTAAAAGGAGCAAATATGGCGGTAATTGACTGTTTGGCTTTTTTGGGGGGGGGGGGGCTGTGAAACTGATTTCAGATCACGTTCTATTGGGTGTCTGCATGAGGGTAAATGGACAGGAATTTCCTGTTCTTCCATCTGCCGGCTGCAGAAAAGACTAGAGCGACACTCGGCAGAGCACAGAACTTCGCCAACGCCACATTTGTTTGCAGAACCATCACGAGCACGATAGCCGTTAGCTCATATAGATGCTAACGAGCCTGTCAAGCTAGCAACACCCTCTTGTGAAACACTGAACAGGGAGCATCTCCAACAGACACTGATCTCCTTTCATCTCCTCCATGCGGTGCCTCTCCTAGCCACTTGGTATGGGGGAAAAAAAATATTTTGCAGTTTCTGGGCAAACGTTCAGCCGTTAACGTCCCAAAACCTAATCAATTGGTCGCAAATCATGCCTGAAGATTTCATGCAATTTGGGTGAGTAGTTTTTTTCCGAAAAGTTGGTCAAATACATACACACAAACCAATAAATAAATAAATAAACAAATAAATAAATAAAAACACAGAGGAAAACATAACCTTCTCGGCCAAAGGTAATCAAGTATGTTGGTGCATGAGGGCTGTGCAGATCGATCAGATGAGCCTCGGACTTCACTCCATGGGGAGCTCAGGCTGGGGAGAGCAACACCCAAACACACACACACACACACACACACACACACACACACACACACTCACACACACACACACTCACACACACACACACACACACTCACACACACACACTGAAAACACAACTCGTCCTCGATTAAGACAGATGAAGGCTGCTTGCTGCATACTCTGTCAAAGCAGCTTAAAGTTCTGAACCACAGCTAGAAAAATGTTGCTGCGTTGCACCTTGTGCACACACACACACACACACACACACACACACACACACACACACACACACACACACACACACACACACACACACACACACACACACACACACACACACACACTCACACGTATTCCTGTATGGTTTACACACACACTCTCATTCATGTCTGTCACACTCCTCTTTTCACTATCCAGATGATTCACAGGGAAATTATATCATCCAGCGCAATGATGCAGACCCCCGGGTGTGATAGCGCGTTTTATTTGGTCTGATAGGATGGCAATTAGCCACGTAATTGATGGGCAGCCGATCATACAGGGCTAATTAAACAACCATTCACACTACAGTAATTGGATTTTTGGTTGATGGTGCCACCCAGCTGGCCTCCACCACCGGTTAAAGGTGCAGACACAAGGTGTGTTTTTGATATCGGCTTGACTATGTTATTACTTTTTAATTCCCTATGCCTGCGAGCAAAGCCCGCCGTCGCTGCAGCTCCCTTTGATTTACATTGTTTGCTCTCGCCTCTGTTTTCCTCTCTGGGAATTTCTGTTTACCTGGATGCAGATGTGCTTATGCAGTGGCGTTTACCGGTGGGGAAACGTGAACTCGAGGAATCACACTGAAGAACTGTGAAGGGAATCAATTAGGCTGCGACCACAGATAAATGTCACCCCTTCATCGCTTTGTTTGGATAGAAAAAGGACAATCTGTGCACAATGCCTAAAGGCTTTTATTTTTCAGTTTCAAGATTCCATAGCTGCTATTGTGGTTTTTAAATTACTGTAGTTGCAGGACAGTGTGTTTTTTGGTTTTTTTTTTTTTTTGTGCAGAACGGACTCAAACTTTTTAATGCACTATTCATTAATGTGCTTCTTCAGCAGATAGTGCAGAGAAGATAACCTCAGTCACTCACTGCTATGCTACCGCTTTTGGGAGGGAACTGAAAAAGACAAGAAAGCAATTATATCTCTACCACCGTACTCATTTTCAGGTGCTCTCTCTCTCTGTCTCTCTCTCTCTCTCTCTCTCTCTCTCTCTCTCTCTCTCTCTCTCTCTCTCTCTCTCTCTCTCTCTCTCTGTTCTCCAAGGCTGATGACAAATGGAGGAGGTGAAGCAGAGCTGCAGGTGCTGTGTGTGTGTCTGTGTGTGTGTGTGTGTGTGTGTGTGTGTGTGTGTGTGTGTGTGTGTGTGTGTGTGTGTGTGTGTGTGTGTGTGTGTGTGTGTGTGTGTGTGTGTGTGTGTGTGTGTGTGTGTGTGTGTGTGTGCCAGAGGGTGGGTGGTGCAGGTGAGGCTCATGCTTCATTTCAGCTCATGTTATGGTGGAGGAGCAGCAGCGCTGACCACAACTCCTGACAGTGTTTTTGTCTTCTACGTTGAGCTTCTTCTTTTTGCTCCTGAAGTCACATTATTTAATGGCAGCATCTCAAAGCAAAGTGTGTGCAGGTTATTTTGGTGCTTTGTGGCCCGAATCCAAAGACGATGATTCTGTCCACTTTCACGAAACACAAACATGTAATGTTTTCCAGACTGAATGATTTCTGAAGGGAGACAGCCGTTTCTCTTCCGTACTGGAGGAGGCAAGACGTTGGCAAATCACATTTAAACAAAGGATGGAACTCCACAGTTAGTTAGTTTCATTCATTAACAAAAAAAAAAAAACAATTCATTCCGATACGTGACAAAAGTTTCCATCAATTAATATAAAGATATATAACAGAGTGTACTAGATGGTATCATCTACAACAAAATGCTGCTCTGGCATCAATGAAAAACTTTTTCTTCTTTCCATGTTTGATGAAGAGCCCGAGCTGAATGTCTCCAGAGAATAGAAATAAATGCAAATTATAATTCTTTTTGATAGTTTGAATTTACACTCAAGTGGCTTTTAATCCGGTAAACGTAAATAACTCATGAAAATAAATGACTTAATGTTGTTCTGAATGAAAGCTGAAGTAAGAGTTCATCACTTCTCATGTCCATACTATTGTCTCACTCCCACACAGTTTATCTGTGGAAGAGGCATTATTTAGTTTGATCACTAGAAGATAACATAAGGCAGAATCATTTAGGGTCATTGTTGGTTTTCTTCAGAAACAAACAAACGATTCATTACATCATTTAGCTTTCAGACTTAAACCTCCAAACCGAGAACTGATATTCACAAATTCAAGAAAACAGAGGCTGTATAACAACATGACAACGTGTAAGTAACATCTTCCTCCGTGTGTGTGTGTGTGTGTGTGTGTGTGTGTGTGCATGCGTGTGTGTGCGTGCGTGTGTGAACAATGTAAATTGCTTCAGTAGTGTTTAGACAGTTGAAATCTATTTACCTAATTCACGATTTAAGATTACAGTGAAAACACACTTGAACTACAGACAATTGTTTTCAGTGTTTACGTCCAGGTTTGTTGTTGTTTGTTGTTTACTGGACCTATTAGAAGACGGGTTCTGGTATCACATATTTATTGGACTGATAAAAACAGGCATAAGCTGTGATGTTGAGCAAACATGAAGGTCTTTATTGATAAAATGTACTTTATATTTATAGGACTGAAATGTGGTTTATTGGTGTTTATTGTTGCATTAGAAGCAGTTTTCTTCACTGATGTGTTTGAACCTCACTGTTTGAATTGAACCTTTCTGAGAGGCTAAATCCATCTCTTCTAAATGCAGTGTTGTGTTCTTATGGATAAACGACCTGCTAATGAGCAAACAGAATAAAATATCAAACCATCTTAATCATGCTCACAACAAACTAATACTTTCTTCTCCCTGAAAAGCGTTCTATTCATCTCACCACAGGAGAGACTCGCCTGGTTTCTTGTTTTTTTTTTTATTAAAGTTAAACTTTTTTTTAAGAAAATGTGGTTTAGCAGCTGTAATGTTGCACAGCAGGAATCTCCAGCTTTGAGAATTCTCTGCCTTCTTAAACAGCACGAATGTGGAGTAAATAAAAGCTGGGAGTGTTTGGACGGCGGTGCTTTTTAAAGCAGCTTTAGAAAACCACAAACACATGAGAAGAGGTACATTAATAGAGATATCATGTGTGCGTTTGCTTTTAAATGAGTTGAATCTGTAACTTTGGAAGAAAGAGGGTATTCACACATGTTGTTCCCATACAGATGTTTCAGACTAAGCCTGAAGAAAACATATTTATCTGACACACATCCTGCAGATGGGGTGACAGAAGCTGACTGAGAGAGAGAGAGAGAGAGAGAGAGAGAGAGAGAGAGAGAGAGAGAGAGAGAGAGAGAGAGAGAGAGAGAGAGAGAGAGAGAGAGACTCATCTGGGTTAGGAGATTTAGGGGAAGCTGAGACAATGACTGAATTAAAGTGATATTATGTGTTTTTCTCTCTCTCTGGCCACTCTCCTTTCTTGTCCTTTCTTTTTTCTCCCTTTTTCCTCGATCATCTTTCAATCTATGTCTCTCTGTTTTTTCTGATTGATACACCCATTTCGCCGAATTTTCACGCTTGAAGAATCCCAAATGGGTCTGCGCTCATGACAATCAGATCAATTTTTATAGACTTGAAAGTTGCTGGTCTTGAAAATTGTTTGACTATCTTCAAGACACTGCAGACTCTCTCTCTCTCTCTCTCTCTCTCTCTCTCTCTCTCTCTCTCTCTATGAATCAAGAGCTGCACACACTGTTGTTGTGTCAGTGTCACAAACCATTCATGAAGTTGCTAATATCCATCACGGCCCACACACACACACACACACACACACACACACACACACACACACACACACACACACACACACACACACACACACACACCACAACCTTTCATGCTCAAATGAATTTACAAAGGTGAACCACAGAAGAAAAAAGGGACTAAATGCAGAGAGTCTGATAACGTTGCTCAAAAATGAAAAACTGCTGGCACACATGCACTTTCTGGTCTGGGAGTTGTCCGAGAATAGCAGAAAGTAATCCTGTACAATGTACTTTTGCATATTGGATTGGTTTGGATATTATTTCTAATAGATATTTTATATATGTCTCATATATCTAGTATATGTCCCAGTTTGGGACCGTCAGGGCCTTCAAGGCTTCTCTGCAGGCCTAAGAAAAAGATGTGAATCACAGATGTTGATTATATTTTGTCCATGAATACTTAAATACTTAAATAATTCCAAATGGTCTGTCTGCTTCTCCTCATCGTTTCTCCCCGGCTGCTCTGCTTCCAGACTCCTACTTCCACATTAAAGCTTTTACATAACCAATCACATTTCAGCCATCACCGGTTGCCGAGTAAAAAAAACTGCCCGAGGCCTTCAGATTCAATTCTGCAGGCGTCTTCAGTGTAAAACTAATGTCGGTCACGCTGCTGCTTCACCAGTCATATTTTGATATTGGGGAGGCGGGGCCTTCTAGAAGGCCTCACGTGACATTGGTGTATTCAAGCCCTCTGATTGGCTGGTCAGAGAGTTCACTAGCTGCATCTGTAGCGAGCTGCACGAACAAAAATATAGTTGTGTTTATTTGATAGCGGTTTTGTCAACCTACAATGACTAAAGGAGAAGATAAAGACATTTGGTTGCAGATTTATTGTCAAAACAATTTGAAGACGGACTTTTTTGGGGGTCATTGACTGCACCACAGCGCTCCAAGCGCATGTGCGGTGCGATTTACCTGCGCTCATTACAAACTCCATGGCAGGATTCAGGATTATATTATTTACCATTTTATTATTTTCAAGACCATGAAAAGCTGACGTTGGTCTCCCTCCTCGACCCCCAGAAGATTCTGGAAAAGCAGCTGCTTTTTTATGCAGAACTTGGATTTTTTTTTCATTCTAAAGGTATTTATTCTGGCTACACAAGTATCTATCTGTGATGCAAATGATTTTTATACGACATTTCTGTGTGGTAACATAGCTTTTGTAGCCTTAAAAAAGTTATTGAGGGTTGGATTGACTCAGACCAGCAGTGACGGCCTGGCTCTGAAATGCGCTGATATGTACATAAATATTTAGTATGGTATCAAATGGCTTTTTATTTTCATGAAGAATGGTCTTTTTTGCACACATGATGCCCCCCCCCCCCCCAGACTTCAGCCCTGCTGTGTGCTGCACATTCCAGCTGCTAATGACTATCAGTCATATTTTAATCATGTTTATCATGTAAGGTTGCTGCTGCAGGAGCCCCGCAGCTCGTTAACATGTCTCTCAAAGCGGCCAGCTCCTCAGTGGTGTTATCCCGTTAAGACATCGAAACACGACAAGGTCTTTACACTGTTTAGATATATTAGTCCTGAGCGAGATGTCAAAAGTTCTCCGTTTGTAATCCTGCAGTTTTTTTTAAAACCAGTATTTACAGTTGGCACTTTTTACTGGAGCAATGATATTGTTGTTATGCGAGCTGCATCTGAGTCACATGTCAGCTGCTGGTCCAATAGGAGAGTGCACAACATCCAAGATGGCGGCGACCGCGATAGCTCTTATGGCAGTTCAGAGGAGGAAAACATGACAAAAACCTTTATGTGTTTGTGTCAAATATATTCAATAATCCTTCCAAATGTGTTAAATATACTTTGAAATCCAATCCTTCAAATCAATAATGCTGAAAAGAATAGTTGTGGACGGGTCGTCCAGAATCGTGTGGACAAGTTGTCCGTGCACCCAATCCAGCAGAGGTTCTGGTAAAAGTGTTTTTTATTGTTATGTTGAGATAGTTGGGGGGGGGGGTGATGTCAGTCGCTGCTGAAAGTAACAAAAAAGTTACTGGTAATCTAAAACAAATAATCAATAAAGTTGCTTTTTAAATGAGCAGCCAGCAATCGTATTACTTTTTCAAGGTAACTGTGGCAACACTGCTTGCGAGCACACACACACACACACACACACACGCACGCACGCACGCACGCACACACACACACGCACACACACACACACACACAGACACAGTGTGTGTCGCAGCGAGGCTCACCTTGCTGTGTACTCTGTGAATGAGATGTAAATGTGCTGCTCTCCTCGCCGCTGCAGGACCCCCCGCTGTGATCAAAGCTCTGCTCGCTGCGAAAATCTGCTCAGGAGAGTGTAACTGCAGGTTGAGACAGTCGCATCTTAATCACGCTCTGTGTGTGTGTGTGTGTGTGTGTGTGTGTGTGTGTGTGTGTGTGTGTGCGCTCGCTCACTATTCATTCTCTTTATGTTTCTCCTCCCTCGTTCCATTTCAGTGTGTGATAAAGCCAACAGGTGATTACGGGGCCTCGGCGCTGAGTGATTTCCGACATGCATGCATTGCACAAGTAAAAGTAAAAGTTCTGGACTTCTCCAGTTGATTGTTGTTATTTTAAACCTTCGCACAGCTTTTCTTTCCCTCGTTATTGGCAGGTGTTACGTCCTGGTGGCGAGGTGGTTTGTGTGTAGCGGGAACTTTCCTCTGCTGCAGAGCTGGCAGCATGCTTCCTCCGCTTCAGACTGCACATTTAGATTTTTTTTTTTTTTTTTAAACGAGTCCAAGAATCTCTGGATTATTTCAGACTAAAAGTATCACACGATTAGAATACAGACAATAAGTGAAATGTGAACTCCAGATGTCAACGTTGACTTTATTGTAGGGATGCACCGATACCAGATATTCTTTGATTTCAATGAGAATGACACTTGTAAGACAGTTAACTATGATCTGCTCATATTGTTTAAAATTAATTTTCTTATGGTTTTATAACTCTCCTCTAAATCTCCTTCACTTGCTTGCGCGGCGCCACTTTTTGATGAACATGTGCTCATACAGGCCAATCAGAGTTGTTCCCTCCATGATGTCATGTGGGGAAATGACCCCTCCCTCTGGTAGTGGATGCTCACTTTGACCCTGAGCCTGTTCTCAGTGGAGTCACCAGAGGGACTTTTAGACTGGATGAAATCCAGGACCAAGGATGATTTGGGGGAAATACACTTTGAATACAATGTTGTTGGACCTCGGACACTGATGTGAAATCATTGGAAAACTGTATAATATGGGCCCTTTAAAGACCTAGTGAAATGTAAAACACTACTTTGCAAAAAACGATAGTTGGGGTACTACTTATAAGGTTTCTCCGACTCTGCCCCACCACTGTTGTCGCATAAACAAAGTTATTTGAATTTTGAATCTCCGGCCGACGAAGTCGGGGGAATCCTTCTTCGTGAGCGTGACGTCAAGAGTTGTGCAGACCTCCATCTGTTGTGTTTACATTGGCTTGTTTCCTCTTAAATATCAAAGTTTAACAGTGTTTTGAAGTTATAGTCGGTGTTTTATGAGCCTTGGCGAAAGATTGAGCCTGGAAGAGACCGAGAGAGGAGAAAAGGAGCACAGGCGGCGGGAGCGGCTAGCGGGAGCCGCTAGCTCGCGCGGCTAGTAGACGATCAAGTAATACCTGGACTCATCTTCGGTGATTCCGCACAGTCGGAAAAGCGCTTCGACATGATCCAGGAAGCCGGGTCGTTCTGCCAAAAGTCAGGAGCCTCAAAGCCTCAAAGCCTCAAAGGTGAAAACTGGCGGCTGCTGAGGCGAGGAGACGAGGACGAATGGAGGACGAAGCGTCTTCTGCTTCCTCAAACATGTTCCAGACGGGGTCACCGATGACAGAACGACACATTCTATGTCTATTTCATCAATTACTGGGTTTGAAATGCCCGATGATGATGAAATATGGTTAAATTCAGCCTCTTCGTGGTCAAAACTCTGATCCTCCATAATGTAAACACAACTTGGGCGTGTGCACAACTCGTGATGTCACTCTATTATTGTCAGAAGCTCCGCCCAGCAGCGAAAATACCGCTGTTTATCGGCTATTTTCAGATTGCCGTGTTTTAACATTTTACCCTTCGACCAGCTGGCATAAAAAATGTCCCTAGAAGCGACAGCCAGAGTGTTTTGGAGGTGGAATTTTCATTTCACTAGGACTTTAAAGTATGACTGCCACACCGGTTCACTGGAGCGTGGTGGGACACAGCTAGTGTGTAGCTCGACGATATGCACTACACTATGTGTCCTGTAGGCTGTAAGGCTGTTGGAGGTGTGTGTATCTTTAATGTAGAGGCTGAGCAGAGGGACTTCTTGTCCTTGCTTGTGTGGAATATGAACCCTAAGTTCAATTAGTACTCGTATTGGTACTGCAAGTAGGTAAAGCTTAGTACTCGTCCTTTGTAAAAGTGGCATCGGTGCATCCTTATCTTTTTGGGGGTGGGGGGGGTGGGGTTTCACTCACTTACGTCTTAATCAAACTCCACCTTCCGTGCAGTGCCGTGTGGAGGTGGAGGTGTGATTTTGCTCGCGGGATGTGAGAAAAAGCCAAATTTTCAGCACTGTAATTCTCCATCAGTCTGACAAACAAGACTTTGGGACACGACAGACAACAGAGGCCTTGAGCGTGTATGTGTGTACCATGGACGACAACATTTACCAGTCTACTAAATCCTGAGCGGGCGGGCAGCCACATAAGCAGCCCGGATGGTGGATTGCTCCAGAGAGCAATGACTCGTAACAATGAAAAGGTGTGTGTGTGGGGGGGGGGGGGGGGGGCAAGTTGGGCTTGATTTACTTCTCAGTCAACAGTGGAGCCGCTCTTCCTGCAGAGACCTTAAGATCCATCTCCAGCCTCGGCTCTGCTCTCGCTCGCACAGTGTTTATTCTGCAGGATTCTGCAGGTTTATTCTGGGGACGAAACAATTTGAAGTTTTCCAAGGGAAGAGCAGCGTCAGTCAGCCGATAACGGAGGAGACGCCAGAAGCTGCGACGCAGAAGAAGCAGGTGCTGTTAGCAGGAGCTCCGCGGTGGCCGTCCGCAGCCGTCCAGCTCTAATCAGACCAGGTAATGATGCGCTGGTGGGTTTGTCCGGTCCCGGGCGGGAAACACAACAGGTGAGTCCGATTAATCAGCGAGCAGCTGCACGGCTCCAGGTAAACAGCCAGCCGAGACATTTCATGTATCACCAAACGATTGTTCTCAGCTGGACAGGAAGAAGCTCTTTCTACAAAGCGTCACTGGTACAAACACCTTCTGAAAGTCAGAGTTTTGTGGTTGTGTGGGAGCATTTTATTTGATAGTTATAGTGCAGTCATGTAGGTTGGAACTGGGAAAGTTACCAGTTGAGAAGACCCTGCATCCCAAACAGGAAATTAACTTCATTTACATTGAAAAACAAAACAAAACAAAAACATGTTTTACCACTTCAAGACTTTATTTAAAGTTATTCTACCACAAAAAAATCTTTAAAACCTATTTCCCATAAAAGACATCAATTCTGCACAGAGAATAAACCAACACACCACAAACAAGACTGTTACCACTCATTTCCACTCAATTCCAACAAACAGCTCAGCCTGGAAGTGAAAAACACTATAACTTCATAAAACGCTATCAAATCCAAACGCTAAAGATTAGAGAGGAAAAAACTACAAAATCCACAGAACACTACCAAATAAAAGAAAAACTATACTAATTAAAGAAAAAAATACAAAATCCCCAAAATTCTAACAATTCCAAGAAACACTACAAATTACAGAAATAAACTACCAAATCCCAAAAAAACACCGCAAAATTGAAAAAACAAATAATAAAAAAAAAAGACTACAAACTAGAGAAAAAAACGACCATATCCAAAAAACAGCACAAACGACCAATACAATGTAAGTCATATTGACTGAGTCACTCACACACATACCAATGGTGGCAGCGGCCAAGCAAGGCGCTCCATCTGTCCACTGGGAACTGTTTGAAATCATTGTCTGGCTCAAGGGCACTGCAGCGTGTAGGTAGAGGGAGATGAAGGGATCAAAACTGCCTTCTCGCAATTGAGAGATGACCGAGTCGACCCTCTGAGCCGCCGCCGCCACCACGTGCACACAAAACACTGAATCTCCATCCATCCAGCTTCGGGGCGCTGGAGGTGAAGATCCAGTGGTTCCAGGACGAGGCAGCCGTCCATCACAGGGCTAGCATACACAAGCAAATTTAGAATTAATCCTCAACTGTAAAATACATATTAAATTGATGATTACAGACCTAAAAGCGTCTCCATCAACTTGTGTTCCACCGTATTGACATGATCATGTGACCACCTGCTTGTTGTACAAGGTTCAAGACGAAGTGTGTTGTTCCTGAGGGGCAATGTGTTGTACAACCAGCAATAAAATATACATTTAAAAAAAAGAAAACACAAAAAGAAAGACTCGAGTCCTCAAACCACTGGGGGATACGAAGGCAGGAGACAAACAGGACCTCCATACTGATGTGGTCTCTGACTGATAAACCTTTGTTTTGTTTTGTTTTTTTAAATAAAGATTTTTGTCTTGTCATGCATGTCTTGTTTGTGTTTCATGCTACATCTCCATTGTCTTCAGTGTTTCTGTCAATTTCATGTAAACGGACATCATTTCCAAAACACTAAACATGAAACATTTCTGAAACAAAAACAATCATTTCATAGGACCGATGTGGTATGCAGCATTTCATTTCACCTTCTGAAAACAAAAAAGTGATGTTATAGATAGATATTAACCGGCAGCTCTGAACTCTCCCAGTCTGAAGATATATTTTCCAACTCCAAAGTTTATTTCCACTTCATATTAACAGAGTTTAGTTTCTGTGCTGCTTCTTTATTCCTCGGTGAGCTGACAGGCGACGGGACGGCGTGAAGACGTCTGTGACAGAGATCTCCTCATTTGTTTGGCAGACTCAGGCTCCGTGATTGATTCCAGACTGAAATGTGCAGACAAATGACAGGATCAATACGTTTAATGAAGAATTTGTCGTTTTTTTCTACACAGTGTTAAAACATGCAAACACTGATCAGAACAGGTTGATGATATTTCTCGTCATATTCATCGTAATGGCAGTTAGGGGAAAAAAGAGCATTGAGAATATTTCATAATAGCGAGAACCAGCAGGTGGCGGTAATGCAACATCATGGAGGCCAACTGCCGTTAAACCCAGAAGAAGAAAACGTTTTCTCATTTATAGAGGATTTAATTAAAAATAATCCACTAATGTTAAATTCAATGCACCATAGTAACATAAACTTGTCTGTTTTGTTAGAATAAATCAATAATTACTCTTCATAAAGGTTCCCTGTTGAATTCTTCAACTTTCCCTCTTCATGAGCTCTTTATACTTTTGGTTTGTAAAATGGAATCAGCTCATTGGGGAACATGCTGTGGTTTATTATTACACTCTATGTTACACAGAGGTGAGTTCCAAAAAAACATATATATGAATACAGATAGAAATATATAAATAAATCTAATAGTAAGCATTGACTTGTCTCATAACTTGTTTATTTCAGATTTGTGACAAACAAACTACATTGTTGTATGAATGTCATTTTTGTTTTGTTTTTTTGGTTTTTTTCATTTGTTTGGCCAATGACTTTATTTTAATACTTTTAGTACAAACTGTTAAAGAAGCTATAGTATTTTGGTGGTAAGTACCTTTCTCACTGTGAGTAATCCAGGAAAATAATGATGATATTTTTTATTTCTCATGCTTCTCTTCTCACAGTCTTTAAGTTGTATTGACAGTGTGTGTTGAGTGTCTCACTCCCTGCTGTGTGTCATGTGTTCAGTATGTTGCTTCCCTCTGGGCAGGTAGGTTTACCTGTCAGTCACTGCAGCCTGATAATTATCGAAAACGTGTGGAAAAAGTGTGAATTGTCAGAAATTGCGAGGATTTGCTCAAGTGGCTGTTTGGTTATTTGAGTTTTGGAAAAAAAATGCAAAGTATGTGAGCGTGTTGTCACTTCACTGAGGTGACCAGAGCAAGCGCTGCTTGTCTTAATTCAGAACAGTAACCTGAGTATTCACACACACACACAAACAAAGCAATTTGATGAGAAAGAAAAAAAAGTATATAGGCGTTTCTTTAAGGAAAAACGTAGATTGTTTTGTGTGAACAAACAATGGCGCTGAAAACATTTTAAAACGGCTTTATGATGAACAGTCCCTGTGAAAACGATCCAACTTGGTCGTTTGTCCATCTGAATGTCTGCGAACTCGGACTGTTAATGTCTATAACGCAATGTTCTCTGCAGACAGAGACACGTGTGCTTTTATTAGGAAAACAGCAAGCGTCATCTCATGGCCTGGTATGTTTGAATACAAAACTTCCCTGAAACAAAAATGACACATTTTCATTTGAAATGCTGTAAACAGGGTATAAGAACAAAGAAAATATATTCTTTCTTGGCATTCAATCCATCCTGTTAACCTCCATTGATTTAAATGCATAGTGTTGATTCTTGTTGCTTTAAAAAAACACAACAATAAATAGTAGAAGTGTATGTAGATTCCACATGGTTGGATGGAGTTTCAGTATTACTGCAAATCCTTTGCTTCATCGGCTCTATATAAATGTTTCCTGCCTGATTGGTTGTTAAAAAAACCAACCTTGTTTTGTGCTAAAGAATCAAACCAGACAGAAAAGCACAGTGTGGTGAAAAACATGTATTATATATATAAACATATGTTAGTGAACACGCATTTTGTAGCGTTGTTTCAAAAAATGCTATACAAATAAAGTTATTATATCAAAGTAAGATATTGACGCTCATCTTTGTCTATAATAATGTGGGCACACACACACACACACACACACACCTTGTATTTTCCTGATGCGGCTCACACAGGGATCTTATTGTTGTCCAGATATGACCGATCCCCAGTTCACAATGATTTTCTGTCCAGGTTGCTGGATAACACCGCTTCCATTATCTCCTGAAACTCAAGAGCTCAACCATAAATGGCAATTTCACCGATCGATACGGTAATTTCATACAGGACTTATATGAGAAGTTACAAATGCGTTGGGGGGGGGGGGGGGGGGGCATTGCAGGGAGCGATGTCACATTTCACCCTGAAGACACCCGGGGTGAAAGCAGACATCAGTGGACTTGCCTGGCGGCAGTGAGCTTCAGCATTAAAATGAATAATTGGACAGTTTTTATCTGCTTGGCTTTGCTGTTAGTGAAAAGGATGATGGAGGTTCAAGGACGGATGCATGGGAGTGGAGGGGTGGGTGGGGCAGGGCGGGGCAGGGTGGGGCAGGAGAAAAGCATGGACAGGGTAAAAAAAAAACAAAAAGGATAAAGGACAGTTTGCACGTATGCAAGAGAAACACAAGAATATGGTTTGGTAAAGGAAGAGCCAGCTGCCTGAACACTTTCAATATTTACCTGTGCCTGCTATGCTGAGGGGAGAAATGGCTGTTTGATTCCATTACACTTCTATTACAGCTGTAGTTAATGGCCGTGTCACAGTCTATTAACTGCATTCATCTTCGCCTCTGATATATAACAGGACATCAGCGTCCAACAAAGACAGATGACTGTGGTTGCCTGCTGCGCTGCTGCACGTCCTGCCTTATATCCATGCACAGGAGGGGGAGGACACACACACGCACACGCACACGCACACACACACACACACTTCCCAAAACACAGGGGAAATGCATTGAATTCACACTGTAATACACTACACCCGGAGAAGCACACGCATTCATCTTTCTGTCCTGCTCACAGTAACAACGCAGTGACAGTCGCGATAAAGGGGAAATGAAAAGAGGTAAGTTTTAATCTAAAGGACCGCTACAGATATGTCAGCGTGTGGAATCAGACGACAAGACGGCGAGTTTCCAGTGTGTGAGCTCTGACAGGCAGAATGTAAACAAGAGGAGGGAACGAAAAAAGAAAAATCAGTGGCAATCCGCATGATTGATTGAGTGTTGGTGGATTCGACGCTTCACACTCAGAGCTCCGTGTCACGCTGCTGCTTCCGTCGGGCTGCTTTCAGATCCGTTCCAGGATGTATAAACTGCTTTAATATCACAAGTCTGAGACACTAACAAGAGGCGTTGCAGGACAAGGATGACAACACGTGTCCAAGCTCTCAATGTTTCACTCACTCTTTCAAAGCACATCCCATTAACGCACACGTCAGTGAATACAAAATCACTTGACTCTGATTTGATATCATCCATCAACCAGTGGTAGGAAGTGCTTGTGAGATCAAATATGACTTGCAATGGAACAAATGTGTTTACCGTCCTACTATACACTACTGGAATGAACAACATTGCCAGGTGGGTTGTTTTTTTAAACAGAAATGTTCAATTCCACTAAGAACTCAGAACAGATTTGATCATGAAATGCAATTTAATTAGCAAATCATCCTGATCGAAAGTGACTTTGCAGCTTCGTTAAGGTGCAAAACTGAGTAAGGTGACAGATCAAGATGTGGACGACATAATCGCTAAACTTTTCTTTCAGATTAAACTGCAGCAAAGAAAATATCAACCCACAAAAATAGTTTCTTCATCTTTTCAGATCCCTTCATGGGGTTTCCTTCCCCCTTTCCACACCACTTCAAGTTAAAACGTATCGTTTTTCCAATTTTGTTTCAGAAAGGCTTCTTGTTTGCACGACAACATTTTGAAAACAATGTCTGTTCACATGGAAACGCTGAAAATGATGTAGTTTTCATGTTGGGTGGGTGGGGCGGGGGGGGGGGGGGGGGGGGCTGCTGTTGGGTGTTTTTGTTCTGAAATCACACACGTGCTTGCAGAGAACGATCCAATATAAATATGAATGATGTGAGTGTACGGACATGCGAGTGGACTGACCACCAAATTGAATTGTTTTCATAGTGACTGTCAAAATAAAAGTACAAAGTCCCAGGAGTATATGGACTTGGACTCATGACACCACTTCTGGTTCTGACTGTCCATCTACTCATGCAGAACTACTTACTGTGACCGTGGTGCACAAAAGTTTTCGTTTTCTCCCGTTTCCACGGTTACAGAGTCGGAGCGTTCTTGAAAAGTTCCACCTTGGCAGCCATTGCTCTGAAAACCGTTGTCGTGTCAACAGACGGCCAAAACACAACATTTTTCTATTTCCTCAGTAGGACAAACCTTTGACGAGGAGGAATTTGTAAAAAGACGCAGGCAGAATGCAGCAGAAATCCTCAGATCGCACGTGGATACAATTCCAGGAGGTTTTTGCTTGGTTTTGGTACAAAAGGGTTGATTAAATGTGAACATGTTCAGAATGTCCTCTTAAAACTGATAAAGCACAATTCCTATTCTTTATCTGTTTAAAATGTGATCTCCTTTTTACCGCTGCCCCTTTGAAAATCACTGGACTGTGCGTCTGAAAGGACGTTCTATTTACTGTATCTTCACAGTGTGCACCTGCAGTGGTCTGCTGAACGAAGCCACGTGTCACATGTAATGGATGACAGACCAAGCCGTGGTGGAAATCCCCATGTGGAGCTCTATAAAGCAAACCGCTGAGGGAGAAGTACATGTGAGGCTTTCGGTAACCCACATTTTTCAGTTTTCTGCAGTGATGATAATAATAAAAAAATAATAAAAGAAAAAAAATCCAATCTGCTTAAGAATTGAAAAGGACTTTCCGCTGCAGTGTGCAGGCAGCACATGTCTGTATTGGTGTGAGACAAAGGCGGACATGGATAAAGAGCTCCTTGCACGTTTAGTTAATTTCATAAAGGGATTATGCACGGCGTTCCACTGAACCACTCTAAGACGAGGCTCTCGCTCCCCAGCATTAACCTATTTAGGGCAGCTTTCAGACCTCTCCATCGCCCCGATACTCTTTCACAATTTATGAGCCCTGATCAATACGGAGTGGAGCAGCGACATGAGAAATGGTTTGGAGCGAGTCCACAGAGTGGGGCAACACACCAGAGAGAGGCAAGAGATACCTCCGTCTAAATTAATATAACCTAATATGTCACGTGAAGAGTCCAGACCCTCACAATGAGAGGACGTGGCCCAGAGGCTAATACCCTGCTGAGGCAGTTTTATTTTACCCTTCCTCTTTACGGCCTCTGTCTACACCCCCTCGTAAAGCTTTATCAAAAGCTAATTATACTCAAAAACAATGAAATAACTCACAGGATGGCGGCCCGTGTCGAGTTTATTGTGTGCGCCTCTTGGCAAGAGTGCACCCACCAAAATTATACTGTCACTTACGTATTAATGAAGACAGGTTTGCGTGCACTCTTTGGTCCATTTTAATTTATATTAATTCTCTGTCAGCCCTCATTATGAGCATTATTAAGCTGCACCCGGAAGCAAAAAACAAGCATTCTGACCCAAGTGGGAGTTGGAATAAATTCTTCATTTAGCGGCAGCGAGCGGGCGAAATGCTTGAACAAACGACCAGGCAGAACCAGTTATGTGAGGAGAATTCAGAGGAGCTGCTGCAGTTGTGCATAATACCAACCTGGTGGAAAAGTGTCACTGTAGGAAAAAAAAACTGGTTTAAAAGCCACAAAAAAAGTGTTATTTTTAATGGTTTGAAGCAGGAACAGCTGATTGACAACCGCCTGTTTAATCGCTTCTTACTTTAGTGGCATTTCTACAAACAGTCATTGTTCATGCAACTACAAATAAAAGGCTCAGACTGTGTTTACAATAAAGGCTGAGCAATCATGTGCAACTTCAGCGGCCCAACCATCAATCCAGCATGGAGAGGTGACGCCAGTAACACGTCGTATGTAAATTAAGGAGTTTGACAGAGAAACAGACAGTCGACAACACTTTTGTGGAATGTTTCTACCCTGATGTGGTCGTGATCGATCAAAAATGGAAGGAAAAGCGACGAAGCAGTGATTGTCTGAGGCTCATTGAAGCATATGAGGAGTAAAAGCCCACCTCTGTGCTCAGATCCAAGCAACAGCAGTACAGTCAAAGTGTGACAATGAAAAGTGAAGATCATTTAGCATTTTTCGAATACCACTTTTAATTGAAGAACCAGGTAAGTCTGGCTGATTGGGGAAAAATACACTGCATTGCATCTGCACAGTGCTCGACGTGAGGTCTTAATGTTATGGCTGATCTGTACACAATACAATCATGACTCAGCGCTGCTGGATCCACTGAGCGGTTCATCTAATGGGCGATATCGGCCAACTCTGCTGGTCCAAATGTCTCTGGCGATTAAGTTCCTGGTGTTGTACAAACTGTCTTCCTCCTCCTCTTGATATTTTGGCAGAATAGTTTACAGTGTGACTTACGTCATCTCAGTAGGATTACTCCGCATCAAACGTGATACTAGCATCGTATCGGTACCAAAACTGGAGATGCATGCAGAACATCCAACACCAGCAATGTGTTTTTTCAGTGTGCAAGATTACTTATTGTATGAAGAATTATTTTATGTCTGAAAACCAGTTTGTGTATTCCAGTCTTTTATCATATGCTATAAGTCAGGATCTGTTTTTTAAAGGGCCATATTCACTCAAAATTCAAAAAAGGCCAAATTGACGTCCTAAAGGTTCTCCAGCAGTAATAATCATCTCCATACCTGGAACGACGCCCCAGAAGTGTAGAAAGAGTGTCCTCTCTCTCCCTGGTTGTTCCAGGTTTTAAAAAGTGTGTTGCTCCAACCAGCCAATCAGAAATCAAACCCTATATAGTGTCATTGTGACAATGTAAAAACAGTGCACTAATAGTTTTGATTTAAATATTGATTCAGGAGTTTAGAGACTGTGAGAATAGTGTTGAGAAATGATTTACTCCATTGTTTATTGTGGAAATTGAATGTTGATCTGTGATCCACTGAATGCTCTGACTATCTGAAATCGATTGGTTTTGTCTCCGCCCACATCTGAGGAGGACCTGCGCTGTTCCTTCATTCTACTAAATGCTCTTGATGAGGAAACAGCCGCGAATCACTTGTGTGATTGTATCTCCTCAATTCAGGGGTGTAACATCAGGGGCTCAGCCAATCAAAATCAAGGTAGGCTCCTCCCTTTGACTCCTCCCCCAATCAGGCAGCTCTGCTCTGGCACATGGCACCACGAGAGGAAGTACTGCCTCCTCTTCCCATAGATGGGTGTGTGTGGGAGGAGCCAGTCCAGCTCTCACAGACACAGCAGATTCTGAACGTAGCTCCTATGATCCAAAGGAGTAAAATCAATGAACTTTGAATACAAGGTTTCTGGACAATCTGAAAGTGTTGAAAAGCTGAACGATATGACTAGTTTTTGGTCGTACTGAGCAGTTAAATGTGATTCTGCCTCTAGATTCACTGCTACTGAGTCAAAAAAGCAAATCACCAGTGTAGACAATCCCACATGTTGAGCGTTAAGCAGAGTTCTGGCACGAGGAAGCCTCAGCTCCTGTTTCACACAGCTGAAATTTGAACTGAACGTAGCTGTAACCTGAAGGTTTTTTTTTATTTTTTTTATAAAGTGCAAAATGATAATGACTACAGATGACCACAAGTACACGCTCACACCAGTATTTCATTTACTCACAGATCCAGTAGAAATCTTTGCTCTGAAACAAAAAGCAACGAACATGGACGTCTGCACACCTCTAAACTTAGTTTTCCACTTTCTTTGTGGTCAAAGTTTTCCTCCTGACTTCCTACACTCAGGAATCAGAATCTATTAGAAGACCACTAATGTTCCCGACTATCAGGTCATTGATAACGTCCATATCAGAGACCCTGCGTCACAACAGTGATTCTAACAGAATTAATGGGCAGTGATTTGGTAATGAAGCTGAAACGGCACCATTCCAGTCAATTTAACCGAAGCACCGTCCCTCCATTTGCATTGTGATCACGTAAACTGCAGAACAAACCTTGTAGCTCTTCCCCAAAACTCAGAGTTTGTGCTGTGAAATGTGCCGGACACGATCCTGAATTACACTGTGTGTCCCTAACCAAGACAAACCAGGCCATGCTCGGTGCTCACGACGGCTCTCTCACGGCCAAATGAGCTGCTTTTCCTCTTTTTGTCTCTTCACCTATTACAGGAAGGGCTTGTGCTAAATGATCCAGTTACTTTCTGCAGCTGACTTGTCTCATGTGACGTCTTCCTGCTCTCTTATGCTCCCTGTGTATTTGTGGTTGGAACAACGTCGACCAGGCGTTATTGGTATTCCCCACACGGTGAAATACCTACTGATCGAACAGCCCATCTCTCTCTGTGGCTGGCATACACACACACACACACACACACACACACACACACACACACACACACACACACACACACACACACACACACACACACACACACACACACACACACACACACACACACACACACACACACACACACACACACACACACACACGGACATACATACATACATACATACATACATACATACATACATACATACATACATATCTGCAGGGTCTCCCTGACTGCTGGCCCACCTGTCTGAACACCTGACTGCCAGACAATTTTCTAAATGTCTGCCTTTCTGTCTAAAAAGCTGGCGGTTTGGATTCCTGCCAGAAGGCAGAGAGAGCCGCGGGCCGTCGGTCTCACAGCTCCACTCCCCAAAGTGCTTCAATATTTGACTAGTTGACTCTGAACACCTCGTCTCTCTCCTCCGGCCCGCTCGTCTCATCAGCAGCTTCCCTCCTCCAGGACGTAAAGTGAATCGCGAAGGAGCAGCTACGATTGTATTTTATTTACGCATCTTGAAATCTGAAAGCCGACACTGAGTGAAGGGCAGGATTCGCTCTGGGCCGGTCCCGGTGCATCACAGGGCAAAAACAAACACGATATTGTGCTTTTATTCACACCTATGCTCAATTTAGAGACCTTTAGTAGAGACATAGAGACACTTCTTTGGACTCTGGAATGCAGCCAGAGCAACCACACACACACACAGAGAACTTTCAAGCTCCACAAGCCCGAGAGTTCATGTTCTGGCTGTGTGTTAACTACGGTGGCCCCGAAGGGTCAACGCAACTGCAAACGCCACAACGCAACAAATAGGTTTTTGCACACAGAAAAAGTCTTACATCTTTGAATTCAGCTCATGAAAAACAGGAGCAAAAATAAAAAGGGGTGCATTCAGCGTATTAAAACAAGGTTGTAGATATCAAGAGCTACACTTAGAAGAAACACATTCAACAAATTATATAAAAGAGAATTGGGAGAAGGAACTTAATGTGGAAATGACAGAAGACGATTGGCTTAATATGTGTGAGACACACCAAACAGCCACTAGTTCAGTGATCCAGAGGGAGAAAACCTGTCACGTTACTTTATCACACTAAAGTTGAACAAACATTTTGGCGAGAATGTGAAGAATCAGATGTGGATCATTCACATTTCTTCTGGAATTGTCAGGAATTAACTGTGTTTTGGCCAAAGCTGCAAGGAATACTGGGTTAAAAGATGCCAATGTGCTGCAGTGTACCATGTATGTGCAATTTCACTGAAAAGATAGTCGTTTGACATGATAGATATTTGATTCAATTATTACTAGCGGCATGTAAAAAAGCTATTACAAGGAACTGGGGGGAGATTAAACACCCACAAAGGACCAATAGATGAAGATCCTTAAAGAAATCTATACAATGGACAAACTGACCCACCAAGAAGCAAGTGGAAATAAATGGACTGAAAGCAAGACTGGAACTGGTGGAAGTAATGATTAGTATATCCCATCGTAATGTTGATACCAAGAAATACCATTTTTGTTCTATGTATGTTTATAAAAGCCAAATAAAAATTGTATGGCAAAAACAAAAAACAAAACAAGGTCATAGAGTAAAAAAAAGCCGCCATTGTTTTTTTTTAACACCAGTAACTTTGGTAAATGTTTGAAACTTATAGTTTTCTATAGACTCCTGTGTCCTCGGTTTTCTTAAACCGGCTTTTAACGGCTTTTTCTGAACAAAGTCCAGCACCTGAAGCGGGTTTCTCTCTCCCTGATGTTAGACCTGGAGTTTGACCGGAGGCTCCTCCTGCTGCTGTGATGCTGCAGTCAGCATGGAACTGGCTGCTGAACATTACATATAAGGTGGTCTGGGTTTTTTTAGGATCTATTTCCAGGAGGGTTAATAGAAATGGTAAAAATCTTAAAGTGCTATCATGTGAACAGCCACACATAAACACCTGTAAGGTCTTGTTCGCGCTGCAGGGACATGTGACCCAATTCAGATTTTTTTATTCAGTGACTCATATCCCACTGCTTTTGTTTTCATGTTAAAGTTCCAATTCAGACGTTTTCCCAGCAGACCCAGGCCTCGTTCACACGTGGCACCAATTAGGATATTTTTCTCCATGTGGCTGCTTCGTCATTGACGCGTGACTGACGTCACGGATCGGCTCCGGAGGAAGTGGCTCCGTCAAAATAAAAGCTGTGCTATCTTTTTATCATTTTTTATCATTCTCCTTCTTATTTCCTTTGTCCTGCTGTCGAGATTTTGGCAGCTCATATTTAACAACCACTTGAAAATGAACCTACACGCTGACCAGCGTTGCCAGATATGGTGGTATCCCCCAATTGGGGAGCCAAACTCTTTTACCTTTTTAACTTTGTTTATTTCCTGCATTTGTGTGTTTATGGTGTGTTCTTTATTACATATACTAATTCACTGAAGTGTGTGAGTTTTTCCTTGTTTGGGCTGGAAACAGTGAGTCACATCTGGCAACCCTGGTGCTGACTATGCGTAAATAGCGTGCTCTGCGTGACTTCACGTCGTCTTCTGGGGCCCGAAAACATCCGGTCCGATCATGATCAGGCACAAAAATTGGAACCCAGCAAGACGTGCAGGTTGTGACGCAGCCTCAGTCTGACTTCTGTCACTGAAGTCTTTTTGTTACTTTGACCATTTTTCATCGCTTACAGAATCAAGATCACCTCACAGCTTTCTTTCCGACTGAGCCATCGTTTTAATTTGAAGAAGAGTCTGACACAAACGCCTGCAACGTGGATATTCAAGGTTAAAACATCGGCACCGCTGTGATGATCAGAGGTGGAGGAACAGGCCACAGCAAGACCTGAAATGGATCTCTTGCCAGGGGGGAAAAAAATGGCACTTGGTGCATTATTATCATTCTATTAGGTCAAAATGCTTTGTAAAGTATTTGAAGCGAGAGATAGAAGCAGGCAGAATTCCTCCCTGGGATCATGTCCAGCAGAGCGATTTCCCTCCCGCATGTCATTTCCATAAATATCCGGCGCTCCGGAGCAGAGGTCGCGAGGAGCAGAAGATGTTCAAACAGCGTTTCACTGGCATGTTGCAGAAGGTCGACAGAGGTCGTGTTCAGACGCCATTTCTTCTGGACAAGATACTGGACTCTTTTTAACAACTCACACGTTTTCTAAACCGCCCATCTAATTTGTTTTCCTCAACTTTATCTTTTTAAAGGCGATGTAGGTAAATGCTAAATGTGCCATGGCCTCCAGGGGAAATCGGGAAAAGATTCAGATTCGATGCAATTATATTAAAAATAGTTATAAATTTTATTTGTTGATGCAAATATAAAGCAATGCCCGATTCATTATATCACTTTTTGTATTTAGTTTTTTCATTCAGTATTTGTAGTTATTACATAATTTTAATATTGCGAATGTATAATTATTGTGTTTTAGCAGTGTGGTTATTCAAAGTTTGATGTTGATTGTTGTCTTTTTTTCACTATTTTTATTTTATTCGGTTATTTACAAGAGTCCTATTTTGTGATTTCTTTGTTGTATTTTAGTTTGGTTTTTTTTATTTGTAATTTGCGAGGCAACACAAGTAGTGTCCTGCAACCAAAGCCAAAGGATTAGGTGGCCTAACCTAGTCAAAATCAATACACACCATCCATCCCATCACAAATGTACTCCAGATAAAGCCATTGCTTCTTCAGTCCAACAGTGAAAACATTTTGTTGTATTGTGTGTAAATCAACGTTGGTCCTGCAGGGAGCAGAGGAGCAGAAAATCCACCAGATAATGTTGTTTCGTCGCGACCGTGTGTTTCAGCAACACGATCCTATCTGCCATTTATCTCTCTATTTGTTTTAGAATGTCCGCCACTGACCATCAGATAAAAATCTACACCCTTCATCCCGACGTGCTTCCTTTATTCCCCGCTCTGTCCCTCTTTTGTCCCTCCATCACTCACCTTTTTTCATCTCCGCTATCTGCCCTCTGAAAGGCCCGGCCCATTCAATTAGCCATCTGCTAGCCCGGCCGGCGGTGGCGGCAGTGTGACGAGTCGGTTTGATAGCGCGACCTCTGGGATCAGGACAGGTGAATGGTCTGCAATCAGCCACTCTGATTACTGCCTTAACCACTGCAGAGCGGCCGACTTACCACAGGGTTACCCCTGAACCTATTAACCTGTTAGCCCACACAGCCGCTGCCAGGAAATTGGATGCTGCCGGCAGGATGTAATGTGTTGTTTTCTAATGGAAATCATGTAACGCGCGCCCTCGGGTGACGCTAAAATAACACCGTGGGCTGATTTGTGTGCATGCGATACCTGGTTTTCCGGGACTACGGTCATCAGATGTGTAATCAGGAAAAAGGTCATCATTAAAATGTATGTCGCTGATGTCAAACACCACTCCGGCATCTTTACGTTCAGTTTCCTCCCCGCAGGCCTTCACTCACACCCTTGTTTCTCCAGACAATTGAACCTCGATAGATCGGGGACTCGTTACTATGCAATATGCAGCACGATGCAAAACACATGAGATTAAGTGGAGATAAAAACAAGATCACCTCCATGTGTCAGTGTGTGGTTGACCTTGGTCCTCTGAACTGATGATGACATTAATAAAACTGCATAGTGACCCACATAGGGGCACTGAGGGGAGAAACACTGGCCTCATACATGCTTCAAGCTAAAGTTTAGGTACCACTAAGTTAATGCACTATCTGACCAACATTGGTTGCATTTCCACTGCAAGTCTTGATACTCAGATCAGACATGTACTGTATTTGATCTGATTCTCAGGATGTGCACATGACCGCCACGCCAGAAACGCTGGACAAGCAACAAATTTCAGGCTACCGCAATTTGCGGCGTATAAGCCGCTACTCTTTTCACACGCTTTGAACCCTGCGGCTTAAACAATGACTTCATTTAGGGATTTTTACGAGTTAACGAGCTTCATACCGCTGTTAAATGAGTGATGCGTTCAGGTGCATCACGTAACTCCGACCTGCTGCGCTCCTCAGAATCACAATCAGCAAATAACTGAGAGAATACTTTATTAACAGATATAAAAACAATAAGTGTATTTTTGCTGTAATTCACTTGCCCCTCTCTCTCTCTCTCTCTCTCTCTCTCTCTCTCTCTCTCTCTCTCTCTCTTCGTCTGCTCCCCCACTATGGAAGCTGCGATTCAAACTTGTTATTTCTTAACAAAAAAACAACAACAAAAACGCAATCCCCATAATCCCACAGTGAAATTCTTGCCCTACTACATTGTGGACACCTGCGACTGTGTATATGTGTGTATAGCAGTGTATATGTGTAAATGTTATTTATTTATCTATTTACTTACTTAACTTTAATTTGGTGGGTGTGGCTTCAAGTGTGCTCAACAGCCTCAAAAGTATGGTATTTATACAGTATATTTATATTTTTTCTATTTATTTATGCGCAAAAAAGAAAAACAAACTACAAACAAATAAACAAATAAAATTGACACTCATCCAAATGAGTGCATGAGTTGCATGTTAAAAATGGGGTAGGAAGATGTATAACTTTTTTAATCCTACTCCTTTATCCCTTTTATCATTGCAAATCACACAAAAGATATAGAAAGTTTGCCTCATTAACTTGCAGCGTCCTGTTAATGAGTCATATATATATATATATATATATATATATATATATAGAGAGAGAGAGAGAGAGTTTTTTATACCCCCCCCAAAAAACTTGAGATGAATCAAACACTAACTCCAAAGCTCACAATAAATACATAGACGATGAAATGTTTAATGCCAATGTCGCAGTGCCTGAGATGTTTGGCCAGGATTTTCAGGCAGAGAAGCAGGAAAAGAGCCATTATTTCTCCTCGAACACTGAGAAGTCATGTGACCTCCTCATCTCATCTCTGTCAGATAACCTACATAATCTGATTAGTCTGGTTACACGGCGTTGCAATGGCACATACGTGACACACGTCTGATTTGTTTCCACATATGAATGAGAGAGAGAGGGGGGGGGGGGACTACAAGGTCAGACACAACAGAACAGACACTAATTAGAAAACATTGAGCCCGTCCCAGCAATTATGCTAATAATTCTCTATTTCCATGACTGTGTTTGCGATCCTTTTTCTTTACGTGTTTGGAGGATTATTCCCACATTCCCAGCTAATTACAACAATTAAACATATTTCCTACATCCCCTCGTGGCGTTCCGGAGCTGGTACATGTTCATTATTGCCGTCGAGGAGAAACACTGCAAACATAACTGTTCTCATGTTATGAAGCGAAACAATACACAGCAATCATTTATAAAGGACTCCTTAACAACTGCACGTTGTCAGGAGAAGCTCACATCAGGGAGTCGCTCCAACAGTAATGAAAAAGAAAAATGCAGTAATGTGGAAGAGGAAAAACAAGAAGATTTTCTCCTCTTTATTAAGCTGTAAGAGCAGAAATTGTGGCGCTACTGTGAACAATTCCAACTCCACTTTGTGCTTGAAGTCAATTACATAAAGCGACACTCCAATGGGATAAATGAGCCCATTGGAGAAGAAAAGGATGTTGGCGGAGGGACGGGGAAATGAAGCTCTGGATCTGCCGGTTGTATTAACACAGATGATTGTCGGTTCACTGCTGTGTCAGTTTCTGCTGAAAACCAGATAAGCTGTGATTGTGTGTTTAACAAAGAAATAACAAAATCCTGTTATACCCTTCTAGAAAAAACAGAGGAATTTTGGGAGACAAGCACAGTAACTGAAACATCAAGTGTTATTTTGAGGCCGGGCAGCACGACACGGCGTCATGTTGCTGTGATGGAAGGAAGAAACCAAGCGATAACATCCAACTCAACAAAAAAGGGTCTGGAATCAGGAATAATCTCACCGAGAGTGCCAATGCAACCCAGTTTAAACTTGTGTTAGATTACGCTGAAACATGAGGGCTGTTTTGTGGTTAAAGGCTCTTTAAAGTTGAGGTGATAAGACTTTATTGCACCTTGACTCTTGGTGGTTTGGCCGGATTGGAGTCCCTTTCCATGCCGGTTTTGGCCCACAGGCCTTTTGTTTGACACTCCTCGGGGGGATATGGTCTAAAAATATTCTTTATGACTTTGGTTTTTCTTTTTTTTAAGAAAAATTTGAGTTTCGATTCAAGACTCAAAGACTGCAGCCATCAGATATATTGTCAAATGTGCACCTTTATTGCTGTGATTGTCCTCAGAGTTAAAAAATGCAAATAAACTCCCAAAATAAAACGTAAATGAGGCTCCGTCACTCAATAAATTAAACTTTAACCAGGTTCAACAGCAACTACGGAAACCCACAAGGAATGGTAGAACTGAATGCGAAAAATTACAAAAAACTTTGTGGGGGGGGGGGGGTGGAAGGGACATGGGAAAAAAAAAAGAAGAGGAAAAAAAAAACCTATCTTCAAAATCTTTAAACTTTAAAATTACACAACAAAATTCTAAGAAGAAGCTCTTTAAAGTTCATAGAGCATTGAGAGTATTTTTGTGGTTTCCATTTACAATACATCGATCGCAATGTTCTGTGTGGTATTTTTGGAATGTGACTTCTTGTGATTAAAATATATGTGAGGTCAGATGTGTTTCTGTCAAGAAATGTGTGCCAAGCGATCAATCGGATGGTTAACGATGAAGAATCTATGAAGAAATGAAGAAATGCTGCTCATCAGTTACAGTAACTTGCCCACTAGCAGGGCTTCACGGTCCTGTTTTCTGCAAATGTATTAGTCATAATATTCTCATCATCATAAAACTCCTAACTGAGTGTGTTTGGCTTTTCTTAAAGAAACGAGGCACAACTTTTACATTTGACTCATTAAACAATATGTTAATTAGTCGAAGTTACTTTGGGAAGATGGTTTGATTTAGTTCATCACTGTTGAACAGAGATGAATCGACAGTTTTGATTTGGGCTAAGGTGAAATTAAACTCAAAAATATACGTCATTGTCAAAATAACCAATTAAATCTCATCCGACTTTTCCAAATTTCCCTTTAAATAAATCTCTTTAATCGCTGCGACTGTGAATTCAGCAGTAACTGTCGAGGTCACCAGCAGGTAATCCTCCTGTCTCACACAAAGTAGATCAGACCCGCCTCCTGAACGTTCCCCCACACACAAAATATCTTAGAAAGTTTGCTTCATTAACTTGCAGTGTCCTGTTATCTATCTATCTATCTATCTATCTATCTATCTATCTATCTATCTATATGTATATATATATATATATATATATGCTTCTGTTTCAGACGGACTCTATCGACTCTATGCATGTCATGAATCCAGAAGTGCCTCTAATTTGGAAGGAAGAAAGGAGCGTGGCGGCAAGGTGACCCCGGCTGTGTTCCTAATCATCAGCTGGTCTGGATGAGGTTAAGAATGGAAATTGGTTTGGCTCTGTAGTGAATCTATTATCATATCTCCTCACCCTTCTTTGTTTCTCATCTCTGCGAGACACCATTTCGTCTCCTGTTCGTCATTCACTCTCTTTCTCTGTGATGTTAAAAACTGTCTCAGCATATTGATAATGAGTTTTATTTAAATGGCCCTCCTTTAAGCGAAGGACGTTCACTCTGACATCTGTGGTGATTATATTGAATCGTGTCGCTGGTTCTCCCACTGGTCTGTAGGACCTGCCATACACTCGACATTTTTATCATTCTCATCTTCGTCAATCAGCTTTCAGCAGCTGTACGTTAAGAAAAAGCAGCTCCACCCATTCGGTCCACCTCTGGAATGAGATTTCCTTTCAACAAAAACACTTGTTTATTCATTAGGAGACTTACTGACTGACTGAGTTGTTAGGCTGATTAAACCATCACGTCTAATGAGTGGCTGTACAACGCCTCAGCAACCGCAGCGTCGCAGAGATAGAGGATCCACGGCGAGTGTTAAAACGTCCATGTCTGTTTGCCATGCCAGCTCCGCTACTGTCTCCGCAACTCACTCCACTTCCTACAAACGCTGAGTGAATAAAAAAAAAATTATAATGAATAACTCTGGTGCCTGTCGTGGCAGCAACCCCCAAATGCGGTGGTAGAAACCGGAAGTAAGGGATGCCGTCAGCTTGAAGAAGGAGTCCTATCGGGCACTGTTAGCTCATAGGACTCATGAGGCAATCGACAGGTACCGGCAGGCCAAGCGAGCTGCAGCCCGGACTGTGGTGGAGGCAAAAACTCGGGTCTGGGAGGAGTTCGGAGAGGCCATGGACGAGGACTTTTGGTCGGCCTCGAGGAAATTCTGGCAAACCGTCCGGCGCCTCAGGTGGGGGAAGCAGTTCTCTACCAACACTGTTTACAGTGGAAGTGGGGAGCTGTTGACCTCAACTGGGGACATTGTCGGACGGTGAAAGGAATACTTCGAGGACCTCCTCAATCCCACCACCACGTCTTCCATTGAGGAAGCAGAGGCTGGGTTCTCAGAGGTGGACTCGTCCATTTCCCAAGCTGAAGTCACCGAGGTTGTTGTGAAGCTCCTCGGTGGCAAGGCACCGGGAGTGGATGAGATTCGCCCAGAGTTCCTTAAGTCTCTGGATGTGCAGGGACTGTCGTGGCGGACTCGTCTCTGCAACATTGCGTGGCGGGCGGGGACAGTACCTCTGGACTGGCAGACCGGGGTGGTGGTCCCTCTCTTTAAGAAGGGGGATCGGAGGGTGTGTTCCAACTACAGAGGGATCACACTCCTCAGCCTCCCCGGGAAAGTCTATTCCAGGGTACTGGAGAGGAGGGTCCGGCCGTTAGTCGAACCTCGGATCCAAGAGGAACAATGCGGTTTTCGTCCTGGTCGTGGAACACTGGACCAGCTCTATACCCTCCACCAGGTTCTCCTGATGGTGGAACACTGGACCAGCTCTATACCCTCCACCAGGTTCTCCTGATGGTGGAACACTGGACCAGCTCTATACCCTCCACCAGGTTCTCCTGGTGGTGGAACACTGGACCAGCTCTATACCCTCCACCAGGTGCTTGAGGGTTCGTGGGAGTTCGCCCAACCAGTCCACATGTGTTTTGTGGATCTGGAGAAGGCGTTCGACCGCGTCCCCCGAGATGTCCTGTGGGGGGTGCTCTGGGAGTATGGAGTCCGGGGTCCCTTGTTAAGGGCTGTTCGGTCCTTGTATTCCCGGAGTAGGAGTTTGGTTCGCATTGTTGGCAGTAAGTCGGACCTGTTCCCAGTGCATGTTGGTCTCCAGTAGGGCTGTCCTTTGTCACTGGCCGTCTGCAACGTTTTCAGAACATGTTGTTTTCAAGGTGTTTACCTTGGCAGCCATTCCTTTAAAAGTTGTGGTTTCACTTGAAATTGTTGCTGCATAAACAGGTCTTGACTGATCACCTAAATCCTAAAGTGCAGTTAATTTGGGAAATAGAAAAACTGTGGAATGAATTGATATGTTGATAAATACAACCAAGTCTACCATCAGCAGAGGAGTTGATACTTGTGGCACCACATTATGTAATAATGTAAGACATTTTTGACTCATTATGTAATAATCTGCTGCCTTTAGTAATGCAATTCTTGAACACATTTTCGAACATACCTTTCCACATTTTGTATTAACTTGTTATATATATTGTAACAGTTATAACAAAATGTGGGTGTTCTACATTTTTCTAAGGAATAATTTGGTGCATTATGCAATACATTTTGTTTTTCATCCATATACATGGTTCTATGTTTAATAATGAGAAGAAAATGAAGAGGATGCTCCTGTCCTGCCAACATAGCAGATCATAACAGCTCTAATTCAGGTTGAACCTTTTAGATCAGCTGCCATTGTGGCTGCTAGATTTTTAAAGTTACAAGACAATCAGTATTTCTTCTAGACATTTCTATTTTCTTGAAGAAAAGAAACCACAATGTAAATGAAACCAAATTGTAAAGTGCCACTGAGTGCATTCAATCATTTAACCCGCATTTTGTAATAACTGTTGCAATATGTCATGAGTTTTTACAAAGTGAATGTCAAGAATTGTATTACACAATGCGGCGTTATTACATAATGAGTTGAAAATGTACAACATTATTATATATTACACCATTATTGCATAATGCGGTGGTACAATGCTGGAAACCCAAAAGACTTGTGTCATCATCTCTTCCTCTGTTTCTACTGTGAGCCGAAGATAAACCACAACAAACACGATAAAATACACAACTTCTCGTATCCTTCCAGCGTTAACGGGTTCAGATGCTCATTCCTGCCAGAAATGGTCAGCCGCTCACAGAAACTAGGATACATTGGGAGGATTTTAATACCTGAAATTTTTCACCAATCACCCCCAAAAAATGACAGTTAATGTGTTGTTGGACTAACTGCTTAATCACCTTAATCACTGCAGCTCTGCCGTCTTACACATTCCTGATGATTCACCGACTCGATGCTCAGCCACCAATATGAGGAAACCAAACAAGTGTCTGAAGGGTTGGAACTCCGGCATGTTTGTTTGGAAAAGCTTGAGATAAAGTGTTTGTGCAGAGTCTGTTTCTTCGGCTCTGTCCGAACTCATGTTGTCACATTAGGATGCACATCTAATATCACAGAGATGCTCTCTGCTCTCGCTTTCTGGAGACGTTTGTTTTCTGTTTTTCTAAGGGTTTTTTTTCTCTCACCCCCCCAGAACTTGTTTCTCCACTCGACACTCCGGGATGTGATGTTCACCTGAGAGGACGTTTTCAGAGTCCACATCTGTGGCGCATCAGCCCTGCAGGGTCTCAGTTGTGAGGCAGGAAGTGAGTGTAGTGCAGAGAAATGTTCATGGTGTCAAGCTGAGGCCACATTCTATGTTAACCTCTTATTTCCTCCAGAAGCAGAATTCTGTGAGGTGAAAAGGTTAGAAACTAAAATGCAGTTGGTGCACACAGTCACAATCATGAGTGTTGTTTCATACTGAAAAGGTCTTTGTTTTTCTTCATGTTGAGTCCTTAAGATTGCTGGTAACGAGTTTATATGAATCCATTCATGAACATTATTGTTTGCATTCTTCGTCAACGCACACTTTAGCCAAAGGCTCAACTGCTGGACGGACTGACATTTTTAAAACATTCACATCAGCCCTTTGTGGCTCAGCAATGCAACACAAATCCGTCTATAATTAAGTAACCACCAATGAAATTAGATTTCAGAATACTGTTGTAAATATAAAAGGATTTTTTTTTAACACTTTGCCGTTTTTTTCGTTACCTCAATATTTGAACAGTAACGACTGAGCCTAAAACTGCAAATAAGTAAATAAATAATATTCGATTGGGGGAAAACTTAGATTTTTTTTTACATTGACAGCCACAAACTTGAGTAATGAAAAGTTTTCCCAACTTAGAAAACAAATCCATTTAGTACATGTACCAACCAATGCACACATTTGTCCCAGAAAACACATTTATATGCAACAAGAGATTCCCAGGTGTTTTTGTACGTTTGTATTGCCACAGCAGCAAATACAACAAATATATAATTCAACTCTACATTCTCGTTAATGTTATGACTGGCTCAGCAAAAGGTTGTTTCGTGCATTATTTCACTCGGTTCATGCATCACTGTGATATCAGGAGTTACTGCAAACTATTGTGACCTTTGTGGATCTCATTATGTAGATGTGATGTGAGTTTGACCACGTCACCATATGTTCCCGCTGTGAACGATGGGATCAACTTTTCACTTGAGGTCCATTCGTCTCCCGCAGAGCTCGCCGGGGACAGAAACGCACATGACAAATCCCAAAATAGCCGTTTGTGAATAACAGGAGCCGTCAAGAAAGTGAAGCGACGTTGATGAAACTCCGACTGCACTGATGAATTTGCTCTCAAAGGAGAAATTGTTTCGATAAAGGAATGACTGGATGATTAAACAACACTTCATTTGGAACGAGGAGATACAGCTGTCGATTACAAAACTAGTTAATTAGAAGGCAGCTTTATCTTTTATCATTTTACTTTCCATTAATATATTAATAAAATGTAATTCATCAAGACAGTCCAAATGGCAGCATGACTAAAGAAGGTAAATGCAGAGCGTATTTTAAATGCCCTCAATATGTGGATGAAGCAGTTTCTAACATTATTATGTGAAAAATTAAGGTTTCATATACATTTCTTTTAGTTTTGATATTTTATCCATATTTTGTTCGATATTATTTCCGACATAGATCCTTCTGCTTTGAGTGCATTTGTATGGAGGCACATTACAGTCACATGGAAAATAAAAATTGACTCTTCTTCAGAATTAATGAGACATCCATCTGATAATTATGAGAAAAAATTATCATAAAAGAATTCAGCTAGTAATTTCTGAATTTATGAGATAATTATGATAATTTATGAAATTCTATATTTATACTATACAAAATTCTGAAAAACAGAACCAAATTCAAAATCATGCGATAATTACTCTAATTCAGAAAAAGAGAACCAATTTTTTATAATATATTTTTCTCTCATAATTATGAGATCATTATCTCATTAGTTAGAAAAAAAACAGAGCCATGTTTTTATTATATAATAATTTTTTGTCATAATGACATAATTATCTAATTAATTCAGAGCAAGAGCTGAATTTTTTTCTATATTGTTTTCTAGTAATTGAGATAATTATCTCATTAATTCAGAAAAACAGTCGATTTTTCCTTTTTCATATGGATGCAATACGCTTCTGTACATTTTGTTGTAATCAAACCACTTTTCTATTTTGATAAACCTCACATATTTCTTTTTCAGTCTGTTTTTGACGGGATCCAAAGAGCCAATCAAACTGACGCTTCACATTGTGCCGGAGTTTCATTCAAATGTGGAAAGTGAATGAGAAACACGATTGCAGCCAATTTCCTGCTTCCCTCTTCAGCGTGAGGTGACGGCGACAGAGTCGAGTCCAAATGACGCTCGGGGAGGAGGAACATCGGCACAACTTAAAACTGGGTTTTGAAAGACGGTTCTGAAGAGGAAAATGTTCCTGGAGTCGACCACATCCACGCCGCCGCACGGGAAAAAGTCTGAATGCCCCAAAATGATCACAATTAACCCATTCATGTCTAAACGACCACAAAATCTGCTTCATCAGTGCGTTTGATCCGAGGGGCTTTTTTCCCTCTCGGGGGCCAATTTCTCATTTTGTTAGCCTGCTAGCACGGCGGCTAAAGCTAATTAGTCCTGGTTGTAGAAAAAAAAGAGAAAAGCTTGAAAGCTTCCAGACTGATAATACAAACAGATGCTACAAGAAAGGAATCACATCCCAAACATCATTTGTGCACAATTTACTTGATTTCCCGCCACTGAATGATTTCTTCTTCTTTTTTTTTTTTCCGGTGAGGAGATATCAATAGGAGGAAATAACATGACTTACTGCGCTGTAATTATAGATTCAGTGAGATGAAAAGAGATTTGCTCTTTGACACAGGTCACCCACAGAGAAACACAACCACTATCAAAATGTCATCATCCGCCGCCTCGCGTGAGAACGTTTCAGTCGATTCATTATTTTCGTCTATTTTCATCCCGCTGCCATGAGAACTCTTTCAAAGGGACGTGACTCACAGAAGAAGAAGGATTGGGAAGTGAAGTTTAAAGCCACAGCCAAGTAAAGTGTTGATTTTTTTTTCCATTTATTTTTTTCCTTCTATCCGTCGCTCATCTGAAACAGGAAACAAACCGAGGCTTTATATTAATTTGCTCGCCGGTGATCATAAAGGGGGGTGACCTCTTTATTATATATGACAAAGTGGGAGATTGAAAACTATCAGCTGCTTCATCTCTCCTCCTCGGGCTCTCCGGCTGAAGCTCTCGGAGCACGGATCAGTCATTACCGCAGGTCGTCAACAATTTACCACAGCGGCCACGCCGTCTCGGACGCCAGCGCCACGGCGAGCATCGAGTCTCTGGGTGGAACGCGGCTGCGCACAAAGTCCCAAAGACACACAGTCGTCAATGTGACAGTAGATTACCTTTGTGGGAACACGACACACCAAATCATCATCATTTTGAAGAGCTCTTTACAGCCCAGTCAGCAAAGTGGTTTCTGTAAATATCTTCTTTTTTCTTTCTCGTTCTTATTCAAATAGTTTCCATGTAGAAGCAAAACAAACCTTTTCACTTCTTGCTACATAACAACATAAAATAACATAAATGACAATAACATAAAAGACTATTAAACCACTTGTGTTTTGGACATTGATGCATTTTTTTCTGCGTATTTATCAAGTGTGTATGATATGATATGATATGATATGATATGATATGATATGATGTTATATCAAACTAAAATTGAATTAAAACAAATCAAATTAAATCAAATTAAAATAAGTGCTGTTTGCAGAATCTCTGTCAATTGTCAGAAGCTCTTTGGAAATATTACATTACAGACGGCTAAACAACATGACAATCCATCATCACATGGCTAAGGTCATGCTGTAAGTCATTTCCTGTGCGATTTACACACACACACACACACACACACACACACACACACACACACACCCTTCATCGCCGTACTGTTAAATCTGATATATGGAAGCTGACAACAACATCAGTGTTTTTAATTATTAACGGGGGGAGAGTCCACAGCAGTCGTCTCTCGATCCTTCGCAGGAAGGTAATCAGATTATTTGTCGTGTTGGAGGCTCTCGTGCGCCGATTCACTCGACAAGCCTTCCCTCATGTCAAGTGGACGGGCGGCGGTAGCAGATGTAAGGAGGCTATTCTCGGTGATCCGGTGACATTGGCCCGCCTCACGGTAACCGCACTCACAGAGACACACACTTGAAACCCGATTTTATCTTTCAGCCGGTGCTACAAGTCAGTGACACTATTCCAGCGGCTGAAGGTCAACGGGCGACCCCGATTAAACTGCACATAGGCCGGAGTGAATTTAAAAAACACGCACACATTAAGAGGTTAAATGAAAAGGTTAAGTGACGGCGCCAGTGCTGGAACATCCCTCTGTGAAAGCCAACGTCAGCTAAGTCTTGTTTATTTCCATTTTGAAACTGTAAGTGCAGTTTTTCCTGCCCGGCTGCCCCACTGTGTTTATCATTCAGGGCATCTGTCCTGCTGCACGCGGGAGGCGGAGGCACGGTGCTCCAATCTGGGCTAATTACAACCCTCCTGTGAAGATACGGCGTGCTCTCCAGCCTTCTCGCCACTCCTCTTGCAGGACGGCAGGAGCCCAGAACAAATTAGTCTAATAGCTGGAAAGTGCCTTCTAAGCAGCGGCAGAGGTCAACTGGTCGGGGACGGGCTGGGCTGCAGCGCCAGGACACACAGACGCTTTAGGATGTGAAGTGGACGCCGCCGTCCCTCTGGACTGTAAAACTGGAGGCTGATCAGAGTCACAGCAGCTCCGTCCACAAGTTCCATGTGTTAAAATCAAAACAGGCTGGAACTGATACGACTTTCATCCGTCACACAGGTCTCTTTGAAATGTGTGATTTACGATCAAGTCAGATTATGTGATGCCGTCATGTTGGACCTTCATGTGTCCGGCGCTCGTGTTGAGCAACATCACACAATTAGTCAAAACAAATGTTTTAAATGTGAAATGGAAGACTATTCACTCCCCGTGTCCATGGAGATGGACGAAAATGTGGATGAAAACGTTGTATAAACAGAACCTATTGACATGGCAGCGCTGAGTTGTTGTTTTTAAAAAAATCAAACCCTTAAAACGCAGTGAAACTTTAGTATTTTCACTTGAAACCACTGCCGCGTAGACAAACCTTGAGCTGCTCTGCTGTGAAATGGTGGAAAACATCTGCAGTTGTTTGGTCTCTTCGTTGACCCAAACATCCAGAGGTGCTTATTTATCACCAGCTAATGATCCACGGAGGCAGTTTGCCCTTTAACATTTTTCAATCAGTAAGTTTTCACTTTTGAAGACATGAAGAAAGAAAAAAAATCCCATCTTCGGCTGCTGGATTCCACAGTTCTGTCTTCACACCACAAACTTTTTTTTTTTTTTTTTACACTTCAATACAACTTATTTTAAATTGAACTGCTTTTTCAGTTGATCCATGTTTCCATGCGGAGCTACAGTCAGACACATTTCAACACACGGCGCTGGAACTGCAGTAAAAATGTGAATATTTCCATTAAATTAACTCTCCTCGCGAATCCAGATGTTAACCTGAGTTTGAATGTCATTCCAGCTTAAAAAAAAAAAAATCTCATTTTGAGTGTGATGGCACATCAACAGGCAGGAAATCCATCTCTGTCCGTCTAAGATCACGTCTCTATCTATTTATTTATCCCCCCAAAAAAATGCATCAGCAAAGCAAATTAAAAGCCGTATCTGTGCGCTCCAGCTTTCCCAACATTACTTCCAATCAGGGAAGAGAATTATCCAGCGACGTGTGACGATCTATCTGTTTATAATTGGTGAAGGTTTATGGACGAGCAGTCGGGACTAGATTATCTATCTAATTGTGTTATTCATATTGAACATTCTGACTTATTTGACCTGTGGAAACGTGCGTCGCTCAGCAGGAGCAAAAACAACACGAGGACGGCGTTTGGATTAAAAGTCAAATCGATATCGATGAGCCGGGTTTTGGTTAAAGCCAAACATTGAAATGTTGGGTTGCGGCGGGAGGAGCAGCGGGTCGGATCATCCTTCCAGGCGGGTTTGCCAAACACCTCACAGTGGGCTCTACCTTTAATTAAATTTCTGCTGACAGAAAAATGTAGTCAGCGTGTGTCCACCACTTTATTATCAGGCTTTCCATTCACTCTTTTTGTTCTGAGCAGCTATGTTCAGCGAGGGGTGATTAGGTTGACATTGTGGGGTTTTTTTAATGGTGGTAATCGCTTCGCAAAAACTTTCCCTTTGGGAAACTTTTATGGATGTAAAAGTAATACTTTTTTTTTTTTTTAAGAGAGAAGAGGCTTTTTTTCATAATAGAGACTTAAATATTTAATCCTGACTCCATATAACACTGAGTTTAGTTACTCCTTCACTAACCCTGTTTTTTTGTTTTTTTTTATCATCACTTATTTCAGTCAACATGTCATCAAGATGCTTTATCAGAGTCACTTCTTGACCTTTAGTTCAGCTCCTACTCATCACATCTCCTTGAGCTACTGCATCAATCTCAGGCCTCGTTCACGCTGCGGGGAAATGCAAACCAATTCTGAGTTTTATTTTGTTTCTCTGACAAGTGACCTATATCCGACCTGTGTTGTGTTGTTTATGTGTGAGAGCTCCAATCCCCATGTTTTCCCAGCAGACCCAGGTCTCGTTCATACGTGGAACCAATTCTGATATTTTTCTACATGCGACTGTTCGTCATCGACGTGTGAATGATGTCACGGAGAAGCGGCCCCGCCACAATAAAAGCTGTGCACGCTGACCAGTATCCAGGTGTCCAATTGGCTGCCAGCAGAGCTCACCTCGAGGTTTGTATTTTTATTTTTGTCTCCCGCCAGTCTGGCAAACGAGTTTCTAAAAGTTACAAGACAATCAACATTTCCGTTGCTGTGACTTCTTTGTTAGGAAACTAGGCTATTATCTGAACGAGGTTGATTACTGTGAAACCGTTTACCCCCCAAAAATGAAATTTACAATCCCAAAATATTATTAGTCTAAAACTTTATTTTTATTTTTTCATGTTTGAATAATTATGAGTTGCCGGCCCTGCTCACCGTGGCTCCGCCCACTAAAGCAGTTCTTGAGGGACTTATTGACAGAACCAAAGTTGAGGAATCAGGGTTTTGTAAGGTTTTATTTAGGAAGAAAACAGTCTAGGGAGAAATATTTTTTTATACAGCTTTTATTGTGACAAGATCAGTTTAACCTGATTAGAAGGCGGTGGCGGGTGTCAGCGCCGCTCCGCAGCAAGCGAGCAGTGGTGTGCAGTCCGGAGCAGCAGGGATAGCACTGCTAGCCCTGTTGAAAAGGATTTTTCTTTTTTTTTTAATAATGAAAAAGTGATCCTGAAATCAGTGTCTGGAATCAATTAGTGACTTTAGCAACTTTATCCAGAAAACAACTGATTCTATTTTGTGGAGCTCAAATCTCCAATGTCCTCTAAACGCAGTGTTGAACTGCCGGCCCCGACTGAAACATGCCACTGCAAACAAGCGACAATAGTTTCTGCTGTAAATTAATTCTGACATTCATGTTTTTGCTGTCATGTTCATCACTCGGTGCCTTTCAGAGGTAGTAGGTCTCCTTTCATCTGCAAATGCCACCGTGGAGCATGTTGTCATCACGCTGTTCTTTATCCTGTGGCTTTTTTCTTCTCTTCTATCGGTAGCACGGGAAATAATGAACGGCCGAACAATGGACTTGCGGTCGACTCGGTTTGAGATCAGTCTCTACCTTTAGCTACAACACCCATAAACTTTTTTATTTTGTTTGTTTCCTGCACTAAGGCTAATGTTTTGAAAGGAAATGCCATCCACTCATAAGAAATATCAATTTCAAGCTTCTCAGTCAGCTGTGAGACATTTTCCTGTAACTCAATTTGTCTCTGCTCCACTCGGTGAGGACCGACAAACCAGCCTTCTTTTTTCCCATCAAATGAGTCGCAGGATTGTCTTTCCCCAGCAGTCCCATGGACGAGACATCATTGACTTTCAATTACCAAATATGGGCTGGAACAGGCCTAATATGGAAATCTAGTTAAACGTTTCACTGGGGGCAGCAGGATGGGATTCTGTGCTTGATGTGAACATTGGTTCCTCCAATCGTGAGGTAATGGAGGATATATCCTTCCACGTCTCCGGCAGACAAAGGGATTTGCTTTCACTTGAAAATCTCTCCAACCTTGTTCCGAACCCATTTGAAGGTATAAATTCAGCCCGCTCTGCTCTCACGAGTCAAATTTACCCCAAGTCCCTGGATAATTCCTTCCGATCCATTACCCAGCATGCCGACGTGTTGTGGCGTTCGCAGCTGTGTCTGCTGCTCAAACATACAATCAACCGGAGGCCGACCTAACAGACACAGAAGAATTTATTTGGTAAACAGCGGTTTTATTTGACTTCCTGTAGAGCGGCGGCGTGCCGCGGCACAAAAAAAACCCCACACGGCGTTCATTAGCTTGTGTGCATTAGCAAAGAGAATCTAATGGTTTATGCATACGGGGCGAACAGAGGAGCGCTCAGATGATTTAGGGTGATGCTTGTTTTATGGAAATCAAAGTTAAAAATAAGACTTGTGTCTGCATCCCTCCAGTTCTGCTTTTCCTCGTCCCTGTCAAGACAATCCAGCAGCTCCCCCTCCCACCCTGCTGTATCTTCTCCTGCTTCTGTCAGGAAGCATTAGGACGTCGCTAACGATGACTTAAATTAGGATCCCCCGCAGTCCCATCCAGGTGTGGGTAATGAGGTGGGAAGACGGGAGATTGGGGCTCCTCCTCCACTGCCTCACTCACTAAACAACTGATAACACAAATTGATCTTTTAGTCTCCAGCTACACTTCCACGAGGCAAAGCCAGCTAAAGTGAGTGGAAGCATGGTTTTAGGCAGCGAGCAGTCATTTGGACGGACAATTTTCGGAAAAGACGGCTGAAAAAATAAGGGACGTGTTGCTAGAAGCCTCTAAAATAAGTGTAGAATTGCCATCACTGTTTGTTGCCGTCTCATTTTGTCTAAATTCATCTTTTTTTTTGCTGAAGTATAGAGAATTATGGGTTTGTGTACATAACGCACAACTGACTCTGGGTTTTGTATTACGCCCAGTAAAGAGCAACGTGATTGGTCAGTTGACACCACGTGGACGACCTTTTGAAAGGCGGCGTCTGATTTGTTGGTAATTCTCTGACTCATCCTGATGTGTTCAAATGCTGAAACAGATAGGAAGAACTTCCTTTCCAAGATGCTGAGGCATTCTATCTGCAGAAGGGTGGGACTAATTCTATACGATCTCATCTCATTTCTAAAATGAGATGAGAAAAGGAAATATATTTTGGACCCCCCAAAACACCAATTTCTGCCTAAAACCAGGAGTGAAAGACACACGTTTGTCTGTAAACTGACAAACACCAACACCGACAGTGTTGGATTCCCGACAAGCGTTTATTTATCACACCTTGCTGTGGATTTATGAAAACGAGCAGGAGAAAAATCTCTGACGCAGACAAGTTTAATGATATGGAAATTGAAGTCGTAAGTTGGTGAAATGCAGCCGTGAGTTCTCCTCTCAAGGCCATCAGTTAGATCTGAGCCGCGGCGGCTGATGGGCTGTGATCTGTTATCGTCCCGGTGGCCTGGCCTCTCGCAGACGGGCTAAATAGGCAGTCTCCCTCCACTGGAGGTGGAAATGAATCTGGCCTCAGATCCCCCTCTCCTTTCTGCTCCCGCTTGTCTGCCCGTCTACCTATCTAGGCCATCTCACTTTGTTTGACGTGACGGGTGCAAACAGCAGGTGTGTGTGTGTGTGTGTTCTTTTTCCAACTTTTCCAAAACTACAGAATGATCAACTGCGCCGTGGTTTTATTGAATCCAATTACCTTCGATTCTTCCCTCGGCTGATCCGGCGCTCCGAAGCAGCCGAGTCAGCGTAACACTCAGGGACTCACACTCTTCCTGCTCTTTATCGCCGTCCATCAAGCCGCCGCGACTTTATCATGAACAACCGAGGCCTTGACAAGAGTCACGTCGTCACAAACCCACGGCCACGGTCGACCTTGCGTGAAAGTTTGAGGAAAAGTAATCTTATTACCATGTCTCCGCGCTGCCTCAGCAGGTTTGTGGGGCTTTGTGCTATTTAAGTCGGAGGAGAAGAAGAAGCAGAGACACGGATGTGGATTTTCCATATATATATATATATATACACATGCAGTAGGTTTCGCTGGTTGCCTCGTCTGTCAGCGGGCTTGTTAAGCCGTCACTCCAGACACAGCCTCCTCTCAGCCTCCACACGCTTTTAGAAAACCCAGCGCAGGACATCCAGCTGAGGATAATAAGGTTAAGTCAAGTCAGTCAGTGTCTTTGTCAGTAAAGCCGATGTCAAATAAACCCTGAATCTGAAGCTTGTGGATAAAATAAGAACGAACATACAAGAAAGTTTTCATGCCAGTGGAATGTTCTCCACAGTGTCCCTTTTCAGAGATTGTAGCTGGAGCACGACAGAGATGTGTAAAGAAGCTCTGTTCAAATTTTAAAGAGTAAAGAAAACCGGCTTGGTTCAAATATAGCAGAGAAAGTATTTGCATCACGAGAAGGTTGATTGTGTCTCACGCCAGCCTGAACTCGGCTCACGTTTCCTGTCAGTGGGTGAAAAATCCCGCCGTTCAATTCTGTTTCACAAGGTTTCTGAGCAGCTGAAGTTCACTTCTTTAAACTCACACGTCGAAAAATAATAAGTGACCTTTCAATATATTTAGCAAGTGTAAAAATACATTGCGTATGAATTATTAAGTCATAAAGTTACCAGTTCGATTAGTGTTCAAGGTTTTGGGCAATTTAGTTCTTTTATTTAATAGTGAAAGGACAAAAGGACAAAAACACAAACAAGCAGTTTAGTTATCAACGACCTTATTATTCAAATCAGACAATCACATTCTTCCTTTTTTTCCCACCACCATTTTGACATGAAGGTTGTAATCCCAGTTCTTCATCTGCTGCTGCTCTAAAGTTCAGACTCTAAAAGCTGAGAGAGAAAAAAAAAACCTTTATAGTATATCTACTTGGATTGTTATTACGGTGACTTTCAAAATAAAACTACTATTCATGATACGACGGGGGAAACATTATTGTTCTTGTCCATCGACTGAGCATGTGCAGAAGAAATATTTAAAATGGCCACGGTAGCAGCGTCTCCGCCGTCTACATGAAGATGAACCCCGAGCGTTTTCATAAAGTTGTGTTTTCTGTGACTCCAAGCACCGTTGTCATGTACACGCACATCCAAAACGCCACAAAGGTTTTGCATTTTCACTTGAAAAGTCGTTTAAACGGAGCCTAAGAGGAGTGTGAGTCACAAAACCGAATGTCCCAAACTGCTTTTCTTTCTTTCTTCATGAGTCTGAAGCGTCCTCCTCACTCACAAGTTCTTAAAAACCTTCCCGTCCACACAGAGACGTCTGCACGCACGCCACACCACGAGAACTATTCAAACCACGTAGGACACATGCCAGGTCTGTAGGTGGCGCTGTAACTCTGCCACACAAATGAAGATGACAAACCCGACATCTGATGACAGCGTCAGGAGCTCCTGCAGCACCTGGAGCAGCTCGTCCGCCATCTTGTTGTTGTTCAGTGACGGTGCGGAGGGGGTCGCGGAGTTACAGGTCAAGAGGGTGGAGCGATGACATCATTTTCAGCAAATCTTTTCTGCCCACGTTAAGGGCGAATTTAAAATGTCTATTTTAACAATAAAAGGTTTTGCAGGCTCCTGAACGCCGTGTGAACGATCGCCTGAAAACAATGAGGTCACGTGAACACAGATGTTGTTTTTACACCACCAGGGGGGAAAACAGACGCATCAATCCCTCCTCTGGGTTCATTCATGAACTTGAAAATCAAATGTGGACTTTGAAAGTCTGACTTGATGGAATGAATCCAACAAAGTGCTTCCGGATCCATCCGACATTAAAGGACTTGTCGGAGCGGCCTCGGCGGCTGACGGACTGATTGGACGACGTCCAGCATGTTGTCGTGCGGCGGACCAGCGCTCAGGCAGCACCTGCTGCTTTGTCTCCACTTTCAACGGCTTCCGTCTACCTTGTTGGCTCCCGTCCTGACACCAGCTCCCTCGTGGAAAAACACCGAAATGAATCGCTGTCTGTGTTTCTCTCAGGTACATCCTTCACCTCCCTCCCTCCTTCCCTCGCTCCACTCACCTCCTCCTCCTCCTCCTCCTCCAATCCACTGCCCACTCAAGCAGCTGTCAAGGTGAGGCAGTTTTACATGGTGAGGCTCCAATGCCCTTGTCCAATTTCACTTTAGAGTGAAGCTGGGCTGAACATGCCAATCCTGATATTACCAAACAAATTAAATCACGCGGTTGGGCGCAGAGGAGAGGGAGAGTGCTGAGGATGCTGGGATGAAGGAGGGGGTGGGGGGGTGGGGGGTCCGATCAGGACATCCAGGCAGGGGAATCAGTAGTTAGCTCGGGATGAAGGAGACCAGGAGCAATGTGGAAGCTGCCAGCCATTCAAAAAAAAGAAAGAAAAAACAACACAACGGCCAACGATTAAAAGCTTTATTATTGATGAAGCAACATTGGAGCCACTGAAAATGCTACTTTTTAGAAACGGCGGCCGAAATGGAACTTTTTGAAAATGGTCAGACTCCGTTGCCGTGTCAAATCTCAAAATATTGTATCGCCGACAACGTGCAAACAGGAAGGATGAAAACAAATGTATTGCTTTGTTTTATTTTGACACAGCAGCAACATCCCCTGAGCTCACGTCACAACACAAATCCATCCAAAATAAACCAACTGAGACATAAAGGAATGAAAAAATAAAAATAAAAAATGGAACACAATAACCAGAAATCTGAGCTACGACGCGTAACCATGGCAACGGGCGAACAAAGCCAAGGGAAGCGTTTCCCACAATCCCCTGCGGTCGCGACAACACCTTCCTCGGAGAACTTTATTATAGTTGTCTTGCGCTTCTGGATGGATAGAAGAGTGAATGGAGTCAAAGCAGGTGTGACCAAATGAAAAAAAGATTCATTAAATATTCCAAACTGATACAATAGAAACCTTGTGGAGGGCCTTACTATCTCTGAACTAAAACAACAAAACTCCAACCCTGACAAAAGTCAATTCAGGAAGGAACTTCCTTTCTGGTGTCCTTTTTTTTTATCAACACAACCTCACCTATGTGCTTCTACAATTATTTATCAATTTTGACTTACTGTATAAACACACTGTTCCTAAAATCGCAAAAACAAAACAATGGGAACATTTTTTTACTTTTTTTATATTTAGAGACAAGAGCATGCTTCTTTTCTGCTTCACAACTTAGACAACATGTGCAATTAGTTTATTTCACAAACTAATGTACAATATCGTAAAATAATATATAAATAAATACAACTCACTGTATTTCATTAATCTTCAGTTTACAACGAGTTGATTTTAGCGGCTCCATCAGAATTTTAAAAGACGAGGCCAAAGCAAACAAGTTATTAATGAAAATGATGAAAAATGAACGTGAAATGCAAAGTATGCGTAATACAGTCACCCGTATAGTGAAGATTAATAAAGTATCTGAAGGAAACAATGGAGCGCAGCAGTGAGGCGCCACCTGCTTTGACCCACAGCCTTTGTTGCATTTATTCCCAATTCCAGCAGAACTGCTTGCTCTGTCTCACGGAGCACAGGAAAAAAAACAAAAAAAAAAACAGCCGGATGGAACCAATTCCGGTTTGGAGTGCTCTGTTGTCGAGAGTGATTTTTTTTTTTTGAGTCCCCGACTTCAGTGGAAACCTTTAAGTCAGGTGAAGAAAAAACCTGTATTACGACACTTCATCACAAAATAACTCCTGGAATTGACCGATCACAGCAGGAAGCGTCGTGGCGGGACGCTTCTCACTTTCTTCTACCTCAATTTTCTTTTTTTCTATTTTGTGGAAGTCATAGTAAAATGGCCTTTCTGTGTGGAGTTTGCATGTTTCATTGGTTATTTTTCATTCTTCCCGTTTTAGGTTGGTAGTCACCCGTCTTGTGCGACTCTGTATACCTTTCATTCTGATTAGTGTCTAACGTGTCTCATCTGTCTCTTCATGTGTCCACATCATCTTTATATCTTAGTTATATTTACATGTATAATACTATTATTAATACAGATATATAATTATAGAATATAACTATTAAATATAGAAGAAGTGTGAATACTCAGTATTGGTAAACTTAAACATAGATTATATGTTTTGGATAACTGCATTTTAATCAATTTCATTATTTATTTTATTTTGTATATTTTGGGATATGTGTGTGTTTGTGTATATAGGGATATTGGTTACGTACGTGATCGCACAACATGTTTAAAAATATCACGATTGAGTGTTTCTGGACTTCTACATGTTTTTGGATTAATTTGTGGTCTTGTTTTATAAACCGTCACCTTTACTTCTTAGATAAACTCTTTAATTTGATCTGCCAGTATTCAAGGTTACGTCCACTCCAACCAGAACAATCTTTTTCCTTCTCCCGGCCCACACGGGAAACCTCTGCGTCCACACAACAAAATAAAAACTGCTGAAATGTTGTAGTGTACATGCCACGCCTGTAGGTGGCGCTGTGACTGCCACAGAAATACACCAAAGATAGTGAAGAAAACAGAGCATGCCAAATCTGAGAAGTCGACAAATTTAACCCCTCGCCATATTAAACCGAAGAGCATCAGCCACCTGGAGGCTTGGTGATGTCACAGAGAAGGAGGCGGGGCTATGGGGTTGACAGGTGGAGCGATGACATCTTCGTCTTTAGTAAATGTGCATCTTGCCCGCCGACACGTCAAAGCCGAGGCAGCGTTTTCAAATTTCTCAACTCTGGGATCCGTGTCCTACAAAAAATGTGTCAGGCTCCAGAAACGCTGCGCCGCGAGGACGATCGGATAAAAACCATGTGCTAGCATGAAACAGCGTTCTCGTCTGCTCTTGTCTTCACCGCTAACATCAGGGCAGTCAAACACCAACAACTCTCAGACTAAAATGTAGCATTTTTAGACTCATTTGGTGTAATAATCTTTTTTTTCAAAGATTTTCATCACATATATTCAATAAAACAACAATAAAACACTTTCAAATTAAAGGTTATTAATACACTATTTCACCGGTCCGGTCCACCACTTTTTTTTTGGACACTACAGCACTAAAGGATCTGTATGTGGGCGTTTGTGACGTGACGGGCTGGTGACCCGGCCCGGCTGGTGACCCGGCCCGGCCGGACCCCGTCTTCACACATTGTACACTGGAATTGGCACCAAGACGGAAGAAATAAAGATGGATGACAGTTTTCACTCGTCTCAAAAAGCTATTAAAATGATGTAATTCATTTCCAACACACTTGATATTGAGAACATGTGACATAAAGTTCTTATCTTATTACAACATGGCTCATTACCATGAACCATAATGAGAAGCTGCAGAGGGATAGTCATTTTTCCACATCACCTTCAGAATAAGAGTATGTAGTTTTAAGTCATGATCAACACTGAATCAAGTTATATTGGGAAAACTAAATTGCTGTTCTCCTGCACTGAGTCTTTATTTTGTAAGCGGCCTTGCCGGTTGGAGAGGCTCCTACTCGTTCACGCAACACCGACGGCGACCAGCTCGTCTCTAACTTTGTTCTGAATCGATGCGAGCAGCGGGAGCGGCGGGAGCGGCGTCCCACCGCACGCCCATCGATTCCCGGGGCGGACTGACGCACTAAATAGTGTTCGACATCAGGAATCATGTGAACACCACTCAGCCAGCCACTCGTGTGATTAGAACAGCGTTTGATTTAGGCAGGAAATAGGCTTTCTAATCATGGAAATTAACCCCTTCACTTCTCTTGTGCCGAAGAAACGCTGAGAGAAGAAGTGTTTTTTTATTCCTTTGCTGGATTGTGACAGTGGAATTAGAGGCTAAAACAACAAATGTGTTTTTTACAACAGAGACGAAGAACTGGTGGAAATATTACTGCAGACTGAGTGGGAAAGAAATGTGAAGGCATGAAACCAGGAGGAATCAGTAAGAGCAACTCCAGAGGAACGTTCCAGTGAGATTTATACACAAATGAAGGGTTTTAGTAGCTTTTTACATGACACTTATTCTGTAAAACTCCAGTTTTAGTTTAAAAAAAAGTAAACATCTCATCAATTCACCAAGAAAATAAATGCATATAATGCAATAGATACCAGTAAAAGGCAACACGTTCGTCTTTAACACCAACACAAAATTACAAAGTCAAACTCGTGCATTAATGTAAATGAACAAAAAGGTGTCTTTTTTTCCAATTTCAGGATTAATTATCAGATTAGCTAAACTACATATTTGCTGTAAAATAGCAAAATTATAATAACCAGTGTTGGAAATCAGGTCATAAAGTAGCACAGCTACATTTTTGCAGTATAGCACTAGTAATCAATAAATATTCAAAATATAAAAAATAGCGCCAGAAACCAGTATTGAGGTTTCTGTGAGCTTGTCAGTCAAGACCTTCAGGTGCTGTTTACACCACATTTCAAGTGAAAATGCATAGTTTGGGCGTTTTTGTTTCAGAAAAGCTTCACATTTACACAGCAACATTTTGAAAACAATGAAAGTTTTACATGGAGATGTGCAAAACACTGAAAATGATGGCATTTACATGCTGGGCCACAAAGTCCACAGACAGGCCTGCCTCAGGATTTGAACCCATGACATTTTCACTGTGAGGGAAGAACACTAACCACTGCTCCATTGTTCAGGCCTGCCTCATCAACCCCACAGTGAAATTCGTTGCAGTTGCTCCAAATGGAATAGAAAAAGAGTATATTAAAATATCAAAAAGGTAAAAAATAAAATATTAAATATGTAAATACTATATACAGAAGGAAATATTAATAATTATAAGGCAAAAAGTAAAGTAAATATATAAATATATACACACTGAAGGGCTGGACAGTAAAAAGTATTGACAAAGAAAGCGATCAGCAGATCGATGTAAACAACCAGCCTGATACAAACAGCAAAGCAGAGTAGAACTCGAAATCTGGAAGAAAGAAATTAAAAGTGATGAAAAAAGGTTTTGAGATGGTAAAAAGACTGCAGCAACAGGCAGCTTCTCCTCGTAGACCATGTGATGCACATTTCATTTAAGAATGTTAGTATAGTCTTGTCCAGTGTGCAAAATAGCAGCACAACATAAAAAGCATACACACAATACATTTTTGCAAATCCAATATTTGTAAAGCACTGAAATAGGAGGCTAAAGTTTGATGTATTGTGTTGCAAAATGCAGACAAGACAATAAACTGGTGCGAGTGGCTAATTTGCATTATGCTGGACTGACTCTTACCTTTAGTTGGAAATGAAGTTTATCTGCAGATGCGTCTGGGCAAAAACCCTTGAGATGTAGCCTCCTGCTCCGATTAAAGTCCAGAACATGCAAAGTTAGACTCTCTCCAGTGTCCACAGTGTCCATGCTGCAGGATGGTGAAGGATTGTGTAATCAGAAAGGCCAGAGTCCTTGAACGCCTCATTATCGCAGGTTAATTAGATTCAGCACATACATTAATAAATTAACAGCAGAGATTTAGGCAACATTAAATGTATGTTGTATTTTTCACCACATTAATTAATTAATCACTGTCACTAAGCTGAGAAATATATCGTTATGTTCTGTAGCATCCGGGGTTTAGTAACCCGCCTTCTTCTTCTTTGATTGGCTGTGGAACAAAAGCCTGTAATCTGATAGGCTGTAGCATACAACGGCATGACTGACAGGTTATTGATCCAATCAGGACAAAGCTACTCTCAGCCTGCGCTCCTATCGATTAAAAAAAGTGTCCTATTTTTATATTTATATTAAAACTAAAAACTCGAAATCAACAACATTCAGCTCAAGTCAAGTACCAAATGTTGAACTTCCAAGTCGAGTCTCAAAATTTTATTCAAGTCAAGTCATCAGAACTGGAGTCAAGGCCAAGTCACATGACTCAAGTCTCTCGCTATGAGAGGAGCACATGCAGTAGCAGTGTTTCAGAAAAGTGTTTCCATTTCCTTAAAATCGGAGGCATTTTCAAAAAGTTGTGTTTTCAGTGATGCCGAGGATTCTGAGTACCGTTGTTGTGTAAACAGGCCCTCAAAACACAATGAAACATGCAAATAAAATAGATATAAACAGCAGTGGGCCTGCTGGGCTTCCCTGTTGTTCTCCCTTTCTTCACACTAACAATAGTGAGAACGTGACTTTGTGACATCTGGCTGAATTATCCCCTAGTAATTCAAGCCACCTCCATGATTATTAAAACCACTTGTGCAGCTGACAATCGCAAGTAAAAGCAGATAAATGTAAGAGGTGTTGCCTCTCAAAGCTGATAAAAGCATGACTCTATCTGTACAGGAAGGGCTTCAGATACAAAGCAAAGTGGAAAAGAACTCTGGTCACCTGAAAGTATTAAAAGTCCCATATTATGCAAAATTCACTTGATAATGGTTTTCTAACATCCCTTCATGACATCATGAGGGGAAATAGCCACACCCTGGGCTAGTAGGTTCTCACTTTGACCCTCCCTCAGCAAGACGGAAACTGATTTTTTAACACATTACTGATCTACTGAATAAATTCAGTTTAATATGAAAGTAAGTAAGTCGCAGTTTAATTACTATGATGATTCAATAACTAACATCCTGTTTAAGGTCCAGAAAACACAAAATCAGCTTTTTCTGATCATCAGAAAAGCTCCAGTCGCTTCGGGCTCGTCACTGTAAACCTCTCGGCTGCCTCTCTGTACCAAGTGGAATCCAGCAAGTGTTTCTTTTGACGGGCTGCGTCACCGACACCGAGACAAAGGAGCCAACTTTGATTGTGTACGAAGCTGCTGTGTGTGCAGCTTGGCAATTAAAATCATAATGGCAGATTTCAGACACACAACTAATGAGCTCAACCCCTCTGAGTGGAAATGCCATTAGAAGTCCTAATGGGGCTCATCCTGCGAACAACAAAATAAATCTTCAGCTGTTAGATATGAGGCCCCCCCCCCCCCCCCCCCCCTCCTCCACCCCCCGGCTGGAGATCAACACCCTATCTTTTTAATAATACTGTTTGTTTGCAATGAGATGCAAAGGTCTTCCTCCACCACAACGCCTCACACAATGGGACGTGTAATTGGACATTGAAAAGTTGGTGCAATCCAGATGGGAATGATAAATTGTGAAAGGAATTCAAACAAACAGAAAAAAACAAAAAAACACTAACGGGGATTAGGGCTTTAATTCTTCTTCACTCTCCACACTACAGAACTACAGATCAGTCTTGTATTACAATATATTCCAAATGTGCCTCCTGGGAAATCTTAGTTGCAAAAAGAAAAAAATCTCTGTGGCTCCTCCTCCCCCCTCCTCCTCAGCCATCCACCAGGGGGACGAGGATCATTGGAGGGGGAAGATTTCATCATCTGGACCTGCCAGGATCTATTTCTGCTTTGGTGTGTCCTCAGAGATCTCTGCTCGGTGCCAGAGCTGATGATGATCCAGCAGCTGCACCGCCACTCCCACCGGAGCACATCAATCACCCCCACCGCTCCCACAGGCCCGCAGAGGGTGGGTGGGGGTGGCGGAGGGGGGGTGGGAGGAGGGTGACGTAAAAAGCCTTTGCCTCCACTTTTAGGAGGAGGAGAGGAGAGAAATAATAAGGAGGAGATAAAGGTGTGGCTGCTGCCGGCATCACCTGAAGTCTCTCTCTCTCTGTGTGTGTGTGTGTGTGTGTGTGTGTGTGTGTGTGTGTGTGTGTGTGTGTGTGTGTGTGTGTGTTTGCTCTCTGACATTGTGGATTTCATATTTCACCTAATCTCTCTCAAATCGGAACTGACACCTGAGGCGTGAAATAGATGCTCGAGAGTCGACAGGAGACCCCACAATTTCAAACACAGGCGCTTAAACTGGCCACCCGTCACCCCCCCCCCCCCCCCCCCCCCCCCCCCTACCTGGGGCCACAGATTTGACATGAATGTCATTCCTTGCGACCACGGAGGGATTTAGTTTCAGGTCGTGGCGTCAAGCTGCTTTCTTAACTGTTGTGCCAGAAAATAAAAAACAAAAAAGCTTTTCTTTTGTTTTTACTTCTTCACATTTCTATTTAAGGATCACGTGCCTTAAAGGTTTTAGTCTTTTCTCTGTCATTTATAAGCCATATTGTTCATTAAACTGCTGCCCGCTTCTCCTCAATAATTGGATGAACAGTATCTGATGCTTGTTTTTGGTTTTGTTTTTCTGTAAGAACACAAGATCATTTCCTCATATCGTTACACATTTACACAGCTTTTGTATCTGAAATGTTAACTCTCTGAACTAGGATTCGACTGAAGCCCTATTTAATCCGATCCTATAAATTCTATGGAAAAGGGTGAATGGATTTCACCTATATAGTTCTATAAGCATAATCAAAAACCAAACCAAACAGTAATGCCTCCTGTCCAATAAAAGGTTTACTAAACTGCTCGACTTGCATTAGAAGCAGTGTTTCTACGAGAGCTTATTAAGAAAAACTAAAAGAAACCGTGCAGAACCTGGTTTGATTGTTGATGGAATTAAATAGTGTGAATTTAAAAACATTGTGCCATGAGCCCCGTGTGGTGAACAGCAGGAAGAGGTCAGTCATGTGACCTGCTCAGCAATATGGGAACTCAAAGCTTTAGAAAATGTCATGGAATAATGTGATTTTATTCTTCTTTGTAAACTATTTCAACACAACTGGAGTTGGTTTCTATGCAAATATTGATTAATTGTGTGTTATTTTCTTTGTTTCTCGTCACAACTTCTCGTAACTTCAACATCTCAGGTTGTTACACAGTAATTAGTTACACTAGGTTACTTAAACAAACAGTGATCTTTTGAGTAAATATGACATCCAATCAGCTGCAGGTTGGAGAAAGAGGAGTTTCAGGATGCTGAGCTGGAGAATAAAACGTTTAAGACTGAAATATTTGACCTTGTACTCTTCACCTAGTTATTTTTTAATTGATTGAGAATCCATCCTAAATGTTCCTCCGTCCTGGTCCTGATGAATTCTCCTGGGGAACGTTCCAGTGAGTGAAGACTCTTCAGTTTGAGTCTGGCAGCAGGATGTGTGTCCAATAAGTCAGTGGGTGACAGGAGGTGAAACGTTCTACCGTGTGAAGAAGTAGTGACGACGTTGTTCCACACTTCAGCAGGTGACATCCCAACGGGTGAGGATTATTCATAATGGAAATGCCTTCAATTCTTCAAGACGTCTGCTCTTCGATCGTGTTCAACATTCAAGTGACACATTTGATCAGAAGTCAGAACCACGACGGCGACGCCCCGGTCAGGTTGGTTGGAACTCATCACATTCACCAAACAGGCCGTGTGTGAAACACGTTGGGAGGCCGGGACTGTGGCTGGTACGGAGGCAAACAGAGATATAACCTTTGTTTATGAGCGAAGGCGGGCGGGATGACAGCGTGCATAAGTCAAGTGAGGCCAGCGCACTCAGAGATCTGCTGGCACGCATTAATCAAGCAATGGGGTGAGGGGGGGTGGGGGGGGGGTTAACACACCTCTGCAGACCAGAGGTTATTGCGTCTCCACCAGACTCAGGGTGTGTTCTAATAGTCCCTCATATCTCCTTTCCTATCCACTTTTCCTTAACACCTGGAAGTGTTTAAATGGCAGCCATGACGAGGAGAGTGGGAATTGTCAATAAGCTGAGGAAAGGAAGCTCAATGCTTCCTTTAGAGCCTCCTTTAGCCTCGGAAACACTGATGCTTCCTTTAGAGCCTCCTTTAGCCTAGGAAACACTGATGCTTCCTTTAGCCTAGGAAACACTGATGCTTCCTTTAGAGCCTCCTTTAGCCTAGGAAACACTGATGCTTCCTTTAGCCTAGGAAACACTGATGCTTCCTTTAGAGCCTCCTTCAGCCTAGGAAACACTGATGCTTCCTTCAGAGCCTCCTTCAGCCTAGGAAACACTGATGCTTCCTTTAGCAACGGAGACCAGCTCATGCTGCCCCACAATTCCTTGCGGCGACAACATTTAAAGGGCCGGCTCATCAGCAGATCATGCAAGTCACCAAAACAACAAGAAGGCCGTTGCTTGGCTAATCCCCCGCCGGAGGGCTTTATATTTTCTCACAAAGCAGCTCTAAGGCAGCACACTTGGTACACTAGAGGGTGTTCCATGGGTCCTAGTAGATCATTATGTAGAATCTGAAAGGTCTTCTTCATAAGCTATGTCAAAATACGTCTCCAGAGCCCAAAAGGTGTTTTTATGCACTTAGTGACCATGTGACCTGATATGCAAATGAGGTCATGGTCACCATGGTGCCCCTTCTCCCCAGGTGGAGTGTCCATGTGTGAAGTTTGGTGACTGTGGGCCCAGGAACTGCTGAGAAATGAGGAGAAATGTTTATATGAAAATACATGTATTGTGCAACCATGACGAGCAAACTTCAGACCCTACCAATCTTCAAGGTCAAGGTCAAGGTCAAGGTCAGGTCACTTGGTGTACTGGAGGTTATCCCTGGAGTGTGTATCATGTGTGTATAACATTTCAGAGCCCTAGCTCAAAAACCTAGGCCTCCAGAGCCCAAAATGTGTTTTTAAGCACTTCGTGACCCTGTGACCTACTTAATATGCAAATTAGGTCAAGGTCACCATTGTATCCCTTCCCCCTCTGAGATGTATCAACATGTGAAGTTTGGTCACTGTGGGCCCAGGGGTTGCCGAGATATAGGTAGAAACGTTCGAACGGACGGACGGACAGAGACTGTTTCAAGATCCCCCTTCGGGGCCTATCAGCCACGGCGGGGGATAATAATCTGCCTGGAACAAGTTTAAATGATCTAGAACTCAGATCCAAGCAGGAATGTTCTGGATATTGTAGAACAAAACACAGTAAAGTCCAGGTTTTTCACCATGGCAGATTACTCCGTCTGATTATTATTACGCCACCTAGTGGAAGTGTGGTCCGACTGTCACAACGTGATCACCTTTCCTTAACTCCTTTAGGAAGCCTTCTAACATTTCCTTAACCTCGTGAGGTCATCCACAATGTTAAGGAAAGGTGGATAGGAAAGGAGGTAGGAGGGACTATTAGGAAGCAGCCTCTGATTAATCAACACGGCACCAAAGCACTTTTAAAAAAATGTTTCAATGGCTCATCTGGAGTCATTTCACAGCAGTTATCATGGGAATATACTACGGAATGCGTCCTTCAGGGAGTTTGGCTGGAGATGGCTATTGCTGCCGTTTTGCAAATTAAAAAAAAAATTTAAAACAGAAAAGCTAATTGTGAGCTTTGCTTGATGGCGATTGTGAGTTTCCCCCATAAATCTTTTCCAGTGTGAAGAGAGACAGCAGGAGATCAAGACAGGACTGCTTCTGTATTACAAAGGAGCACTTTATTACAATAAAATGCTTATTTACAAGACGAGACAATACAACTGCTGGAAAAGGCCGGTACCTTTAGAAAAAAAAGGAGGATTCCACATCCACGGCCGACCTGGGAATGACATCGTTGCGTTACAGTCGCCGTGGCTTTTATCACAGGACTGATTTTACAAACGCGAGTTAAAATGGCTTTTGAAAACATCCGCTCAAGCTGTAGATAAAACTAAAACTGAAGTGCATCAGACGCTAGATACAAAACAATATTCCTAAATTGTACAGGCGTCGTTAAAGAACGACACCATATCCTTTTTTTTTTTTTTTGTAAAAACAACTCTAGCAAAAAAAAAAAAAATCTAATTCTAAAAAACCAAACTTGATGGCAATGAAACAATAGAGACAAAATAAAGCAAAGAGATGATAAACTCCGATAAGTGTGAATAACTGGCTCTGTTTCATGAAAGAAAGGGCACGTTCCGGTATAAAAATAAATAGGAGCTGGAGGAGTCGTCCTTAAAATAATAATCTCAAACTAACGCCGTGACGTTTTGCTTCCCGCCACACTTCAGTGTATTTTTTTCATCCAGACGAAGTTCCGGCGCGTCCGTCGGGCTTCACAGTAACGAACGAGACGACGGTAAAAACCAGAGCGCGTGGGCGTGGCCTCGGCTTGTGTGGGCGTGGCCTCAGAGCCAGGGGTGCCACGCCGGGTCCATTCGACACAGGTTGTCCAGGCTGTTGGCGGCGGCCACCAGGGTGTTGACTTTGCTCTCGCCGCCCTCAAACTGCGCCAGGTTGTGCAGCCGCGTCATGATGGCCGTCACGGCCTTCTGCACCAGAGACACCAGCTGCTGAGAGTCCATGTTCTCGGGCTGGCCGGCCGGCGACAGCGGGATGCTCGTGTCCTCCTGGGTCTTCTTGTGCCACGCGATGATCTCGTCGCGGAGGACCGCCTTCAGGATGCCGTCCACCTGCGGGGCGGGAGGGAACCGGCGTTTAGCACACGCTCTTCCTGGTTCAACGCTATTTTGCAAATCCACGTCCCGTTTACAGGACAATCACAGAAATATAGTTTAACTTTTAACACTATATCTGATGTCTGCAATTATTTTTAAGTGCATTGAGAAAAATAAAATAATTAATAAATAAATATAAAAATGTCTTTTAAAAATCCAAACGGAGTTTGGTACCAACCCTTAAGCTGATACAGAGTACCCATAGGAGTACTTATCAAATGCCATAAAGCCTAATTTATAGTCCTGTATTCTAATGAATTCTCCAGCAGAGATCAAATCTTTCGTTTCACTCTGAATTAAACCAACTTATGCAAAAGATAAATAGCACATAAACTTTTAGCGGTACTGTAGTGTGACTTTATTTCTGGTGTCTGGAGTTTATGGCTGAAACCATAAAGTCCCTCTGAAGCTGCCGACGTCGTTACGCCGCCGTGGGAATGAGAGCAGTGAAACGTGACCAAACCCCACTTTCTATAAAGTCGCCGTGACGACCTGCAGCGCCGCCACGCAAAGCTTGTTATGGCCTCACCGAGCGGCGGTCACCCTGGCTCCGCCCCCTCCCTCCCGGCGGCCTGATGGCATTCATACGGTTTGAGTGGATGATTGTTACGTGTCGGTTGTGTTTAATTCTGTTTCCTTCTCCCTCTCCCTCCCTCCCTCTCTCCCTCTCTCCCTCCCTCCCTCCCTCCCTCACCGCAGGGTGCTCGGCCCTCGCTGGTTCACATGGTGGAATGTTTCTTCAGCGCTCCTCCAGGACGAGCCAGAGTTATACATAGACGCCGCACGCCTGTCATTACCGCTCCCCTCCACAGATTATGCAACGCTGTAGACATTCCCCCCTGCTTTTATTGCATTGTTTGGCCGTTGGGCCTCGGTGAACCCGGACCGGGTTCAGGTCTGGGTTCACCGGGAAGAGGCAGCTGACACGCTGAAATATCTCCTCTGGGCCCAACGTCTCACTGGCCTTAAAACCTGCCCTCAGGTCAACATCATCATGTGTCGCTGGACATCTTGCGTGTAAAATTGGACTTGATTTTTTTCTTTTACGGCCGGACTCGGCTGGTTTTATCGGATGTTTTAACGAGGGAGCAGCGTAGGAGGCCTGCTGTGGATTCACGGGTTGTAAAGGCGAAATAATGATTGAAAATACCTGCCAGGAGCAGTGAGGAACAGCAGCACCGGAAAATCTGTGCGTGTGTGTGTGTGTGTGTGTATGTGTGTGTGAAGCTAAACCGGGAAGCGTCATTCACTTCTTCCATCCATTTTCAGACAAACTTAATCAGATACACCTTTAAATGAAATAGCAGTTCTTTAAATTCTAAAACGTTTAAATATAATTTGGACTCAAGGCCTCGTTTACACGACAACGTTTCGAGTGAAAGGTTTTGGTTTTTAATTTCAGAAAAGAATTTCGTATTTACAACACAACGTGTTTTCACAGCAACAGCGGAAGCACTGAAAACAGCGTAGTATTCACATGAGGCCACTAGTGGGTGCTGTTGGTTTGTTTTTCCCTAATGAGATTATACGCATGCAGCAGTGACTAATATAGTATAAACACTAGAAACGGTGAGTCCGCAGACATTCTAGTGGACAGAGGATGAAACTACGATAAAACATCCAAGTCACCAAGACACCACGGAGACCGCCATTGTCGTGAGTGTCCATCTTATCATGCAAAACAACTATTTACAGGGTTGGTGGCATGCATGGACAGCAGCTGCATGACGGCGCTCCAGGACGGGTTCCAGAAAGCGGGACTGTTTACGGTTCACATGGCGACGGAGCCCGAGCGTTTCCAAAAACCCGCATTTTCAGTGACTCCGAGCACCGTTGCCGTAGAAACGGAAACCAAAGATGCAACTGAAGCTTTGCATTTTCAGTTGAGGCCCTTAATTCAACATGGATCCGTGTTTATACAAGTCTTGTTCATAAACGTGATACTTCCATCCACCTTTGCGTCACGCTGCAGATGCACAGGGAGTACATGCAGCAGGAGATAATCTCTATATGAGACATTGACTAAACATCAATATATTCTAAAATGCATCATGACAAATTATATATTTATATCGTCAATACTCGTTACTGGACAAACAATTTCAAATCTCTCATTGAGGGTGACAGCTTTTCCCATAATCCTCTGCTTCAGATCGGACTGATGTGTGTGTAAAAGAAACGCCGACAATTTCAATAACTTTCTCTGAAGAGTATTAGAAACGACTGCCACGACTTCCCGCCACCGTCGCTCTCTTTGTCGTCCCTCCGCTCGGCAGACGTTTACCTTGAAGTTTGGCTGAGCGAAGCACCGGGCCACGGCGATCATGGAGGCGGTGAGCGGGCCCGAGACGCCGATGGTGGTCAGGAACTCGGAGATGTTGGGCGTCAGGCGGAACGGGACGGGCCGGTTGGCGTCCAGGTCGCCCGTGGCGTCGTTGATGTCGAAGCGGAAGTAGGAGACGTTGAGCTTCCCCGTGTCCTGGGAGCAAAGAGCACAATGAAGTTGACCTCAAAAAGAAAACGGCGGTACGTTGCTCACAGCGGGAGAACAGGTAGAAAAGGTCTTTTCTGAGACAAGCCGCCCTCCGCGAAGTGACTGGAGCCCTAAAACAAGCTCATCCCTACAAAATGGCCGCCATTATTGATCCTCGTGTCCCAGACACAGCGACTCGCCAAACTATCTGCAGCGCAGCATCTTCAGCCCTCCACTCGCTCTCCCCCTGTTGCTCCCAGCCGACTTCAACGTACACAACCCAGTTTTCATCCTTTAAACCTGCGCCAGAGAATCGCGACACAAGCAGCCCCTTCCAGGAAAGATAAGCTCCCTTATATGAAAAAGTGAGCAGCTCTGACAGCTTTATAGCAGAGCAGCATTTCATTCCAGCCCCCCCCCCCCTCTCACCTACTGTCATTTGCTCCTCCGGGCCCCAGCAGAGGCCTAAAGGCAGTGGGCTGAGACTCCAGCAGCCCCCGGAGGGTCAGATAAGCCTGCAGACAGTTGGCTGAGGCGGCACTCAGAATGCTAAATGGGCCGACTGGAGGCCGGAGACGGCTTCATTTGAAGGCCGGCCCGAGTGGCGACGCATCGTAAGCCGCTCACATGAAGCACAGTGGTGAAGATGAGAAACAGAAAGGAAGTGATATGGATTGGGACGATGCCGGGTTGAGGAATCCACACCAGAACCTCGAGCACGTCGAGGACAGAGAAAGATTTGAATTCCTTGTTGGGAAATGAGTCTTTAAAAATGGATTCGTGGGCATCGCCTCATGTCTCGTCCCTGACTAAAATAAGGTCAAATGAAGGAAATATAGAATTATAGAAAATGCTGTACTGTTTATAGTAATGGGTGAAGTAGCATTAAGACCATCGGCTTGGTGGCTGCAGCTCTGATGTGGTAGTCAGCAGGACAGGAGTTCCTCAGGGTACTGTTCTCTCTCTTCTTCTGATAATACAACCATTGTTGGCCTGCCTGCCTAATACATTTAAACAGCATTTACTTTTAAATGCACACTTAAAGTACGTCATGTTTAGTGCTCTTTTAGAAAAGAAAACCTTTGAAGTTGAAATGCTGATTCTGTGTGTGACTTTGGTCACTTTCATTAAGTATAAGTAGCAAGAAATTAGTAACTCATACCGACTAACATTTTGAAGTTAAGAAATATCCCTCAACTACAAATATTCCATTTACACATTGAGTGCTGTATGAAAAGTTAAAGTCAAATCAAATTGAAAATTCATTTCTCGAGTTTTGGTCCAGTATTTTGTTGTTTCAGTGCTGATCTATGACTTTTCTATTGGTTTCAATGATCACTCAGCATCATTTCTCTTGGTATTTAAGGTTTCTTCCACTCATTTGGAATCTTCTTTTTACAACTTTATGAGCTCTTAATGGAAGCTGGAGTACTTCCACACACACACGAAAAACTAAAGTAGGCGATCTGTTTTCTTCTTCTTCAATGAATAGATTCATAATATCACATCAAACCGTGGCACAGTGCAGCTACCGTTTCATTCCACCTCATTAAAAATGATGTGACAAAGCAAAAGGCCAGATTAGCGTCACTGGATGATTGGTTTGCTTTGCAGGACGGAGCTGGCCCAAACCGGCTCCAACTTTTAATTCAACATTTGTCACAAATTTGCATCTCCGTCGGTATGAACGGTTCCGGTGCCAAGTATTCACAGGCAGGCGTTTCTGCGCCGTTTGTTTGTTGTGTCACGGTCGTCAGGCAATATGCTGGGAGCAGGTGTGTGTTTCTGTTGCTGCAGCGTGCAGCAAGAGTGTGGCGAGGATGAAGATGCCAATCAAGCAGTTTAAATATAACTTTGGGAATTATTGTAATTTATGGGCCTAAATGTTGTTGAATAACCTTCCTTGCGTCTTGATTTAAAATCGCTCAGATTTGGTGACTCCAGATCTCATCGCCATCTTCCTCACTGCCATCTAAAGCATTTTCAAGCCGTTAAGTTTTCAGACAAGCCAATCTTATATTCTGACCTACATATCAAATACTCCGTTCACATTTGAAACGTGGAAATTGACCCGAAACTCTTCACATTAAACAAACAGGCAGGAATAAGCACAGCTGTTTTTGTGATTTTCGACCAGATGGATTTTAATTGGAGCTGCAAAACACGGTAAATATAAAACTTTATTTACATGCTAAAACCACAGGTTGCATTCATGATGTTTCAGAGCTACAATTTAGATATAGTTTAGGGAAGCACTGATCCAGATTTTTTCATTTCCGATCCGATCCTGATACCCAAATTTGAATATCTGCTGATACCGATACTATTGCGATGCCAGAGCTGTGTTTGCTTTATTATTATTATTATTATTATTATTATCATTATAGTTGATTTTATATGAGGCTGTAATAACCTCGTCTCAACAGTAAAGTATGAAAAGTACAAATGTTTGCATGTTTTCTCTCTAAAGACAACTTGAGGTTAGTAGAAGGTGAGAAAAGGAAGCAGTGCAAAGTATTTTAGTTCCATGTGGACAACGTGAGGGTCTGCATGACGTCATCATCTCATAACAAACTAGTTATCATTAAAACCTCACAATCACTTTACTAATTGCTGGAGAAATTATTTATCAACGCAGCACCAACAGAATGTTTCCAGCTGTAATGCAAGACAAATGATTGGGACTATTTTCATGGAGTTTAGCGTGGAGGAGGACGCAGCTTCACAGAGGAGTGAATCTCCTGCCACTGCGGTCAGTGACGATCTCCAGGAGAGCTGGCGTTTTAAAACACTGACGCCTGGCGGCAGAGCTTCCACCTCGCTGTACAACGGCTTTGCAAACATCCATGTTGATACTTTGCGGTGGTTTGAGTGTAAAATCTGCCCAAACAGCAACATGTTGTCATGAAAAGTCGCTACTCCCCTAGCATGCTAAGCTGGCTGCAAACTGTGGAATGGATTTCCTGACTCATTACTCCTCATCTCATTGAGACCTTCCTCCGTTCAGGAAGTCCATTCCACATTTTGCAGCGAGCAGAGCAGAGCAGAGCAGAGCAGAGCAGAGCAGAGCAGAGCAGAGCAGAGCAGAACAGAACAGAACAGAACAGAACAGAGCAGAGCAGAACAGAACAGAACAGAGCAGAGCAGAGCAGAACAGAACAGAACAGAACAGAGCAGAGCAGAGCAGAACAGAACAGAACAGAACAGAACAGAACAGAACAGAACAGAACAGAACAGAACAGAACAGAGCAGAACAGAACAGAACAGAGCAGAGCAGAGCAGAGCAGAGCAGAACAGAACAGAACAGAACAGAACAGAACAGAGCAGAGCAGAGCAGAAACGTGGACTCATTTCAGTAGAAGCACAGATGAAGCTTCATGGATCTGCAGGTTGGATTGGAATTTTCCAATCTGTTAACTACATTCATATTGGAAACCGATACCGGATCGGCCCCATCCCTAATATAGCCGATAACGTTTTTGCTTGCTCTTTTTTCTCTTTTTAGTGACGCATTTTTTGAAATTCTGGCTGTTTTTGCCTTTATTGAACAATAGAGTCATTTTCAAACAACAGAATGCCAGCTAAATGTATATTTCTACAGGGATCTGTGGGTTGCAGGCCCGTGTTCTCAGCACAACTGGATACATCTGCAGCCTCTCGTCTGAGACGTGTGGCGCCAGCGAGCACAGCCATTACGCAGCACCGTCCACCGTGGTTCTCTTTATTAAATCACATGTAAACCGAACCAGGCTGCTAACAAAGTGACTCCAATCAATGGCGCACACGTCAGACTGCTCCGTCACTACCGGGGACGTTCTACTGTGGGAGATGCTGGATAAAGATGACTTCGTCAACATTTATTCCCATCACAAGTTCAATAAAAAGCCATCTCCCTCTGGCTGCTGATTTGTTCACGTCGTGCTGCTTTGCAGCCTCCAGAACATAGAAATTCATACACTTCCATTGACGGAGCCGGCTGTGATTTGGCCGAGCCACTCCGCAGCAGCGACATCGGTGATGTGACTGACCAACAGCGAATTTATTCAACGGCGAATAAATTCGCAGTGAACCCTGCAGGTTTTTTTGTAGTCGGCCTGGAGTCGGTGAGTCAGTCTCGCTGCTATGCACTCGTCGATGAGCAGTTAAAGTCGGGCCCTGCAACTGTCTGACGCATCCCACAAAGCAGTGTGTTTCTATTGACGCCTCCCAGCAGCACAAAGCACTCTAAGGGCCAACTTAAGGGAACATAAGGTCCCTACTTAGGCAGGGCGAGGCTCAATGTTCTGGTTGTGATGTCCTGTCCTTGCTCCCTATTTCTCTCACGCTGTGTGTGTGTGTGTGTGTGTGTGTGTGTGTGTGTGTGTGTGTGTGTGTGTGTGTGTGTGTGTGTGCGCGCGCTCTCCGCACCATAATCCTCCTGTGTCTAATGGGATCTGTGGAGTGGAACAGGCAGAGAGGGGGCTTAATACCAGCGCTTAGCTGCCCAGAGGAATGCCTGTCAGCAAAGGCCGATTAGGATCAGAGGGGAGGGGTGGCAACTGACACAATCATCTTTAATAATGACTTTGAGAAAGCTGTCTGCAGACCCCGAGCGGCAGACGGATGTGTGCTCGCCGCGGGGCAGGCGCACCAACACACAGCCGCAGACTCCTCCGATTGAAACGTCTTTGATAGCAGAGCAGAGGGGCTGAATGTAACACTCTGTCAAAACAGCCTTCGCATTGACGGCGCCTTGACTGACTGATAGGCCGAGCGTGAATGTCATGGGGGAGGACTGTAATTCATACAGCGGCGATAAGGAGAGTGTAATAGTGATCTCTTAATGCATCTATGAGTGTGTATTTATATTGAATTAGCCCCCGTCAAATGGATCCCATTTGCCCTTGACGGGAACTGTGATGGGTTCGTGAGCGCGGCCTACCTGTGCTATCTGCAGCATCTCGGGGTTGAGTCTGTTGAGGTGCAGCATGAACTCGGCCAGGCCGATGAGGGCCAGCTGGATGGTGAACATCTTGCGGAAGGTCCAGTAATCGGTGGCGTTGGGGAACGTGTGCAGGGCCCATTCCTTCAGCATGCTGCGGGGAACCATGTTCCCTTGCACCTCTTTCAGGATGTCCCTCAGCACCTAGCAGGAGGGAGCAAAGGTCGGGCGGACTTCAACTGACCAGAACCTAGTTTCATGCCCAACATGCAAGCATGGCAGCGACGTGGCAACCTCCGGTTGTGTTGGCCCCCGTGGGCACATTCTTTATGTACAGACTGTCCGCCCACCTGATGGCTGGCCTGCGTGCCTCGAGCTTGAACCGTGGCCAGGCGGTCGTAGTACCGTGAGATCGGGTTGTCGTGCTCGATGCCCTTCTTGGCGCAGCGCTGTTTGTAGATTTCCACCAGTGACAGAGACGACGGGTTGTCCTCAACCAGCCGCATCTGAGGCGACACCGCCACCACCCGGGGCACTAGAGAGGGAGAGAGTGAGGAAAGGACGGAAAGAAACGACAGAAGGGGCAGTGAAGTTCACAGAATGAAGGGAAGCCCAGGAGAATAACAGGAGTGGCGGAGAAGAACCACACCACCGACGCAGACGACTGTAAACATGCGGCTGCAGTTTGCTGGCAAACAAACTCAGTTCCACCGCAGTGTGAACCGCTGATCTAAACCTACATCCAAAATACTCTGGAGTCGGGAAAGAAAGCGGCCATTGGAGAAAAGTTGAGCGGGGTCACACAAGGTAACTTGATGTGAAAGCAGTGTAAACATTGACATTCTGGGCAAATCAAATCAGTACCAGTCAGTCTGAAGGAGGGACGGCTGGATTGTCCGACCAAATTCCCCCTTAAACAAACTATAAAGTGTATAAAAAGCAAAACATCTGGCAGGAGACCAACCACAAAACAATGATGAGAGGAAATGGTACGTGAAAGCAGACTAAAGAATGTTTTGGTGTGATCGCAGGATGTTTGCTCGGCACCTCCGTGACGGACGATGGTACGAAAAGAAGACTCTGTTCCCTTCAGAGTTTGGGAACATTTGCACTCCTCTCGTCCATACCGGTAAAGAAGAGATGGCGTTTGGTGGTTTCCTTTCTCTTCTCCAGACAGGGGTTGAGGAGGCGCAGCAGCTGCAGGACCCTCTCCTCTCGCCGCGACTCCGTCAGGCAGGCGTCGTTCATCACCAGGTACGGGTAGATCTTGCCGTTGTGGCCTCTGATGTAGAGACGCCGCGCCGCCGTGTTGTGCTTCTGAACGATTTCCACCCGGGGCATGAACCTGGGGAGGCGTGGGGTGAAGGAGGAACGGTGACCGGAGACGCCATCGGGAAATCTTATCACAAACGTTCAGCAGCTGACGTCGGCGGAGTGTGAAACCAGCAGCATCTCTACCTGGCGATCTTGATGTAGTAGTGCGTTGGTTTGGGCATGAGGAATTCCCCCGGGATCTCCACCTCCGCCGTCTGCGCCGAGAAATTGCTGAGGAAGCGACACTTCTCCTCGATGAGGAAGAACTTGGGCAACTGCTTGGTCTTGGCCTCCAAGATCTTGATCCACTTCTTCAGCTTGGAGATCAGGTTGTGGAGCTTCATGGAGCCCGGAACGCTGAAGTCGAAGTCTGGTGGCAGAGGGGGAGACAGAAGGAGAGGTGATTATCACAGAAATCTCCTGAAATCACAAGCGTGCACATTGGCCAACTCCTTGCAACACCATCTGCTATCCTTCCACCCATCCAGCCCCGTGACATCCACACTCGTCTGTATGTGATGCTAACAAATCAAAGTAGGAATAAAGGAAGACCAGATAGCTGATCACTTTGATAGGAGCGGCGTTTCACTACAGTAGCTCATGTGAACCAGAGGAAACCAGAAACACTCATGCAACCTGTGCAGTTGGGGATTTCTGCTTTCACTGTCTGCTGTGAGATTTGAACTGAAATTCAGTTTGTCTGCTTGATAACCATTTTCTGACTTGTTTAATTCCTCTTAAAAAAAAAAAAAAAAAGCCGAACACCTTTTGGTTGTCGGCTGTGCCACAGTATTGAGGGAAAAAAAAATCAGTCCAGCTTTTCTGAGTGATGAAAAGGTAACGAAAAAGTTAAAGATGTAATGAAGATGGGGAAAATATCCAAACTAATTAGTCAGGATAAAAAAACAACAAAAAGATACCATGTACGTGCGTTTGGTAAGTAACTAAATCAGAAATATATGCGACCCGTGGACCAAAACCAGCCAGCAGGAGGCGCCAAACATGCCCGCCAAAGCAAAAACATTGTTAAAATGTCCAAGAAAACATTGTCATTTAAAAAAATAAAACAAATCGAGCTGAGACATCAGTAATACTGCCACGAAAGATTGCAAACCAGCATGAGCCTCAAAGCCCTGCTGGCAGGGGGGAGTTTGTAAAAACATGCATCATGCAACAGCTACAAGAGAACATTTGTTGGATTTTGCATCAGGATTTCATGAACATTGGCTTAAGTTTGAGATCGTAGTAATTTTCTTTGGTAATTGTTTGATTTTGTGAAAATAGACCTTTTCATCGTGTATACTCGGCACCACAACAAAGACAAAAGTCTGAACTTAGAGGTTATTATGGCAGTATTTCACCGGTCCGGCCCACTCAGGACAGTCTGTGGCCCCGGAAATAAAATGTGGGTGACACCTGTGGTTTAAGTGGTTTTATTCAACCACTAACAAAATGTTGTGACGTGTATAACCTTCAATCTCGCTGCGGTAAAATGAACTTCTAAGCAAAGCAGCTTTCGTAGATCAGTAAAATCTCGATGTAAATGACATACTGTGGATTATAAGACCTTTTGTGTTGCTATTATTCTTCCCACCCGACGTGCATTATTCCACGTTTTAAACAGCGACAACCTTAAAGGTTTATCTGCTGAGCGTGCGTTATAAACATTGCGTTGCACGGCGGTGCCTTGCTTAAGGGAACTCCACAAGATCGGTTATTGGTGGCAGGCAGTCCGTTTTGAGGCGAGCCGTTTGCTCTGTCGACTTGAGGCCGGGAGCCGATTAAATTAGAGCAATAAAAATGAGAGACTTAAAGTATTAAATTCCTGTTTGGAGTCACAACTCATATTGCACATAACATATTGCGATGAGCTGCGGCAATAACAACGGAAGGAGGGAAAGTGAGACAAGCAGGTTTTCCATTTTAGAGTAAAGCCCTTAGGACATTTCTGCAACATGAACGTGCGCACACAGAGAAACACACACACACACACACACACTCCCATTTCAGTACACCCTGTTGTGCCGCCTGTTATAATGAATCCATGAAACTGCAAGGCCTTGCCATTTCAAACCTGTTCAATCTCTCCCCGAGTGAGACCTCCTAATACTTTAAATAAGCCCTTTAAAACAGCCAATGTTCTTTTCGGAGTGGCCCCATTTCGCCATCTATCCGCCTGCAATTCACCTGCCTCGATAGGAAAGGTAAAATTGAAACAGTCCTTGCAGCCAGACAACAATTCAGCACCATAAAAGTGTATAACGCGGACAAATAGAAAAGGCGAGACGCTCCACTCGATGCTGCAGAACAGCATAATATCACTCCGTCGTGATCTGATAAAACAAACACGTTTTAGCCGTTTAAATCTGGAGACTGCCTTGCAAGAGACATTTTTATCACAATTCAAAAAAATAAATATAAGACACTCGATATTTTAAGTCATTAAGCACATAAACACAGAACAAATGTCTTTTTGGACCAGTTAATCAATGAAACAACTCTTTTTTTTGATCATTCATACCAGCTGCAATATTTGCATTGTGAACAATAGATGAAGTGGCAAATTAAAGAGTGGGTGTGTTTGGGGGTGGGGTGTCCACAGACTGATGCCGCTATAAGAAGGTAAACATTGATCATGAATATAAAATCATGCTATGCAAAAGACTTTCTGTGAAATTGCCTCCATAAACCAAATCCAGAGACTTTTAGCTGCTAAAAATCTTTTTTCAGCAGGAAATCTTGCGGGAAATGAAACGACAGAATGAAGGACTGAAAGTGTCTTTGGTGGACGTTGAGTAAAATAAACACCCCCGCTTATTGACCCTCCTGGGCTACGGCAGATACACTTCATGAGCAAACGCTGCAGCAGTCATTCAATCTTTGCGCCCTTCAGTCCAACGTTAGGTCGTTATCTTAGTCCGTCTTTAATGCGCATCACGTTTGAGCATTTCACCTCAAGTTAAACAATAAAAAAGGACAGAGAAAGGATAAAACTTGCAGCAATTGACACCAAAAGAGTGACTTTCAGTCTCCCATAACTAGCTTCTGACCACTGTGGCATTTCACTAGGATGCAGGGAGAGGAGAAATGTGCAGTGTGGCGAGTGGTCAGTGTGCTCTCTGACCCGGGCCTGGGAACTGGACTTGTGTCCTGCCCTGTGTGGCCCGCATGACAGGCCGGGACAGCGGCTCCACACCAAATGATGGATTCCGGCTCGGGGAGGTGGGCCACCTCCGTGTAAAATGACCCGTCATTCCCCCGTGTACCGCCCGGGCCCTGGCTCGGTGTGGCCGTGTTTCCTGGACGTTCCCCTGCAGTCGCTGGGCGAGCTGCACTCCGGTGTCAGGGGTCGCCCGAGCAGCGTGACTGGAGGAAGCGGGATCTCTGTCGGAAAAGCGTCGCATTTAAACCTCCTCGCTGACGGTGCCAAGCCAAACCATTATATAGAATTACACTAACATTTCCCCCATGTTGAATGCAATTCTAGCATGTCAAATGACTGCTCAATAGGCAGGAAATGCAAAAGCCAGGAAATGCATGAATATTTTCATAAGAATCTCTCTCCTGACAAAAGTCTCTGAAATGGATCCACTGCTAAAAACAGTAACTCATGCAAATAGCATTCTCCGTAATTGGATTTGAATGCCTCCCTGCTGCCAAATGTTATATGTGCACACATAAACCCATATTTTCCGGCCCACAAACCCTGTGAAAGCGAGTGAGCCACTAACGTGGTGGGGGGAAACGGGAGCCTGGCTGCTCTGCAGCTCGGTAAACCCCGTTTGTTCCGCTCCGGAGGGCTTGTGCGCTCTGGGTCCCACTCCCACGTCGCCGTGGGGAAAGCCGCGGCGGTGGCGGGCCGGCCGGCACCCCGCGAGGCAGACGCCCCGGTGACGCCCAGCTGCGTGAGCACAGCTGGCACCGCAACATCTGGCAGGACTCGCCGGAAAGAGAGTCTCGCCGTTTATGTTGCTCGTTCAATCAAGTCTGCGTGAAATTCACATGGTTTGTTTTTTTCTCCTGCTCATGCCGCCACACCTGCCTTCAGGTTTCCTCTCAGACGCCGATTGTTTTAGAATTTTGCTTATTCTTATACTCCTCGACTCAACTTCGCTCACCATGTTTTTGGGGAGGCGTCTACCTTAGCCAGGGGATCTATTTTTGCAGACTCGCTGAGACTCCTCCTCTCTCACCACAACCAGCCGCTTTCAGGACGAGTGAAAAGAGAAAAGTACACAAGAGCCGGACGAGGAGCTGGCACCAGGTCGCTCACTGTGTCCGTGGTCGGAGTAACACATCTGTGTGGTGAAAAAGATTTATTTGCACACACAGAGCCGGGGGTCGGTACAGAGGGCACTTGTTAAAAAAGTGGGCAGACTGAACTGGAGTGCAACTCCCTTATGTAATGTAGGAAAACACACACATGGATTCCCAAAACAGAGGGATGATTGTTTTGTTTGGGGGGGGGGGGGGGGGGGGGGGAGTCTCCCAGGGGGCCTCGGCTAAACCAAAGCAGCACCTGTCCTGCTGGATTCCACAGCTTGCACATGAATGTGAACATGTGGGCCAAAATGCCTGCAGGCTTCATCACAGCTTCACAAGTGCACACGCGCACGCACGCACACACACACCTTGTCGTATTTAGCGTTGAAGTTGTGTCCGTCCAGAACGGGGGACTGGATCAGAGGACTGCCTCTCGTTGTCCAGCGTCTTCTGCCCAATGAGCCTAGTTGTCGTATGAAGATGCGACACCTCAACGTGAGATTGGGGGAAACACACAGGTTGCCGTCTTGATGATTCACACTGGGTTTTAGTCTGTTTTCACGCCGGTTGACATCCAGCAGCTACATCTCAAACTGCACTCCTCCAGTGCACAAACTGAGCTCACTTCCAGCTGACTGATCTCACTAGGTAGACTTCAATGAATCCACACAGCAGGTACTGGTTATTTATGTCTATAATTAGCCAAAAACTCTTCCCTGCCATAAAACATTTTGCCAGCAATGAGAACAAAGCACAGGAGTTTCATCTCCATTTGAATACATCTGCATGTGCCAACACCTTATGAGCCACTAAACAATGGCAGGGATAGCAGCGTGAAGTTTCACTTGTGTAGTGAGAGTTGGATGCCTTTCTTCCAGCAGTCCAGACTGGTGGAATGAAGCTACGAGTGTCTGTGTTGGAGGAGGAAGACCTGCAGGACGGGAGCGAGAGCAGCGAGGTTGTACGGAGGGAACACTGAGGGTGAACTGGAGGTGGCAGAGCTCTTCACTTCAAGTAAGCAGGATTAAAAACGGGTGCACTGGAGGGACAGCTCACGCCTCAGCATTAATAGATGTGCGAGTGTGTAATGTGGTCTTTGGTTTCTGTGGTCGATTGCAACGTCCATTGCTGAACAGGGATATCTTCCACCAAAGCCACTCCCACTGTGAGGGCGTCGTAGATCGTGTAAACTAAAATGTGTTCATAGATAAACTACTTGAAATACGATGAGGATTTCACTCATGTTTTGTCCTTCATCCTTTTTGCTTACTGTGCATTTCTTCACGTAGTGATTGTGATGACCTTCTCAATAGTGCATTTTTAAAACTTAGAAATGCTCACCTGAAGAGCAATACGCTGTTCAACATGGTGGCGTGCTTCATTTATGAAATAAATGACTCCGCACAGGTTCAGAGGCAAAAGCAACATAAGGCTTCGTCAGTTGAGGAAACCGTGAGCACGACGCTGCAGCAGCTAGAAACGCCGGTGACCCACGTGCAATCAAAACAATTGTGGGGGAGGACGTGCTCAACAGAGACAGACATGATATAAACGCCTATTTCTGACCAGCCACCGTCCCCGGGGCCTCCATTAAATCTAATCAAGTTGTCAGAGACTTTAATTACACACAACACCGGAGCTCCAGCTGCTCCAGTCGCCAGGCCGGCTTCCTGTTGCCACTGGTACAACTTCACTGGAGCTGCAGAGCTGCAGAAACACAAACTTCGGGGCGGCAAGCCGAGCCTCCACCATCTCAGCGGTACCAATGAAAAGACACACAGACCTGTGGTGAACTGTCCCTTCATCTTCTGGAACACCGGGTCCTGGGCGGTGGCCTGGGCGCGGCGGGCCAGCGACTCGGAGGCGGCGCTGGAGAACATGGTGGAGACGTTGGACACGTTCTCCAGGCCCACGCCGAAGGTGCTGACCAGCTTCTTGACGAAGTTGAGCGTGTGCGGCGTGATCTTGGCGTCCGACACGGCGCCGCTCTTCTCGAAGGCCACCGAGTAGCATTTGGCCAGGCCCTGCTGAAGCTGCCTCAGGACCTGCGGGGTGACGGGGGGGGGGGGGGAAGAATTGGTTTGTCGACGTCGTCAGGTCACATGACGGGCCGATCCACTCCCCCGCAGGAGCAGACTTCAGCAACAACAACACAAGGAAGCGGTGATATATTGAAAATTCTAAAGTAAAAAGTAGCCGACGGGTCAAGGGTTGAATCCTTAAGAGGAAAAAGACGGTAGTGCAAAGTCACGGTCATGGCCAAAGCGAGGGGGAGAGGGGAGGGGATGGCGGTGGAGTGGAGCGTCGCCCCATGTTGCCTGGTGGAATGAAGCAGAGAGCTTCCAGCTGCTGCAGAGTGCCCCGAATCATCACAGGCAATCTCACACACACACACACACCAACAAACCTCAAGCCCCAAATCCCTCGCCCCATCCCACACGCTCACTGCACCCATCCATCACTTGTCTCGCACTCCTTCTCTCCTGCAGCCTCTCCTTCTCCCAGACTTCCCCTGCTCCGCCGCTATTAGCTCTAGAAGCTGCCGAGCTCGGCTAAAACTATTTGCTCCGGCACCGAGTTCACGCTGAACTTTTAGAGCAGGAGTCCCTCCTGAAATGACAAAGTAACTTCCCGAATGAGATTCAAGTCCACGTAAATAAAGAGGATGTAGAATTATACGCACCGAAACTGTGTGAACTGAAAGGAGAATCTGCTTCGTGTGAAACTGCTTGAGAAGCGCCGACAATCAAAGACGACGACACCCAGCTCGTCATAGAAGCAACATTTTAACAATGATATCTGTGTTTAAATTGAATTTTCCCCATCTTGTTCTGGAGGAGGGTTTTCACATTCCATTTTCTCAAGAAAAAAGAACAAACCATCGATTTCAGAAAGTTTGGGACACGTCAAATAACAATTAAACCAGAATGCAAATCTAATGACCCCATATTGCATCCTTGGATAGAACACATCCATCATTTTAGAAGTTGAAACTGAGACACTGGAGCATTTTATCAAAAACTTTAGGTCTGTTTGAATTGGAAGTCTGCGACACATCAGAGAGGCTGGGACAGAAGAGAAGAGAATAGTTCATTCACTGCCTATGGTGTACCAACGTTTGTGGAATTGGTTTTGTATAATAAAGTGTAAAAAAAAAAAAAGAAATCTGGGGGGTCTGCTGGGTTTCTCACTGTAAAAAGCACCTGGAAATGTCTGTATTTGGTTAATTAATAATGTTGAATTGAGTTTTTCACCCTCTACAACTGTTATGAACTGAACTTTAAATCTAATAGTGTTTCTAATAGTATTTATAGTGTTCAGTTTGAAAAAAATCTTCAAAAATATTTTTTTTTTTTAAAGTTGTGTGTGTGTGTGTGTGTGGGGGGGGGGGGTCTAATAATTTTTGCTGTGAAAGTAAATCAGAAAAAAAGAAGCGTTATCTCTTTGACCAGGTTGCATGACACACTTGTACACAAGATGTTCGCTCTAATCGCCGTTCTCCCTGCCAGCTGCAGTATTTTCTCACCATCTGACGGAGTGAACACACACACACACACACACACACACACACACACACACACACACACACACACACACACACACACACAGTGTGGTCTCACCTCCTCGTGCCAGTTCTCTCTGAACCACACCATCTGGTCCACGATGCCCTCCAGGGAGGAGAGCAGGGTGGGGTGGAGCTCCCGCTGCATGTGCATGATCCGGCTGCAGCGCCACATCGGGGCGGTGGCTCGGATGGGCCCGGGGTCGGAGCCCCCCGAGTGAGGCTGGGCCCCCACCGAGCTGGGCTGTTGCTGGCCAGATGAGTCTGAGGGGTGAAAGAGGGCGGCGATGACGGGGGATATGAAAGCGTCGGTGTTTGCCATCATGAAAGCGAGATCATTTTGTCCGTCTTTGATTTAAAGAGCTGAACACTCTGGAGGAGCGTTGCAGGAAGCTATATGTCCCATATGTTAGAAATGAATTTTCTTCCCCTATAGGTGCTTTCAGACATAAGTGGCCTGATGGCAGGGGAAAAATAGCACCTAATGTTGAAAGTGTGGTAAAGAGGCAAAGCAGTACAGCCAAGCATGTTTACTCACCACTCTTGTAGCGCTCCCGCTGCTCGATCTTCAGAGTCAGGTAGAGGGTGCGGATTGGGAAGTAGACAGCCTGGGGGTACACTCGCCCCACCTAGCAGATAAAAGAGGGTCACAGATTACATTTCAAAGACTCTCCCTCGGGACCGCAATGGGGGGGGTGAGAGAGAGAGAGAGAGAGAGAGAGAGAGAGAGAGAAAGCAAAGGGAGGTAAAGGTGGAGGGGGAAGCGATGGGGTGTGGAAGGGAGAGAGAGAGAGAGAGACACTGTGTGTCAGAGTGAGCAGGAGATCACAGCGATACGGCCAAAGGCCTCTGCTGGAGCAGCAGGGAGTGTTTGAAGCCTGGAGTCCCGGGAGTGAGGGAAGTTAAAAACACGTCATGGCCAAATTACAAAACTGAATGTGACTTGATGATGAAATTGCCTTCAAGACTTCCAAGAAAAGTCACTGACAACACTGGAAGGCTTAATGGTTGAAGCCGGGACACAAGAGGTTTCAGCTTTTCTATACATTGCGAATTGGCCTCAAACTTGGCGCAGTGGAATCCCTTTGATTCAACCAATGCAGCAGGTGAGTGACTGGTAGCGAGGATCACAGTTCAATGTGACGGTGAAAATATGCAGCCACAGAACCAGTAGTTCAGCATCCGTCATAAAAATGATTCAATGTTTGCTGAAGAGATCAGACTCCAAGCTACAAAACCACGTCTCCATTCCATCCCTGTCAACACTAGGCTCCTGACTGCAGCCAGTACAAGAACAATGAAGTGTACACAGAAGCGGTAAACGCCGCGGATACATTTGTACGTGTGAAACCTCACTTTGCTGGCACAAAGTGGGAGCCTGAAGGTGGAACATGAGCTGTGACAAACACAGGTCTGCCATTAATACAAACAAAACCAACAAGCCAGGGTGAAACGCACTGTTCCACACATGCTGCTCATTGCTCATTGGTCTTGAGGCTTTCGACCCAATGGAAGTTGGTGGGGGGGCTAAACCACCAGGTTCTCTCAGGTGTCAGAACATAATTCCGTGGACTGAAATCACAAAGCCAGCCGAGTCCCCCGGACCCTCCGTACGCCTGCAGGGCAGGAAGAGATACCGCCGCGCCTCCACAACTGAACTGAGCTCCAAGAGATTCCAGGTGGTCAGTGATGGACGGTTGTGGAGGAATATACAGGACTGAACTAAAGAAAAGAAGCCTTTCTCCCTCCATAGTTTAACCTCCGGCTAAATTGATTCGGGAGCCTCTGAGGTTTGGCTCAAGACTTTTCAACGATTCTCAAGATGTACAAGACTTGGAGCAGATTGGCCCACGACTGACTGGAATAGAACTGTCGGTCTTTTTAGACTACGGAGAATACTAAAATAGCCGTTAGACAGTCAACATCTTGCAGACTCGGATCCCTGAAGACATTTATCTCAATAATCTGGTATCATGGGTTGAAAAGAGAAGACTGACTCACTGATGAAGGACCTCAAATGTGCTTTAGGATGCAAAATACAGTTTATCTGTGGTAATGAGTCTTCTTGAGTTGTCAAAAGTATTATATTAATATTTTGATTTGAAAAAAAAAGAACTGCAAGTCCAGATAATGTGTATTTTTATATTCTGTGCTTGCAATGCTCTTTTTATACGTGTATTTTCATAATTATGTTTGCAGTTTTCAAGATATGATTTTTCTTCAGTGTGTATTGCTGCTGACGAAATTGATTTTCTCCACTATGAGATAAATAAGTTCATATTTCATCTTGTATCATAATTTAATCTACTGTGTGAATATTAACCTCACATTGTAGATTCTTTCTCGGAGCGGTGCATTTGGGAATATTTCCCTCAACGTACATGAGACAAAGAAGCAAGAGAGAGACTTCAAATGAAAAATACAGTACGGCGATTGAAAGTGAGAAGAATTCAGGAGTACGTGGAAGAGGGAGCACTAAGTGGCAGCTAACAGCTGCATTAAACATGAAAGAGAAATGGAGGCCGAGAGGAAGAGGAGGAAGTGAGGATTGCTGCACTAATGGGAAGATAAGGAATGTCACATTTTGGCGAAGCTGAGAGTGCGGTTGGTCGACCTCTGTAAGGTGGAGGCAACGGAGGCGATGCGTGAGTGAGGAGGAGGAGGAGGAGGAGGAGGAGGAGGAGGAGGAGGAGGAGGAGGACGACTGAGATTCTTGACTAACTTCTGATTCATCTTCCCGCCTGCCCTTCACTGGCTCTTCTCACCTTCATCAATATTTCAACATACGTTTTCTTTCTCTCTCTTTTTTTTAAAACATCTCGCTACCGCAGAGAAACGCTGAATAATTCAAGCGAGCGAGAGGAATAAAGAATACCATGCATTAAAATGTAGGTTTTCTTCCGTTACATAAAGAGGCTGTGGTGACGAAGAACCTTTCGCTCCGCCATCGTTGCAGGATGAAGCAGTGGAACAAAGGAAGGGCTGGATCTCTCCAGAGCAGGACAATCCGTACAGTCACACATTAGCACTCATTTATATTCATACATAACAAGATTACTTGTTTAACTGTAGCTCAAAGGCAGCAACTGTGAAACATGCATTAGGTCCTAATATCTTTCAGAGAGAAGAAAAGATCAGAAGAATCAGTGACGTGAAAATGAGCCAAGTGCAGAAATAAGAAACTCCACAACACTGAGGCTGTGGAATGTTCCTTCTTTGCTCCAAAGCTAGAAATGATCCAATTTCATGATGCTGCTTCCTCTACCAAGAACACTGCTTGTACTGCTTCCACTCCTCCCTGTGCACTCGTTCTCCCACATGCCCTGTACAATATTCCTCCTCATCTGAGAGAACGGCTGTTTGTTAGAGCAGCCTTCTCTTTGAAGATCACCCTCTTCAAATTGTGCGGAAATAATACTCCATTAAGCAAAGCAAATTAGTCCTGGGTTTAATTACTAGCTCTGTTCCCGCAGTGCGGATGCGTGCAATATTAACTTTATAATCATTTCTTGAACAAATAATTTAAAAACCAATTCACCAAGGACTGGTGGAAGCCAATAAATTGCTGTAAAAGGGGACAGTGAAAGAATCTGGATGCTTGATTTTGTAAATACAAAGCAGGAGGGAGACCACTTCTGCGTGAACGCAATTAATTTATCTCGATTAGAAAGACGTGCATGAGGGCTAACGTTGACGAAAAATGTGATTGATGAGGGCCGGAGACATCCAGACACAAAACTGAAGATTATTTTAGAAAGCCCTTACGATAGACGGCATCACATTTCTAAATCTGATGGTGAAAAATAAACCCTTTGTGTCCGGACCACGCCACGGGGGATTTTCCCCAGACGCCTCACCTGGCTGATGAGGTTGAGCAGAGGTTTGCCCTCTGAGCCGACCAGGCAGGTGAGCAGCTGAGGGATCCAGGCCAGCCACTGGATGGGCGGGACTCCAATGCAGTACTTGTCCACCGCGTCTGCCAGCGTGTTCTTGTCGTCAAAGCTGAGCAGCCACAACACCTGCAGGGGAACAACAGCACGACGTGTGAGAAGCAAAAAAGACAAGTGGAAAGGCTAACAGGAGGAGAGAGTAGAAACTTTTATTTATTTTTTGGCCATTGTCGACAGATTAGGTTCATCCATTTCAAAACAACAAAACTTCAGTGTGACACCAAGTAGCGTGGAGCCCGAGCCAACGTGGAGGTGACCTCTCCTCCCCTGGGGTGTGGACCGACACTGTGATGAAGACATTAACCCCACTCGGCCTCCCCGGGCTCCCTTTTAGGAACCAGGCCGCGCACACAGATTGTGTATAATTACTGATAATGACTGGTCATCTCACTCCATCTATCAGGACGACGTGCTGCCAGCCTGGTTTGGCAGCACAAAGCCTGGGGGGGTCGGGTCAAGAGAAAAAACAAACGTGACACTGGTGAAAGCCGTCGACAAATAATACTAATGGCAGCCGCCAGATGAGGCATGAACTAGTATTTCTCATCGAATCAGCTTGAGACATCTCTGGCTAACAGAGTGAGCATGTTTGCAAGAGGGAGGTCCGCTTGTTAGGAAGGAGTCCATGTCCTTCAGTCTGAGTCCGCCCGCTGGAGGCCGAGCGGCTCACGCAGAGGGTCAGGAGACAGGGGAAGCCATTAGTCTGTTAACCCCCCAGCCTCCACTTCACCATCGATCTACTGTAGGGAGCCTTCCACACTGTCCACCACCACACTGCAATCCATCACATTACTAGTCTCTGCTTGTAGCCGTGGCAGTCTGGGTGGGTGGTGGGTGGTGGGGGGGGTCTTTCCATTCATCAGCACTATTAATGTTTTGTCCAGATGAGGTCAGGCAACGAGGGAATTTGCCTCGACCCTTTCTGAAAGAAGCCATGATTGGGGCAGCTGATTATAGAGAAACACAGGTTTCCCAGCAGGAAGGCTAATAATTGATCAACAGCAGAAAAGAAGACGTCAGCAAAAGACAGGGATTGTTCTCACAATCTGTTTTCCCACCACAGATTCACTTGGCCAATCACACAAATCACACTCCTTTGCGGTTCTCTCATCACCTTGGCCAGGTACTTGCGGGACTTGCTCTCGTTTTGGTGCCTGCATGCGTGGAGGTAGCAGGTGATGGCGGAGACCCCCAAGTGGAGCTGGCGCTCCTTGACAAAGATGTTCTCCAGGTAGTCGCCCCACATGGCCCAGGCCTTCACCAAGACGTCATGCATTTGGACCGCGGCTGAAAAGGCCTTGTTGGCCTCCTCTGACCTACGACACAGAGTTAGGGAGGAAAAAGTCCTGTGTTTCAGAGCGTGCTGCTTAAACAAACAGAGTAGCAGGGAATTCAGAAGGAAACTAGAATGACATAATATAAAGACCAACGTGTGTTAGGAAGTAGGTTTGTGCAGGTTTTACTGTGCGTCTTCATTCATCTCCTGATTTGTGATAAATAATTGTCACATCGGGCTTTTCCACCAGAAAGAAGCAGGAGCTGGTTCAGGACTGGCGCCAGGGCAGGTTCTTAAACAACTGCTTCTTTTTCCACAACGCAGTGTGCGGCTGCATTGTGCTCCACTATGAGACGCTCCATTAATATTTTCTAACCCACAGAACTTTATAATGAAGCGATACTTTTGGTTCATCAGCAACTAAAAAACAAACTACATACTACTGTAAATGAAAGCTGGAATTTTTGGAACTAGAAAACTTGCCTTTTAATGGTTTCATGTGATAGAGAATTTTAATCAGCGTGTGTTTACGTATGTTTCCATTATAAACGGTTGTAGAGCTGCGTTCTGTCATTCTACACCTCCATTCCTCCTGATGCTGATGCTTTTGATTCAGACAATCCAGAAATAAAGTGAAAGGAGCAGAAATCCACAAAGTAATGGCCAAATGTTGGAAAATAAGCACCGGGCTTATTCACATGTTTTTTTTCTTCTCTCTGGCCACTAAGGGGCTTCAGACTGAAATAAGACAGACGTGAAAAAACACCAATAGAGCAACGAGGAGACTCAATGTCTTCTGTCTCTTTGGTCTGCATGTAAGGTTCAGGACAGACTAGATGCAGTGACCCAGACCAAACAGATGAATACAGTCCGTCTCCTCATTCTTCTATGAGCGCTGTCAGTGCTGATCGGTGAGATCAGTGACGTATCACGTTTTGGAGTGATGGAATGACGTGGCTCTTGCTTGACTCTGTTAACAGTGGAAAAAGAACCAGTGCTCATTTAAGAACTGGTCCTGAACTGGAACCTGGTTCTTTCTGGTGGAAAAGCCCCATGTTTGGAGAAGGTGACAACAATGACGGGTTCCACAAGAGGTCAGAGGAACCGAGGAGGGAGGGAGGGAGGGAGAGCGAGAGAGAGAGCGAGAGCGAGAGCGAGAGCGAGAGAGAGAGAGAGAGAGAGACAGACACACACACACACACAGACACACACAGACACACGATTTAGAAAGTGTTAAACAGCCGGTGAAATAAATAGACAGGTGAAATCTGGCAAGACACCAAAGTTTTGACTGCACCATTTATGCTGACGACGGAATATATTTCGAATCATCAGCTATTTTCGCCGTGCCTGGCGCCTTCTAACCGCTCGTTGGCACGCAGTCTGAATAACTTTCACACACCTTTCAGCCTCTGATTAATAAATAAGATGCAGGAGGCACCGGAAGACGCAGCACCCCGCAGTCCAAACACCGAGAAAGGCCGGTCAATGAAAAACTCTCGCTGAGCTGCTTGGTAAATGGACCTCCATTTTAGGAACGCTTCCAAAACGACTCTCTCCCACTTACTTACAGCGAAATGTCTCCCAAGCCAATCAATTAAAATGTGTTATTATAAAAGGCATTTTGGCACGTGATTAAAAAATGTGAGCGTGATTGCAGTGGGGAGCCGAGGACCCTCCAGTAATGCTGAACGGGGTTTCCTCCGCCGCTTTGCCAGTGTTAAAGTACATTAACAGTTTCTACTACCCGACTCAACGGGAGCACAGGCACCCAACAGACTGTCAGATTCTTGACACCCGTTTAATTGAATGATCCCAAAATCCTAAGCACGTTTGGCGATACACACACACACACCCAAACCCCCACTCCACTGTTAATTCTCCCCCGGTGCAGGGGGAGCCTTAATGATTGCAATAAACCCTGCTGAGGTGGAGGCAAGTTGTGCTGATCCCAGAGATTTCTGCAAATTGCCTGGAGTTAATTATTGAGTTGCATATACATTTAATAAGCTTTCCTCAATTTGTCTTTCACCCCTCAGGACGGCGTGTCACGTCAAAAGTGACGGGCAGAGAGTGGATGCTGTTAAAGGGGAATTCGGCCCGGCGGTGGATTTGCTCCGCAGGCAAACCCTGGAGTCAGAGACAAATTACTAACACCGACACAGCCGGACACATCACACGGCCTGGCTGGCAACATAAACTTGGATGTGCTGAGCTACAGGGTAAACAAAGTGACAAAAATGATTGCGAGGCACTGAAAGATTAAAAAACCTACACATGATAAGGAGCTGCTGCTGAAATGTTACAAAAATAATAATTAACTCGAAAAGTCCAATGCAAAGTGAGAGACAAAGTGAATTATTTTACCAACGAGGATGTAAGAACTAATTCAAAATATTCATGGAAAACTTCTGAATCCAAACATGACTCTGCATTTATCTTCAGTATATGTGTTATTAATGTTCATTGTGAACCAATGGTTTCATATAAAAAGGGGAAGATTATGTAACTTCATTCTTCTTTCTGCTTTGGACGTTTGGAAAGTTTTGTTTTGCATTTAATTTTTTATTTCCTTTTTGCATTTGCCAATTAATGAAATGAACTAAACAACAAAAATGTGTTCAGTGCAGCAGTTAGCGTCTGAAAGGACAGGCTTTATGACCCACAGTGTTTCTTCAGTACTCTAAAGAGATTTTCTTACTCTGCCTGTTCAACTGCGAACGATTTACAACACGATCAGAAGTGAAAAGATATTGCTGGGCCTCATCCTGACGTGCACACTGATGAAAGGAGACTTGCTAAATAAACACGACAGTACTTCTGTGCTTTAAGGATTGAACACGGTTGTACATACTTGTTGATTTGAGCCAAGAACATGCCTTTGAGGGCGTAGAACTCAGCCGTCATCTCCTTGGTGAAGTACTTCAGGTTGGTGGACTCAATCACCTCAAGACCCTGGAGGGAAGAAAGCAGGGGTTTAAGCCCCACGCAACACAGCAGGCGGGAAAACGTCCTCGTGGACACTGGAGAAAGGAGAAGTGAGGCACAAAGCATGACATTCTGCTTGAGTCAAGACCATAATCACAGGTGAAAAACAAACAACCTGCTCAGTGTTCATTAAGAAGCCAGAAAGAGGCGTTAAGGGAACCAAACTTCCATTACAGCGAGCCTCAGATTAGGTGTCCCCTACGTACTGCTGTGACAAACGATGTGGAGCAGCAGAAAGAGACGGGGGGAACCAGAAATGAGATAGAAGAGAGGAAGAGAAAGAGCGAGGGAAGAGTGTCTACTGGCACTTTTAATGACTTGTGGTGCGCCGAACTACTTCTATTAATCAGAGCACTCCATGGGCTTAAGAGCGAGCGCCTGAGTTACTCTCTTATAAGTCCCGGTGCTATAACTTGTCACCTTGAGGCACCCCACACACTCCTTGGCCTCCCTTCTTCTACTCAATGTAACCCCAGCCACGCCTCCAGCTGTTGCTGACAGAAATCAACTCAAGTGCTCAAATCACTCCCAAGTTGTTTATGCAGAAGAGGTGGAGCGCAGCACAGGTGCACGGAAATGAATACATGGAAAGCCGACAGATCAGAGACGGGGAAGACGGCGTCCTGGGATCTTCCGTCTCACCTGCATACATTCATTCTTGCCCATGACGCCGGCCAGCTGCAGGTAACACTTGACCTGCTGCCTGATCTTCTGGAAGCAGTCCACGATGGGCACGGTGGGGATGGTGTGGATACGACTCAGGATGTCCAGAGCCACATTCACCAACCCCTGGAGACACAACAAAAGCAGAGTTTTATGCAAGTTCTTCTCCAAGTGTCTTGTTGAACATGAGCCGGTAAACAAAAGTAGAGACTATCTGGCACGTCACTCTGGCTCACTGTCGGGTCACAAGGTTTATTTGGAGGGTCTCAAGCAAAGATTCTGACAGGACAAGTCCCCTAAAATTGAGTTTGACCCCACAACTGAGACAGCGACCTCTAAAGACATAGTGTCAGACTTTGGTATTCAGACCACTCACCTTCCAAACATATTTTTGAAACTCAAACGCACCGGCTGCTGCGCCGCAACGTATTCAGTGAACCGATTACCAGTTCAAACACCCCAGCACAGATAAGAGGGGGAGAAAAAAAAAACTTTCACCTTTTAACTACACTATGTTACTATTTATTTGTGGCCATTGCTTATCGGTAAATACAGCCAGAACATTTTAAAAAGCCTAATTTGACACTCAATGGCACATTTATCCATTTTGCTGGGGAAAAAAAAAAATCTGTTTGTACTGAAACGCCAATCTTTTGACTACACAAATTCACTCATTCATCTTTTAATATACACAGCTTATTTTCCACAGTGCCGCCATGCTAGTGGCTGGATGCAGGAAAGGGCGTAAGCCTCATCACTTTCACAGGAGGAGACATGGGAAAAGCCCAAGAGTAGAAACAACTGAATGGGGTTGCTCGATGGTTTGCGTCGCTCGCTACAAGTTCGCAGCACTCGTGTCCCACGTTTGTTGGACTTCATGTGTTGAAGACACAGTTTTGTTTACCTGCTTGCGGGCGATCTTTCCGTACTGAATGATGGCGGAGGCCGAGGCGTGGACTCCCAACATGGCGTTGTTATTGTTTGGGTCATGTTGTGTGTTGGTCTCGTAGGCCGTCACGATGGCTGCGGACAGACAGGAAACGGCCATGAACATGACGCATCACCTTTTCAGAGTGTAACAGTTGACAGATTGCACCAAAAGAAAAAGAAAAAAGAAAGAAAAGAGGGGAGCTTAGAGCGCCGCGAGCAGCGGGGATCTTCTAGCGCTCTGAAAGCCCGGCTGTCATAACGCAGACGAGGGCACTGGGGACACCGAACGTATTGAACAGTAAATGAGCCATGGCGATGAATTTCATCAAGAAAACTCCATTTCACTAGAAGTTTGAAGGCTGTCACGTATAAATGAAGTGGATTTCATTGGCACGGTCCCGCAGAACCGGCGCCATCATTATTCCAGCTCCGAGCTCAAGTTGCTTGAGACATCACATTTTGCGGTGGCTGCCTTTCTGAGCGGTTTCAAAGTCACTGTGGGAAAGAGTTGAGCACTGGGCAAGGTAAACGTGTGTGTGTGTGTGTGTGTGTGCGCGCGCTGCTGTCAGAGGGAGCGAGTGCTTTAGTCAGCTGACATTTGGAAATGCACCCAGAGGGGGTTCGGCAAAGAGTGGCCTTTTAAAGAAGACCCCTTCGTGGAACAAAAGCAGCAATGTGAGGAGCGCGTGCATGATTGTGGCGTCCTGCAGCACGACGCCAACGCCTGAAATTACACGCTTCAATGTTGCCTTCAGAGTGCAGAGAGTCAGCGCATTAGTCATACCTTGGTAGTGGTGCTGGCGCCACATAAATATGCTGCTCCAGTGGGACAAGTCATCAGAGACGATGGGGAGGCGATTCCTCCAGGTCTTCACCACCGTCTTCATGTCATGGAGGCTGGTGTTGCGGCCCAGGTTCGTCGGTTGAAGCCCCGCGTTAATCTGGGCCGCTTCTTGCAGCTCGATGATCTGCTGTGCCGCCTGGAGAGCAATGATAATTAAAAATCTGCCCGTCGTCTGTTTTATCTTTCACACAGCACTGGCTATTATCTTCAGCGTATCCTCTTGACTCTTGGACTCCCAACTTCAAATTAAATCTTCCATTGTGCAAGCAAACCACACAATGGCGTGTCCAGCTGCAGCAGAGCTTCCCAGTCTGTCTGTTATTATTTGCACATTTCATTGTGCAGTAGACAATTGGCAAATGCGTCTCTCGCACAGGTTGACAAACTTGTTTTATTGAAAGTTTAAATGTTTGTGTTGCCAGGCCGGCTCCACAGACTCGGCCCAGGCAGCACAGCAGCTGAGCTTAATCTTGTTCATATTTTGTCTAAACATCTGAACAAATGCAAGCTTCTGTAAAAGACCTCCTGCTCAGTTTGCTCTGCGACGCACACATGGCGTCCATCTGCAGTCTGCTCATCTGTGATCACTTGATTTGAAGTGAAGGGGTGTAGATTGGCCGTTTTCTCACAACACATTTGGAAGCTTTCAAGAGCTGATCTGAAATGGACCAGACCTCGACACTCAATGGCACATTTATCCATTTTGCTGGAAGTGACCTTGACCTGTTTCCCCCCTGTTTTGCTCCATGTTCTTACAAACACACAAATACATTAGAAATATTAATGTGGTAGGTTAAATTTAATCTATAGTTCACCTTCACAGCTAAAACAAGCTGAAGATGTAGACTTTAACACAAATGTTACAGGAGCAAAACTTTGGTTTTTCCTTCAAAATATGACGCAAAGACGTTTTTCATGAACATTTTATGTCGTCCCACATTGTTTTGATAGCTGATCTGCTCTGATGCAGCTGGAGACAAAGGAGATGGGAAAATGTGAAAACGATCAGTGAGGGCTTCTACCTTATTCCGTGGTAAGAAGCCTCATTGATTGGCCCAAAGCAGCTTTGTGAACATATAATCAATCATTCCATTATAACTACTCATCAATCAATATTAATGCCAGCCCTCATGATCAATATTGCGGGTGATAATCCATTGATCGTCAGCCGCTGCTGAGAGCTGGGATTTGATGATAACTTGATTCAAATGGTATTTGAGCCCCGCTGTATTTGCAGAGTCTGGGCTTCTCGCTCTGCGAGGCTCAGAGTCGTGAATGTGAGATATAGAGTGTGGAATGGAGATTTACAACTGGCCGCTTGGTTGCGTGGAGGAATAAATAGCTTGTTTTCCCTCGGCCAGGGTAAATAATTGCACACACACACACACACACACACACACACACACACACACACACACACACACACACACACACACACACACACACACACACACACACACACACACACACACACACACACACACACACACACACACACACACACACACACACACACACACACACACACACACACACACACACACACAATTCAAATACCCATTTTGAAAAGATAAATGCAGTGAATCAGAGCAGTGCCGAAGACCCCCCCCCCCCCCCCCCCCCCCACCACCACCACACCTCACCCAAACCCCCTCCTATGGCTCCAAAATGAAATCTCCCAAAACAAAATAAATTAGGCAGTACAATATTTTTCACAATTATCTGTTAATATCGGCTGATGGCCCATTTCTAACCTTCATTCAGACCAACCCATTCATCATGTAAATGTAATTCTGCTACAGGTATTTAATCAAATAGTATCTGATGGCAGGGAAGTAATTACAGCCATTCTAAACTAAGTCTTTCTTTCCTCTTCTCCCCCTCTCTCTCTCTCTCTCTGTTCTACTCCATGTCCCCCAGTCTGTTCGCTCGGCACCTTTTCCAATTTTTATCGCCTTAGCGTGGCTTCTTATTCCATTCTGTTTTCATCTTTGCCCTGTCTATTGTAATCTCTTGTGGTGGAATCAAAGAAGGCTGAAAGGCTTTTTGATTTTTTTTTTTTTTTTTTTTAATCATCTGTCTCAATTTTACAAAATGGAGTGAGAGACTGCGACAGCAGCCATTATCAGCGTTACTCAACAGCACGTTGCCTCGGGGCGACTGGCGATCTCCTGCCATGCGTCTCTTTAAGTGCTTATCGCACCAACCTTTGCGACTGGTCCCGGCGTTCCGATTACTGCGTCCAAAACAAAGCCGGCGTTTGGTAATACTGACCTGCAGCAGCGGCGTGTGCACGTGGGAGACGATGTGAGGCAGCCTTCTCCACTCGCGGATGGCCAGGCTGGAGGCCATCTCCACCAGACGCTCGATGAAGTTGAGCTGCTGCTCCTCCGGGTGGCAGATGGCCAGGTAGCCCCGGTGCATGTTCACCTTCCATGCCATCTCCTTAGGACAGCTCCGCTCCACCTGGAAAAGTTTGCGGGATTTAAAAGCCAAGGATCCAGAACGCCACGGCAAAATGAGACGCGTTCTTAGATTCGTTTTCAGATCGGAAGCAAACAGAGTCGCCGCAAATTTGGCCGAGATGGGTTTAAAACAGGAATTTGGGCAACAACTGTGTCTGTCACCGACGACATGGCTGTTTCTTTTAACTCTTCGCGTTGAATGCAGAGCCGTTTTACGTAGGTTCCACTGAAAGTCTGCTAAGCGAACTACAGCCTGCTGCCAACAGAGTGGACTGGGACGGAGTGTTGTTGTTGGTCTTGGACAAGAATTCTGTCCTGATCTGCTCCGTTTGCGATGTCAGAGATTTGGAGTTATTGGTCCGGAGCAATCCTGGCCACACCACGAAGTGTCGATATTTCAGGACTTCTACAGGGTTCCTGGACTAAATCGTATCGATCTTGTCTGTTTGCGGTCATCCAGGACTACTCGGGATGGATTAATTGATAAATGACCAATAGGAGCCACGCACAAGGAGTCTCGTGAAATCACTCAACACTCTTCTCTCCGTTTGTGACAATCCCGGGAGACTATTTGTCCTGTCTGGTCCTACAGAATCCACTCTGTTCGAGGTTTACCTAAATTGAACTAGTTTCAGCTTGAAATTAGAAAAGGCTTTTTATGTTAAGAAACAATCTATCCTGCACAATCTACGTGGGCAACAAAACGCCACGGAATGCAAAATCAGCCAACGTCATTTTCACCGTCTTCCAACGCTCCTCGGGACAAAGCAGGAATACATGGGAACACACACAGATCGATGGTGAGGGCGGAGCTCACCATCGACTGAAAGCAGCTAAACAGAGCATTTGATTGAATTTCCAAACGGTGGCATATACCTCAGAAACTGACAGGAGTTTATAGAGGCGGGCTGTTGTTTGTCCCCATGATGTCGAGCATTGAAGCGCACACTCCTGGCAGTGCAGGGCGAGTGTGGCAGAGTTTAATTAAATGAAAAACATCTGAGGGGAAAAGGGCCGATGACATTTTTCTTGCATAATTTTAATACAAACACAGACACACTACGTTGCCGTCTGCGAGCTGCTCTTTGAATGGTTTCAGCAGGACTTTTCTACTAATGACTAATAAACCTGACGAGCCTGACACGGAGGCGGACAAGTGGAAAAGGCCCCGCTATTGATTAAAATGCTGAGTGCGTCAACAGTAAACAAATAATAGCCGCGGGGAGCGGCCGACGTCACACCTGGGGCTTGCTGTGTTTAAAAGTAAAACAAATAGTGAGAAGGCCAAGGACAGTGTGAAAAGAGCAAGAGGGCGAGGAGGAGGTGTGTGTGTGTGTGTGTGTGTGTGTGTGTGCGCTCTAACGATGCTGGGGAAAATTACAGTGATCGGTCAGAGCGCACTTATCGGGGGTGACACTTGATGAATATCCCCGAGACAGGGCCGCCCTTATCAAGAGCCGGCCTTTAATTGAAAGCGGGGACATTTGGAGTTCGCTCTGAGCTGGTGAGCAGTGGGCAGGAGGCAACTCGACGCCTTGCTCCTCTCTGCCACGATAAAACAAATCACCCTTCAGCAGATGCCGGGGTAATTATTCATGCACGTGGCTGTCGTAAATATTAACTGTTACAGCCAGAGCGGCGGAGTGAGGGATGAAGAGATGGGGAAGTGGAAAGCAGAGAGGCCAGTAGCACCAGAAAGCAGACTGAGTAATGGCTGCAAAGGCTGTGAAAATACCAAATGAAAGAAATAGAAATGAGAGCGCAGGGGACAGAGAGAGAGAAGGAAGGAAGGAAGGAAGGAAGGAAGGAAGGAGAGGATAGAGTGGCGCTGGTGTGGCCGGCCAGACGATTTAATTAGATGTCACCTCAGGACAGAGCAGCTCAATGGATTGGTTCCAAGTCTCCTTGAAAGAGCAAAGCAGGGGTATTTGTTATACGCCAGGTACTATCACACACTGGCCACACATCTGCACTTTGTTTTAGGAAACATGAGGCTAATAAATCCACAGACGAAACAGCTGAGCTGCATTTCCACAGCTTCTTGCTGCCTCCCTCATGTTCCCGGGGGGGGGGGGGGGGGGGGGGGGACTATGTGGGGTTATGAAGGGGCTGGACGGCACCAATATGAAGGTACCAACACGGGGCCTCGCCTTAATATACAGCACTGGGAATAAAGTGGGGGGAAAAAAACAAACAAGTAAATCATTGGAGTCTCTCTGCTTCAGTGGGTTAAAGCCTGCAGGCTCCGCTAAATCCAGAAACTTTGGCTTGTAGTTTCAACTTTCTGCTCAACTGTTATTGCCAAACTTGGGACCGAGTGAGAAAATGTGCGCCGAGGTTCCCAGACAGGTGTGTTTTTCAATACGTGTTGCTTGTGCAGTCCTCACCTGTTCCAGAGCCTCTTTCATTGCAGCCCAATTGGAAACCCTCCAAGCGCACTCGAGCACCAAATACGGGTTGGAGTGGCCTTTGGACTGGCCGTACTCAGTCAGCGGCTCCCACTGGTTTAATTCTTTGGAACAGCTGGAGGTGAAGGTACAGGAGAGGAAACAGATTGTATTTTCAAATGTGCCGCAGCTGCCGTCAACATGCTTTCATCCATAAACATGACTTTTCAGAAGCTTGCTTCACAGTACAGTGTGGTTGTTTTGTTTTGGTTTTTTTGGGGGGGGGGGAGTTCAATTATACCTTTATTTTATAAGAATACACATTGTAAAATATACAAAAATCTAAGCAAATTTCGATGAATCCCGGAGGGACTTTCGTCATCCTAAAGTGCAGCAAAACATTTCAATTATATGCAAGACAGAGAAAGTGAACTTTGTTGTAATACTCTTAGCTGTACAGAGGAAATGTGACGAGGGAAGTTTCATCAATTAAAAAAAAGTGTAATTCTGCAGCATATACAGAAGTTCCCACAGTTAGTTTGAGTAAACTATAGTGTGCTAGGAGGGGCCTTACCGTATCCAGTGGTCCTCCCAAAGCTGGTACTCTGGGAAAATGGCCGAGGAGACGTTGCTCCTCTCGTGCTCTTTCCTGGCCTTCTCCATTGCTTTCTCATAGCTTTCCTGAGCCTGGACACAAACATCACTCCCTTTCAGAGAAGGTTCTTTGGGATGAAAGGCTTTTTGTAGTTTGCATATAGAAGCGGTATAAATGCAAAAGGGACTAGCAAGTCCAACTAAAGCCCTCTCTTATTTGTACCTGTTCAAAGAAGCCGTGCTGCTCATAGGCAATGGCCGTCGCCGTATCGGGGAACTTGCACCTCTTCTGCCACAATCCCGCCCACATGTCCTCCTCTTGAAGCAGAGAGTAAAGCTCTGCAAGGGAGTCCAGAATCTCCTGTGCAGACAAGAGAAATTTGACAAACTCAAAAACCTTTTAAAAATATTTCAGAAAATGTCCTCATGAATGTCCCGCTGCAGCACGTGCGACAAAAACATGCCTCCAGTGTCGAGAAGAGCGTGAGATTTTTTTGGGGGGCAGTTTTAATAAAAGCGATCATTACCTGTTGAGGTGGTGTGATGCTCTCTTGTTCATAGAACTCGGTGCTCTGCTTGGGTTTACTGTGCAGACTCAGACCCTTTTCGAAGGCCTGCTGTTCGAGCATCAGGGTGGAGCGCAGCCAGAGGTTGTGTGTCTTGCCCAAGTACTTCAGCACGCAGGGTCGGATGGGAATAGGAGGCACACATTGGGACATGGCTTCCACAAAGCAGTTCAGGGCACTGGGCTGGCAGTCTCTCTGGGCCTGGTGGCTGCCGCTGCACAGGAAAGGACTCATTTCTCCAGACAAAGCCTTAAAAATAAATAAATAAATTTGAGATGAGAATATCTACTAGCTATTTCTACTTCAGATCACTGATGCAGCTTATTGATAAAGGCATTCAGTCCCATATACAGGATGCAACGCGATGCTATTTTCCAGTAAAAAAAAGCTGTTAAGAAGAAGGAAAAGAGGTGGAGGATAAAAAGTAAGATAACTGAGAAGGGACAAATGACAAAGTGCGCAGCCTTCCCGAGGAAACCACGCAAAACATCAGCAACATGTGCCTTGTTGTGATTCAGCAGATCCATATCTATATAATAGTCAGAAATGAAAAACATGAATAATGCAACGGTAACGCTACCATTCAGCTCTGACGGCTGAGTCTTCACGTCCTCTACCTATTCAAGTCCTCACAGTCTTTTCACCAATTGTACTTCAGTTAAAAGTCAATGTGAAATCTGTGAGAAATGTGCAGAACTGAAGCTCTTGACTCGTCTACAATCATCCTCCGCTGACCGTATTTGAACAGAAGAGCGCGATCGCAGGGTTGGCGCCCCGAAAATCATGACTGACACACACCCAGGCGTTAGTAATGAATATAATTTTCATTCTACATTGACAGAACGGAGTAATTTATGCTATGATGGTCACTTCAATTAGGCTGGTGGTGGAGAACGCCAATATTCCATCAAATCCCTTCCTAAGTAAAATATGCTTTTCCATCATTCGCATGTAAAAGTCAACCCAAAGATATAAAGCCTGAGTAGCAGTAATTGCTTCATTTTCTCAATAAATTGGTGTAATGGTGGCATGAAATGCAGAGATAAGACATGAGGCATCAAAATAAATACATTTGACAGATTTGTGACACGAGTCCCTTCATGTTGGAGACTCCACTATTATGAATCTTAATAGTGTCTGCATCTTTCAGATGTTTTAAATATCAATTGCTTTAAATCGAGTCTGAAATACTCTATATGCAACTGGTTCATTAAACTAATTACGGCTTCCCTCTCGCTGCTTTCTCGTTTCCATATTTAGCATAAATGAATCAGTCCCCATTAAACACAAATTACACATATTGCATCAAAATAGGAGACGGCTCGAGATGCCACTTGCTTTGCTTATGATAAAGCGGAAAAAGATGAGGTGAATGAAGGTGAAGATGATGTGCACCATCAAAAATTATGTAAATAAGTGTGTGTCACCGTCACAGTGGATCTTTTTAATAAAGAATAGAATCTGGATTTTGGAAAAAGGAAAACAAAGTAGTCACAAGAGAAATATGTCATGTTGAAAATATAACAACACTGGATGTGTCAATTGTTCCTGATGATTTAAACAATCATGGAGAACCAGATAAAAGCTTATGCATTAAACATGACCGTACAAGATCAGTTTACTTTATCACGCCCATAAATCACACGCCTATGTATGCATGTATGCGTTGGACGCAACACCAACGGACTGGAGTAAATGACACTCACATGCTGCTGCCTGTCGGAGAGAATCTTCCAGAGGCGAGGGAAGAGTTGAACCCAGGACCTTTCAGCCAGCGGAGTGGAGATGTGACAGAGCTGGACCAGGGCGTTCAGAAGAGCCCCCGTCTGAACACCAAGCACAGAACGATTGAAGAAACCGAGTGCTGACTCAGCAAAGCACCTTTTGACTTGACAGCTGATATGGCAATTAGCTAGTTTCTAATAATTCAAATATGAGTCCCTAAAGTCCCTATAATGAAAATAAATAAATGGTTAACTTGTCATGGTATTTAAATCTTGGCAGGACAATAAATTCTCAAATCCAAACAGGAAACTTGGACACTGGTGGACCAACCTCACCTTGACCTCCCGCAAAGAGTCCAGAAACTTGTCGTGACGGTTGGTGAGCATGTGCAGCTGGTTGCCGGTGTCTCTCTCGGCCTGCTCTTTCGTCTTGGGAATCGCAGTCTGGTCACCCGGTGCCAACTCGATGTCAATCTCCACATCCTGCCGGCGGATGAAACAAGAGAGAAGGAAACTATCATCTTCAAGAACAGCTTTGACATTTAATCTTCACTTCAGACAATGTGCTGCTTTGAAAAGCCTTTTCATGACATTAAAAATCAACAGCCTGTTGGTAATGGGCAGAAGATGAAAACACGAGGCTCATTTTGAAGACAAAGAGTGCAAGCCGAGAAGCAGGGCTTTAATCTCGCCTCAGATCCTCAGCATGGAACGCACTTCTTAAGGGATAATGTCCTAATTTATGCAAGATGCATTTCGAGCATTGTGTGTGTGCATTGGCTTTGGATGCTCCACCTCCTCCTTGGTCTCGCTGTTTTCCCGCTCGCGTGGCTCCTGCTTGACATGCGTTGCCATTGCGAAGGCGGCCCGATCGTGGCTGTCGGCCAGGTTGATGACGTTGGTGATCGACGGCAGCATGGATCCCTGGCAGCTGGTGCCGATGATGGTGTTTCGCTCGCACACGGCCAGCAGCAGCTATCAGACACAGGTGCAAAACGCAACACGGCGACTTAGACGGGAAACACGCACGACAAGTCCGGCCGAGGCCAAATATTTCTGAACAAAACGAGCACTTTTATCTGCATGTCAACGATACATTTTCTGGGAGGCAGGTCGACAAAGGCTTGGAGAGGCAGAGCCCTTTACCTCGATGCACTGCTTGATCCAGAAGTGGCTGCCCATGGCCTCCCAGTTCTGAGAACAGCAGATGTAGAGGAGCCTCTCGTAGACGCGCCGCTTCATGGAGCCATCAAACACCTCGAAAAACTTGGCTCTGATCAGTGGTTGAGTGCAGCGGAGCCCAGAGAGGAAAGCTGGCTCCAGTTTGGACGTGATGTCACTTCCTGAAAGGCTCTCATCCCTGAATTATATCATGGACAAAATATTTGAGAGACAGATGTTGGCTACTGGCCATTAGAGTCAGACAACAGGCGGGCAAAACACAAAATGTCATCAGTGGCAGGAGAGGCCACGAGGCAAGAGGAGCAGGTTGAAATGCTACTGCGGATCCCCGAGGCCTCGAACCCCCGACTACAGGAGTTAAGAAAATGTCAAATCAAGGTAGGCTAAGAGAGGATCAATGAATCGTCTAAAGCGGACAAAGAAGTGTCTTCACCACAATACAGCGGGCGATTGCAAAGTCAGTAATAACTCACTGTTAAGCACCTGAGAGGCATCTGATGTTGACAAAAGTCACATTCTCACACAAACACAGCCAAGGAGCGCTGGGAGCACGCTCTGCTCTGCTCTGTGGCACATTATTTGTTTTACACAGAGTCAAACAAAGGTGGCATAAAGCCACCCCAGAGTGCTGCGTTACACAACAAGTCTGCTTTCTCAGAGCCAAAGCAAATAACACAACGGCATCAGGTACAAGATCCGTGTACTGTACTCCAGATCTCCTGTTCTCCTGTGCAACTTGCCTCCGTTGTGTCCTCTGATGTCGGCGAGGAAGTGAAATGATAAATGACCTGGCGAGTGCTCCTGCTGTTGTTTTTCTATACAGCCGCACATTAGACTAAAAGGTGCAATATTCTGTATACAGCACAATAGAGAATATATCACCTTTAAAATAATGCTTGGAATTTAAATAAACTACTTGATTAGTAGCTCCGCAGTCCCAAACATTATACCGCCACTGCAATTTGTATTGAGAGCTCTATTTGGGCTGGTATTTAAGTGATGTGAGACTAAGTGACAAATATGGAACGCAAATAGAATTCAAAATTCACCGTGAGCAATCAAAACAACGCACCACGACATTTGACTTGAAAAAGTCTTGGGAGGACATCAGTAACATCAAATAATGGTTGAGTCCTGTAGCGGAAGCCGGTAAACGGTGAATATAGGCCAAACTTTCAACACGACCCTCCTGCGCTGGACAGACTTGGTGTGAATCGCTCACATACCAGAACGTGAAAAGGGGGCGAGGGAAGCGCCGCTGCCACAGCTGTGCAACGCTTGTATTTGTGCCGTTCTACTAATCGCACCGTTGTGGCACAGCTGCTTTATCATCCTATTATCATTACTCACTGTCCACGGTGGCGACGCCGCCCGTCTGAAATCTTTTGGCACGAGCAGCCGGTGGTGTGGGGTTGTGGACGCAATGATCTGATTAAATTGTGCGCGTGCGTGACGGAGAGATGGGACGGGAATGGAAGTCGGGGTTTTGATGAATAGCAGGCAGAACGACGGCGTCTCCCCTCTGACTGCCGCGTCATGAGCCGAGCGGATTCCACTGTAGCCCTGTGGACGCATCCTGGCACGTGATCGGTCTCAATAACTACCTGCTGGCTCTCCAACCACCTCCTCCTTTTACTGCCAGCCTCCTCCTCTCCACCTTTTTGTCTGTGTACAATGACTAATAATTAGCTCGTCCGCGCCGCAACTCTAATCATCCCCATCTTTAATTATGTAATCTCTCGACATCTTCGCCAACATCTGAAAGATGAACGGTACACCCCTCTCCATCTTTATTTTCCATTGCTCCCTGACCCAACCTGCCACGTGTCTCCATGCCTCAACCTCCCGACCTTCATCCATCCCCGTTAAGATGGATGCAAGGGCGGCGCGGCATCGGCGGCATGGCCATTTGGCCACGTGATGAATGGAGGTAATTACCTGTAGACGTAATTAACGAGGTCCAGGAACTGGGCGTTTAGCTCAAGTTCATCGGGGAAGCGCTTCTCTATGTAGGTCATCATCTTCACCAGCAAGATGGACTTTTCACGCAGGTTCGGCATCTGAGAGGGAAATCAATGTCAGCTGCAGCGATTATGAAAAGCAAACTGTCAAAAAGAGAGAAGAAAGCTTCCTATAATTCCTGTCACCCCGCCCACTTCAACTGTACGCTCTCCTTTTAACGACTTGAAATAAAATACACCTCTGTGGGTATTATACTAATAGAACATTGTTGGATTTAGAAAATGTGCTTTGCTTGCCGTTTTTTTTTCTTTCTCTCCCCCAAATGTTTTCCCACCTTTTCAAACTTTGCTGATTCAGTCTTCAATTCACACCTCAAACAATATTCTGCATCCTGCACGTTGTTTCTACACGTATCTGTGTCAGCCGACACTCTCACACCGTCAGCAGAGCTTCCCCCTCACCTGATTGGCAGCCATGGGAGAGTTGTTCTTCACCCACTCCTCCACGATCTTGACGACGGCCCGCAGGATCTTGGGGTCGGGCGACTTCTCGATCAGGGAGGTGAGGATGACCTGGATGAAGTTCTTCCTCATTTCCATGCTCATGACAGACAGGCGAGTCTTCACCAGGTCGAGGCTCAGCATCACCAGCTCACTGGTCACTGAGCAAACAAGTAGAAGGACTCCAGTGGTGACGGGAGCCGAAACGCAGCAAACAACCAGAGCGGTGGCGGGTAAATGTCTTTGTTTCCACAAGTAGTCATGTGGGACCCATTTAAAGCACCGATAGCATCTTACAACCATTACCTGCTGTCTGAGGAGAATCAACAAGAATTATGTACTGCCGGACTTGTATAAACCTCCCGTCGAGCTCAGAGAGGGAAAACAACAGAAAATCTTTATAAAATATGTCGCAATCACAACGTGAGCAATCGGCAATCCGCTTTTTATCCATATCGATAAACTCAGGATGGTAAGTTGTCAGGAGGCTTTGTGTCATGAAACGCCCATATTTCTACAGACTGACAGAGCTGAAGACAACACAAAGTGAGAATTCGTATGTTTTTCTCTGCGAATGCTCCAAAGCTCTGACTGTCATCTGGATCTTCCCCCGCCACAACACACAACTGACAACGCAGCGGAAACCCTTCATTACAACGTCTGATCAGTCCTGTAGCACCGACATACATGGAGCTCCGACTCAGGCAACGGATTAACGCGACCCTGAATAACAAGCAAAAGGAATTTACTTTCCTGAAAAAGAGAACGACTCTGGCCCTGTGCATTTAACCCTTTCAGAAACATGAGTCCCTGGGACAACTTGCAGTGCTGACTGATTCAGCTTTTCTCCACAACACACTCCCTGGTATTTCCCTACACTGAAACAGCTATGATGATGAGGCCCAACCCAAAAGGTTTTTCTTGTAGTTCGTTTAAGTGGTGGTTAGAATAATTCCCAGGCAAAGATCCCTTAAAAGCCGATGTATGACAACATGTCGTGTTGTAAAATACATTTTGGGTTGGTGAGTCCTCTGATTCCCTGCCCAGGTGCTGGTACCTGTGGTGGTTTCGGTGACGCCTGGATTGGCCGGCTGGGGCCCCAGGTGTTCTCGCACCATCTTCTGCAGTGAGCGCATGAACACGGAGATGAGGCGATCGATGTAGCTGGCATTGTAACTGCAGGCTGACTTCAGGATCATCAGCGTTCCTGTAAAGACGAGTGAAGAGGAGAGACGGGATGAGGGTCAGCAATCTGACACGCAAACAAACCTGTCAGGGGTCAGGGAGCAGAAATACACCAGCAGTCACCTTGTGTTCATTTACACAGTGTGTGTCTGTATGCCGCCTGATTTCTTTATTTTTTTTTCCCTTCCCAGTGTCACACAGCCAGGAATAAGAATGAGTAATGCCCCCTCTCTGTTACTGCTCCCTGGAGGGGAGGCAAACGTTACGATGTCAGCGCCTCACCTCACATCAATGCCACCTCTCAGAAAAAGCAGCGGGCGCTTCTTATTGACCACAAATGTAACTCTGAAAAACTGCATTGCGTTCTGTGAAACCGCATCATTGCTCTCCAAAAGTAATTTTTCACCTTGAGCACCCCATTTTTTAGAAATCTGTATATCACGTAGCCACAAAAAAAAGAAAAAGCATTATAAAATAAAATAACTGTCTCCCTTGAACATAATCTTGAATGTAAGGCTTTTCCATAAATTGTCTGACATCTGGATGGATAACAGTAATGTTTGAGCAGGGACTGTCCACTAAAGCAGCGATCCTTCCCGAGCCAATCTTTCCCACAACCGCTGGACTGTGGCCTCGGTTTAAACGGGCCAGATGTTAGCCGGAGCAGTGGGGCTGATCGGCTCGCATTTTAATCACCCACTCATGGGCTTAACTGCTAACAGGGACAGTGAAGCCCTTTGGTTTATTTGGGAAAAAGTAGGAGTGGAAAGGTTTTTTCCCCCTTGATTACAGGTGTTATAAGCAAAAAAAAGAAAGAAAGAAGTGAAAGTCACAAAAAACAAGTGGAATCTAAAGAGGGGGGGTACTTACCAAAGAGCTGTGTCGGGTTAGTGTTGCTTGTGGCTTTTTCATAGTTGGTAAGTCCTTCATAGATGACTTTTCCCACGGCAGCATACAGACACTCCAGTTCTTCATACTTTGACGCCACAGTCGATGTGCCTTGAAGCAATGATTTCAAAGAACAGAACAGTCGTCTTTCAACACTATCAATGATATGAATCCCTAACCCTTCACTTAAAAGAGCAATGGTGGAAACACTTCGTCAACCACTCCATCAACACAAGAGGAGGATAAAGACATGAAACACTTTCTTGCATTCAATAGAGAAGCACAGCTACTTGGCATCAGCAGCTTACTGGGCTCAGTGGGGAAGATGCTCATGAGGCGAGAGAGAAGGGAGTGGACGGCCCGCAGCACTTTGGTATTGCCGCAGGTCATGCATGCTGCAATGCCCCGCTGCAGCGGCTTGAAGTGGGCCAGGATGGCCGGCGACTGCAGCACCGGCAGCAGGAAGCAGAGGATCTCCAAGCCGGTGCAGATGTTGGAGATGTTGGCTTGTGCCGGCTGCTCCTGGGAAGTCAATGAGACGAACTCAAGGTCACTTTGAGGAACAGACGGATCATTCTCGGGTGTCAGTTAAGCATTAACTTGGAGGCAGCGGCTGGTTGATAGAGAACGTCTATTTGGGACAATTTCACCTCAACTGTCATGAAGAGCTTTGCCTGTCAGCACAAGAGAACTGCTGCTGAAGGGGGAACTCTGGTTCAGTTTCTGGCCCAAGGACCCGGGCATGAGGAGGACTCAAGTATCAACCTTTTATTAGAAGATGAGCAACTTAATGTGACAAGATTTTTTTTACAGTGAGTATTGATTGTGTGATTTTGCATCATTGCTGGATACTTTTTAACATGTGAGGTTCATACAGCTACTTCCTCCTTTCACAGACACTATTATAAAAAAAAAAAAAAAAAAAAAAAAGTAAAGTTGAGTTTCTTTTAGCAAGTTCATGTAGTGTGCAGATTAAAAACAAAGCAGCAGACTACCTGTAGGACAAATTCATCTTGTGATGTATTGACCAGTCCGTTTTTTTTTTTCATTTTTTTCAATACAAATTCTACAATTCAGAAATCCATATTCTATTCACAGAGGCCTTTCTCACAAAAACAAGGTACTGTGATGGTTGCTAAACTAAAAATCAATCTGCAACGTCGGGTTCTAATTCTGTCCAAATTGCAATCAGGGTTTTCAATGGCAGGACCAAGAGGATAATCGGGGGCAGATCCATGGCACTAATCTCACCTAATGAACAAGGTGACTCCGGTGATAAGGCTCCTGGTAGATATTAGGCTGGTATTGATCTGGCACTGTATTAGCAGAATGGGAACTCGTCTGTGGAGCGGTGCAGATAGGCCATATACATGCATGTGTGTGACTGTGCAATGTTTTGCGGGTCTGTCTTCACACTCCTCATTTGCCCTCTCACGCCCCCCCCCCCCCCCGACTCTTAATCACTGCCACTCCAGTACAATGAGGTGATAAAAGGTAATCGGATTAGGAGCATTGTTCATTAGCCGGAGTGAGGCAGGTAGAGCATGATCCCAGGGGAGGGCGGCCTGTGCATGTGCATCTGCATAAGACCGACAGAAAAGCCTTGTTTATTAGAGCGTGCCCGTGGAGATGCGGAGGGGCTGGTCTGTGTGAGCCGGCAGAGAGAAAGGCGCGGCCGATGCACTGATCCCAAAAGAGAGTGGCGGAAGTACGTGACAATTGCTGGCGCGCGGCGATAACCTTGTCTGAACGGCAACGGCGAATCAGACCAGAGAGATGAGGGAAAAACAGGAGGGGGAAAGGATAAAAAAAAAAAAGAGGGAGTGGGAGATAGAGGAAGAGAGAGAAGACGGGCTGCGATAAGGCCCCGGATAGAACAGAAGAGATGAGAGTTGGAAATGCTTAGAGACCGAGGGGAAAGGCGAGGGGAGATACAGAAGGCAAGGATGAGGAGTTTGGGATGAAGAGGGGTTGGGGGTTGAATGAGAAGGCACAGGCCAACCCGGATAGACTCCCGTTATCTTCCCACTGTCATTATTTTGTCATTATGGCGGTTGGCGCTTCACTTCATGTATTACCGATAACAGACAAAAGACTCTGAGGTGTTCGAGCAAACACCAAGAGCTCAGGCGCAGAAACTTCTCTTGTTATACTTTATAGTGTTTGCTGCTTACCGCAGCAGGCCTGCATATTTGGAATTTCGTTCAGAATTCTTTGCCTGTTGAAGCGCCTTTGCAGCTTCAAATAATCCGACATCCTAACATAAATAAATACTTTTCCAAATACAAAAACAGACCCCAAAATAACAAAGCAGGGAATAAACAGGGTTTTCCCCCAGTGAGCTGCAGGTTAAATTGAATGCTCACTGCCTCCATGCATTGGGGATTTTAAAAAGTACTTTTATTCAGAATCGGAATGGAAGCTGCATGAACACGGCCCCTCGACGCTGGAGAAAAGTCCCCTTGTGGCATGACTCCCAGTGTGGCGCCTTGCAGTGTCAACAAATGGGCAGGTGTTTTTCCCCGTTTGCTGCATTCTAACATCCGTCCCCATTCGACGACCATGACATTCAAGGAAACTTTCAAAATGCATGAAGAGAATGACAAAATTTGAGAGAATCCAGCTGACTGTGGAGTTTTTTTTTTGGTCCAATAACTAAATAATGTGATGTTCTATGCTGGTCGCTGAATGATTTTCAATGACGTTAAATACGTGTCATATTTTCAGAATAAATTGATCAACTGCCACATGGGTAAACACTTTCTGGGTCAAAATCAGCTTAAAACACACAGTTTGGGATGAAAAAAAACCCAAAAAGCACGAGCTTTGTTTCAAGTAAATCTGACGACAAGACAGCTAAAAATAACAACAAACAAACAAACAAACTCCAAACATACCTGCATTTTGACATTTCTTAATAGCAAACTAAAGTCATTCCAAGTGTGAACGCAGGGAGTGTTGATGCCATGAGGCAGACTAAACGTAGTGGAGGATAGTGAAGGCTCCTGCCATCTTACCACGGTCATGAGGAGCTTGTCGAACCACTGCAGCTTGAGTTCAGCACGCGGCCACATGTCAGGCCGGAGGGCAGTCTTCATCAGGCTGACGCAGCGACGGGACAGCAGCTCGCCCGGGGACCCGGCCACATTGGTGCTGTCGTTCACCTGCGGGGGGGAGAGAGAGAGAGAGAGGTGCGAGGGAGACCGGGGTCGTCATTATCGCCGCTGACAACAGATCTTCATCTTCGGTATTATAATGACATCCCGAAGAGGTAAGAAATCACACGGAGCAAGACGAGGCAAGGACTCTCGGCACACAGTCATTTCACTCATGCAGTGGAGGTTCACCAGTGGCACACTGAGAAAGGAGACCATCAGTCAAGGAGCCCCTGTACGAGCCTTCACAGTGACGAGCATCCAGCCTGGAGAAATATCCTTGACCGACTCAATGCATCACTATCAGCTTTAGGTGCAGTGTCCTTTGGCTGATGGTAATCCCTCCGGCTATAGAAAACATAGAATTTTTCTACAGGGATCAATTTGGCATCACAATGCACTGTTATCAAGTGGGGCACAAAGAAAAGATTATGTTCCCATAGACCGGGCCGTGAGCGCCGAGTGATCCCCGGCGGCTGCACGGAAGGCTATATTCAATAGAGACGGTCGGGTGGGCAGTGAGAATGAAGTTTGGCCTCAAAAGAAAGTAGCAAAAGTCAAGGTGAGTGAAATCCAAGCGGTCTATTTTGGGCATAGAACCAAGGTTAGCGCTGCCACCAGACCAAGGGACAGCTCCGAGAGGAAGCACACAGGACTGCGTCGTCTGCGTTTCTTATTTTAGTGCGTCCAGCGCTCACCTGACTAGGCGCTTGGAACGGTCCTTCCTTGCAGCCACAATAGATGGCAGAGCTGGCGTCATCTGTGTGCATTGAAGTGTGTATGATGGACGTCGGGAGGGGGGGGCGTGTTTCTGGTGGTGGGCCTACCTGGCACGCAATCCTGATGAGGAAGTTCACCACAGTGTCCGTGTGTTGCTTCTCGACGGGTTTGGTCAGCATGGTCTCCGTACCGGGCATGGACTGGCTGCGGCCAAACACCTGGGTGTAGAAACGTTCAGCAGTCAGATCGGAGGGGAAAGCATAAAATCAGAACACTGCCGGCATTGAGTTAAAAAGGATTTTTAACTTCCACTGCTGCACAAAGAAGTCTGCACTTATGATTCATTGACAGTTATTAACCAACATGAACCGGGCAGCTTAAAAATCATCAGCTTGACTTTCCACCGTCTGTTAATATTTGTTACACCAACAGCTGGCTCAGGTTCAAATCAGTGAATCAATACTTCAGATGAAATGTGTGTGTGCCTGCTGACTCACATCCCCTCCATTTTGTGTGGGTTTTTTTGTTGTTTTACCAAAATCTCACCTGCTTTGACTGCCCAGTCTTTCACAGTATGTTTCAACAAGAGACACGACACACTATTCCTGAATTTTCCGTACGCTCTGTGTACATGCCCCCGACGGTGTGGGACGAGTTAAACGCTGGAAATCCGGCAAAAGAAAAAGGGGAAGGACAAAAACCTGGGTCCCAGAATCCCAGAAAAGAGGCGGGAAGTAAAAAGACAAAACAAAATAAAAACCTGAATATGACACCATCATATCAACTCATTTTTAAGTATTCAAACAATGCTTAACTTATCTGAACAGCCTAAAGAGGAGGTAGGGCGTTATTAAAGAGACACTATTGTGTAAATTAGCCAGACGCCTCGGGGGAATGAAGAAATTTCATCCAGTTCTTGAGACGTCAAAAACAACAGGCCACAGTGGGACACCGGGTGAAACAAATAAGAGGCTGCTGTACTGCTGCAAGGCAAGAAGCTGCCGCCCTGCTGTCGTCTCCTCTTGGCATCCTTTCTTTCCTCAAGCACATTAAATAAATTACTGGTAAAAAAAAAAATAAAAAATGTCTGTCTGATCAGTCGCTCTGAAAATGTTCTCCAACCACTCAGAAGAGACGGCGAAGACGAGGACAGCCGGCAGGTACTTTGAAGGTAGGAGGTAATGGGGGGGGGGGTTGAGCTCACCGTGGAGGCGGTGCCGGCTGCTGTGCGGAACCTCTTGACGTCCTGCCCGGCGGCGGCGGCGGTGGCGTCCAGCGACAGTCCTCTTTTCACAGCCGCGCCGCTCGGCCCTTCACCGGCAGGCGCCACGTCGGCCTCCGACTCCGGCTGTTGTGACCAGAACAGACGGGAGACGTGGCCGTCGGTTAAAAACCAGGAGTGCGTGCGGACTGAAACATGAGGCGACGTCCATGACTCCTGCACATCTACAGAATATGACTGGGAAAGTGTTTTGATCGCTGAAATTAACCAGCGTCTCCGGTCCATAGAAAAACACGCCCCTGCGAAACAATCCTTTAGAAAACATGCATCCCCAGAAGTGGAAATGTTCTGGTTACCTGCTGGTCTTTGATTCTCTGCAGTTCCCACTTGATAACCACCTCAGCCAGATCCACAGCCAGCTTCCGCTGCTCGATGGTCACGCTGGGGGTGAAGCCCAGACGCTGCATTGCACTGATCATGTGCTGCACCAGGTGGTGGCGAACTGGGTAGTATACCTGGGAGGGGAACGGCGCAGAGTGAAACTTCACAAAACAACAATGGGTGAACATGCCCACGTCAACCCGGCAGGGATTCAGCACAGTATCAGCAGCCATGGAGCATATCTATCTCACAAAGGCCGTGGCCATGTTGCCATTCCAAACACAAGCTGTCAAACCGCATTTCCTTTCCTCCTCGAGCTCCAGATGGACGTTGATGCCGGTGGCGGTTGGAAATCAGCCGAACAAGCACAAGGATGGCCACTAAGGCCAAACAGACGACATGAGGGTTTGTGCAGAACTTCTCAATGCGACGTCACTGTGACTCGAGGCGCACAATTCGCTTTCTTTCATTTTTATCTGGGTGACTCGCAACGGGAATCAACGCTCCATGCAAAAAGCAGATGCTCAGACGTTCTCAAAAATTAGCTTGTGTTGCCATAAATTAAAAAAATGCACACTATGGGGGGGGCTTCCAGAAAAAAAAAAAGCTGAAGTTTAAACACGAGTTTGGTTGATTTGAATTGTAGAAGATCCAATTTAGTGTTTCTGCTCAATCACCTGACAGACAACAACCCATGCACATCAAAAGCTGCAGAATTCTCGTGTGCCTTTCCTGGAAAATTACTTTAAACAAATCTATTTAAGATTCCAATCGTCTGATGGCTCATGTGGCAAGAAATCAATCAGTGTGCCTGCGCAGATCATCAGTGTTGTGATTATGGCCCAAACAGTTAATCGACTGGACGATTTAATCGGCTGATTGCAGCTACGAGACAATAGTTGACAAGAGGCCAAAGGTTGGCTGATTGACGCTAATGTTCACATTGGTTTTTTTTTTTTTTAACTAATAAAATGCAGGTATTGTGGCGTTTTCATGATGCCCTTGTGCCCTACATATCATTCCACGCTCCAGTCAACGGCGCTTTTACGGAACCGAAGTTTGTCAGCTGTTGAGTTTGTGTAATAAACAAACTCAAAATGTCCGTTGTGTCACCCACAGCGACTGATGTGTTAGCGCGTTCTCCGCCCGTGCTTTTATCGCTGACGCCACATTGACCGGACGACATCATCATCTCTTACAAATAAATGTATTTATGTAAACGCATCACCCCAGCATTAAAAAAAAAGGAATTGCCCAATACATCACTAAAAAAAATTAATAAATAAGTGAGGCAACAGCCATTGCATTAACTTATAGTAAATGCACATTTCAGTTGCTCTTGATTTTGGGGGACAGAACACGTATTGACGTTAAAATGAGCGTTCAGTCACTCAGAGGTTGAATCACAACAGGCAAACTGACATCATATTCTCAGTCAGTCTCAAGGACATGATGACACACACTTAGCCCTCAGCATTCACACACTCGAGTGCTGCACTCAAGAGTCACTTAGCCTCCAAAACCGAACGGGGGACCCTCAAACACGTGTGCAGACAAAGCGGCAAGAGATGAGATGTCTATCTGAGGGCTTCTGTCGGTGTCAAAGAATATTAACGCTTCTCACACGGAGGGTAATTACAGTGGAGAGAGCAGGACTTCACGTGCCCACGAACCACGGAGTGGCTGAGCCCCGTCCATCACATGTGCACACAAACCCTCTATTCCTTTATCAAACACACGCACACGCAAAGTCTCTCATCTGCCTGTCATTATCTCCTCCCCAGTGTAATTATGCTGATGTGATTACATTAGATTAGTCATCTGGCCCAGTGAGAGCAGCCTGTCAGCGAGACGGAGCAGCAGCCCAGCAAAATGTCAGTCTTCTGCTAAAAGACCCGACTCCAACTGTCAAGGCGGCAAACACGGGCTGAAGCGAGCGACGGCCAAAGCGTATTAAAGTTTTGGGAGGGAGGGGAGCCAAACGAGGGATGAGCTTTCACTGCTGCAGTTGTCCGGGGATGAGACACGTTCTGGCTGCGCTGATCACACACACACAGGCATTCAAGGCAAATTCTAGGCTTTTCAAAACTGAAGTGGTCCGACTCTCATAAACAGTATTAACTGGGCCTTATGAGACACCCCGACTTTTAATAAGGATGTTTCTTCCTATTAAGACTGTAAAGAGGTGTCATGTAATTTAGGGCACTCAAATTATCAGCAGAATTAGCTCCTCCGCCGTGTTCCAAAGTGAACACGCTACAGTGAGCCGAGAAGAAACGGCTGTGAATAAACTCTAAACTAACCTTCAGGTACATTAATGTCCACTTCTCAGGTTTTAGACGTTCTCACAACCCACTAATGCAGCAAATCTCGATTCACAAATGACTCAACCCTCTGTCTTTATGTATTTTCTCACTTTGCTCAACACCTCACTTTCTCCGTCCTCAAACACCCTCAGTTATCTTCTTTTCTTGTTCTGTGTTCACTCTCAGGGAGCATCTGTATAACAACACAGAGTCCGACGGCGAGCAGCTTCGAGAGCTGCACTGTAATTTGACACGGGCCTCTTTGCCCTCAGGCACTGCTGTAACTCGAATAGATCCCATAAGAAACCTTGGACCAGCCAGCGATGCGCTCGTCCAGACAGACTGCAGTGAACCCTCTGGAAATCTCAAAGTTAAACATCCGTCTGAGATCAACATGAAGCCACTGGACTTCCCGTTCAATAGCAATGACTTGACAGGAGGAGGAGCCCCGGCAGGCTGCATCGGCTCACCCTGAAGTGCTGTACGATGAGATGCAGTATGTGCACCAGCTGTGGCACGGTGTGTCCCTCCTCCACAATGATTTTCCGAGTCCAGTGGGTCAACATCTGGTGGCCGTCCTCCATGCGAGCCGGCACGGCGGGCGTCAGGATGGCCATGGCCTGGCGGACGATGGCCCGGGCCTCCATTGTGTGAGCCTTCAATAAGCTGTGGAAGACCTACACAGAGCACACATACAGTCTCATTTGAACACAGACTCTGGCTAGTTCTTATGATAACCTGATGACCACTTGCAGTATGTTGGGTTTTTTGTTTTTTTTTAAACACTTCACTGAGTGCAAGATTTTCAGACACACGCTCGATATTTTCATCAAAAACACACGAGATGTTGTGAATTTAGCAGAGCTCTGGGTTACAGAAACGTTTTGATCAAAACCCAACGTTTCAGTCAATACTTTCAATTATTTATTTTTTTTACATAAATCAAGTTGTGTTGATCTAAAAATGAGTTTGACACCACAGAGAGTGTTTCTGGATCATTTAAGATGATTAAGGTTGTACGCACCAGGTTATTTTATTCGATTCTGGTTGAATGCAGCAGGACTGTGGATAATGGGAGGTTGGCCACAGGCTTCATTCAGCATTTGTTAACCAGATTTGGTCCCGTGGAAGCTAATTCAGCCAAATACAAAAATCACTGCCGAACTGATTCAAACAGATTTTCATTTCAGGTTTCCTCTCGACTATCAGCAGCTGCTCAAAAGGCAGACATCTTTTATGGAAAAAAAACCCTCTCATTTGAATTCTTTTTTTTTTGGAAATGCAGAGTCTGCGGGGGGATAAAATCAAACATTTCACTGTTCAAAGCAACACGGTTGAAGTGTTTTTCTGATGGTTTTTTTCATTCCAGGAAGCCATTTCACAAATCTGCACCTTCTTATCTCAGATGGTCCTCACACTATCTATATCAGATGCTATAATTCCTTATTGTTTCAAAGTGATTTTAATGTTTTGTTCCGAGAGCTCCGTGTATTTCCAGACCAGCTGTTTGACAGTTCCACGCCCCACCAGCCTCCTCCATTTATTGCCACCCACCTGGAGGACAATCTTCTTGTGAATGGCGAACTTTGCAATGATGTGGGCCAGAAGCAAATGTCCGCTGTATTTGCAGGCGGGATCCACGCAGGCCTTTGGCAGCAGGCACGGCCAGGCGAAGGTCATCAGGCGCCGCAGCTTGCTGTTGCGCGACTTGTTGTTGTCGTGAATGTGGTGCGGCGCGTGCTCCACCAGCAGGGTGGAGAACTGCAGCAGACAGATCCGTAGCGAGTCCAGCAGGTCGGCCTGCTTCTCTGGGTCCAGGACCTTGGAGTGGGATTGAAGAGAAGCGGTGTTGAAACACTCACTCGGCTTATGCTTCACACTGCACTCACATTTCAATGGGTCATTGATATCACTGACTTAAAGAATAATTAAATAAACTTGTTCGAGGTAGTGATATACTTCATGGGTTTCATGGGCTCAGGATACTTTTATGTGAAGTTTGCATGACCTCCATGCGCATGCGTGAAGTATTTCAAGTCCAAAGAGATGCCTAAACTGCTGGTGGGGGTGAATGTCAGTGTGTACAACACCAACAGCCATCGAGAGCCGTCAGCGTCGCCAGAATCATCGCTGAATTCAGCTAACTGAGGTCAGTAAAAGTCTTTCTGCACTTACACAAGAAAGAAACAAAGAATCAGTCTACGGAACTCCTGCCTATCGTTTTCAATGCCGATGCACAACGCAATAGTAGATTAAACCTTTACAACGAGGATACATAGTTCATATACTTTAGCTGACATCTCATTACATTTTGGGGTTTTTTTCTGCTTTGACTTGCTTTTTATGACTCAAAAGTCCTTTTGAGAACGCTTTGGGTGTGATAATAAAATAAAGAATGTAATTTAAAAAAAAAGAAGTTTATAGGAGCCATTATGGAGTTGCAGACCACTGCAATAGACCATCACACGTTTCAAAACCCTCATACATTTTCCCAATCAAAATCAAAATCACATGAATTCTCTTTAGGCGAGATAAAAAATTTTAAAAAAAGATAGGACAGAAAATTGTGAGTGAGGTAGGAGAGGAAATGAGTTTTAACCAGACTGTTGAGGAGCCATTACATTAGTGGCCATTAGGACTGGTGTTAGTCAGAAATGAGATCTACCGCAGCACAAACAAACACGCTGACCTTTATCATGGTTCCACTGTGACATTTATAACAGGACTGATGAATAAAGTGTGATGGGAGGAGAAGGACTGAGTGGGTTCTGTGCGCAAGACAGAAAAAACATGGACAGATGGTGCAGGAGCAGGAGAAAATGACAACAACGAAGTAGTAAAGTATTATGCAGAGGCCATAAGAGAGGAAGAATCAGACTAAGTTGATGATGACAGAGTGTGGAGAGGTGTGAGCCTGAGAGGGCATTATGAGGAAAAAACACAGTGGGTAATGAAATCAGAGGCAAATTGAGATGCAAAGCTATTGATTAATACTCAGAGAGATCAGATGACTCGATGCAAAGAAACAAAAGAAGACGTTTGCATGTATGTACCTTGGTGATGAAAACACTGGTGATGCTTTCAGGATTGTCTCCCTCAGGATTGGGCGGCCCAAGCAGCTGCTCGCCTTCCCCTTTCTCGAAGCTGTGCAGGAAGGCTGGATTCAGGATGTGCTGCAGAACCTTCACAACAAGAAAAACAACACATATGAAAACGACATGAGAAAGCACAACCTCACACTGCCTAAAAACATGTTGGAACTTTCAATAACTCCCTACTGGAAAGTTCTCAGAAGAAAGGGCTCGCCGTGAAGAAAGGAGACGCTAATCAGTGGGATCACCTGGCGTGGTCTTTCAAACGCTGCATTAAAGAAAAAAATCTGCACACTCTCAGCGGCATATAATTAAGTGATGAAATACTAATCTCGCCAAAAGTCTTTTTGAAAAATCAACGGGACTCGGGGCTTTTTGATTGAACCTGGCGAAGGAACAAACTTTGGTTCATTAGAGAGAACAAGCAGAGATCAAAGCCAAAGGAGACTTGGGGCATCGCAATGTCAAAATGTGACTCATAATAATGTTCATTTAAATTCCTTGAGCTGTGAGATTGGACGGAAACAAGTCTGTTCTCTTATGTAACCCCTGCATATAAAGCACAAAAAAACAAAACATAATCACATTGCCGAAACCTGTAGAGGTTGTGAATAAAGGTTTGATTAGTCGGTAAAATGCAGAATAATCCAACCACAATGGAGCCAACGACTGTAATTATTAAATAAGCTGCTATCTATTAATGCACAGCCCAATTCAATCCATCACAGGGACGGACGGGGCGTCGCTCAGCATATGTTCCAACTACTCCATTAGCACATTATTCACGCACACTCGGCGCAATGCACACCAGAGGCTGACGGCCTCACCAGCACACATGAGATTAGGCAATGAAAACACTAAAGAAAATACTCAGCATTCTGCACTGCACTGTGATCTCGTCCCATTAATTCATTCACTGTACGTTAACGGCACAGTTTTGAAAAGCCGTCGATGATCTGCTTCTGAACGCGTCTGTGTCTTGCTTTGCAGCACGACACAGGATCTTAACTCCTGCTGCCATTCCAGAAGAAGAAGAGTGGGCGGACGCTGCAGTCCCACCAAGACTCGGATCTCAAAGTGACAACCAGTGAAAAGGTGGGTGCCGATATTTATAACTGCACAATATCAAAACATGGCACTGATATTTCTCAGTGATTTTAAATATATCAAAAACATCTTTAAATATCTATTGGGGATAGTGTGCCTTCACAAAAAATATAGGAAGCTTCAACTTTGTAATTTTCTCTGTTCCCATGTCCCCCCCCCATAAAAAAAACAAAGTAAGTCTCAAATCAATGTGAATCTTATCTGAAAAAACAAACAAACGAAAAAAAAAAAACAATTACATTTTTGCAGCAAAAAGCCACACGGGAGTTCTTTTCACAAAAATGGTGTTTTTGTCCAGAAGTTTCACTTGCACAAATCATTTCAATCACATTTGAATAACAAAGGGAATGTATGAAATGCACCGTCATGACAAAAGCAAGTGTTTGAACTTGACACACAGTTTGAGTGGACTCGTGCGAGGACACGGTGACGGCGCAGCATGTAGACGGACTGTGATGCTGCTGAAAGTTTCAGCGACGCGGTTCTTCACCATGTCGACAAGAAGAGCAGAAAAGCAGGCTGGGAAACAGAAGCACTGTGCTCCATAAATGTCATACATTTGTTTGCTTGCTTGTCTGTATGAGATCCATCCCCGAACAGAAGTGTAAGAAGTGTTTGGGTAAAACAGAAAGGAGCAACACGGCGGCAGCATGAGGTCAGTCTGAGCTTCTAGGGATGATTCACCGCCGCCGTCTCTCTCTTACTTCTGACACACTCTTTGTGCTCGCTCAAAGGGGAAGATTCTCCTGGATCTTTGCGACGCAACGTAAGAAGTGGAAATCCTCTCCAACGCTCGTGTGATAGATGCTGCTGGGAACTATTTAACTGTCAATGGAGGCAACTCCCACTCTCCATCTCGGCGACATCACTCACACACCAATCAAAAGCCATTCTCAGCCCATGTGTGTCTGCGCCTCGGCCGCACGGCGAGCATCTGCTGCTCACCAGCAGAGGGCAATTAAGGAAAAAACAACAATAGAGTGGATTTCTGATGTGGGGGTAGCGAGGGGGCACAAAACTCTACTCCGCACAAAAAAAAAAAAGGAATTTACAATGCAGGATTTGTGCCAGAAGAGATGCAGAACAATGAGTTGGCTGGCTTCACGCCTTTGCCTTCATTGTGTCTCTCAGGCTCGCGGTCCATATGCCGGTGAAGTAATGCATGATGAGCGGTAGAGTGAACGCCACCGCTAACAACACGGCATGTCCTCGGGTTCAGGAGTGGACTTGGCAGCTCCGTGTGTGTCTGCATGCGTGTGTACAGTTGTGTGTTTCTTCCACGCAGCCATTTGGCAGTGTGCCACTGTGAGCCGGGGCGGGCCTTCCCCACTGACCCGTTTGTACTTAACAGCAGTGCCGCTGCTCCTCTGTGCCAGGCTATGTGCCTGTTACAGCTGTGTGTGTGTGTGTGTGTGTGTGTGTGTGTGTGCGTGCGTGCGCCAGTGAGCAAGCTTAATTAAAAAGCAGCCTGAATGACTGTAACGCTTGCAGCAGCAGCAGGTCAGGTAGAGAGGACGGAGGCATTCATCTGTGAGCCTCTGAGGGTCCAGAACCAGACAAAATGACCTTCCTCACTCAATCACAGGAACTTCTGTTACAAAAACACACCAACCATAAAAGTCAGGAGGATCGGGTCCCTAAATGCTGCGTTTCCCACATGGTCCCAGCAGGCACCAAGCCCAGGACACAGAAAAAACACCCAGGGTAGGACGCTTACAAAAAGTCTAAGAAGTCAGTGCTACTTTTCTTTGAATATCTAGGATGTGGCTGATTGAAGGCGCCAATCAATTAATGTCTGTGTTGTGGCGTCGATGTGAATCCGCTTCAATCACCTCCAGCAGCACATGAAACCCACTTTAATAACCCGGTATAGAAGATAGATGGATGGATGGACAGATGTTTATAAGGATATATATATATATTTATAAGGATATACAAGACTAACCAGTAAGCTGGAAGCCGCCCAGTCTTATAAATACAACATCCACTCTGTGCTTGGTAAAGAAGAAAAGCTGCCTCGATAGTAACCAGGGTTAAATGCTGCAGCTCCAGGTAATCCTCGACGCAAACACAATGGAACAAAACACTCAGATTTTAAAAGGCTGGGCTGAAGGTAAGTTTTGCACTACACCCATTCGCTATTCCCACCTGATGTCTAAACGACGATCCGAAAAATAATAATCACGTAATGTCCAGGGAAAAAAAAAAAGTTTCCTCTTCAACTGGAAAACAATCCGTTCCAAGTGACCATGTTTAAGGTTGTAATCACTACGACTTCTTAAAGCCAGAAATTACCAAAAGCAACTTGTAAAACTTAAATAATTTAATCTGCTCAAACAAAACTAAAAAATTTTTATATTTTTGCCGCAAACACACACACACGAGGGGCGACACCTGAGCAAGGCAGCAATCCATCAGGCTGCTGACGGACTGAGAGACCGTCGGGAATTTACAGGCAACCTTTGAGAATATTTAAATACACGTCGGTCCAGAATAAACGCGGCATGTTTTCTCAACGTAGAAATGAACATGTAAAGAATCCCAGCACTGTTGGGATACCAATTACATAAGTACACCATTTGCCATTGTTCTGATCTCCCTGCGTTGTACTACTGCTCGTGGCTGCCACCAGTCTTCAGTGTGTTAATGGGAAAGCAGTCTTCCACCTCTAGACAGCACATCAATGTTAATTTTACAAGAATGTTCACAGCGCTGGAAAAGTAACTGGAAGAATTCGAGCCGATGAGCCATACAGTCATAAATGGAGTTTCCCCGCCCCGCTCGCCCGTGTACATACCTTCGCTTTAAGCTCGTCATTGAAGTGGGGGTCATTGAACTCGACAAAGCGGAAGAACAGGGCACGTTTCTGGGCGATGGAGTAGTTTCTGGGAATATCCTCCTCCATATACTCCTTGAGGAAAGTCATGTTGCAGAGGAAGCGACCAGTGAAGGCCCGGAGCAGCTGGAACAGCAGCTCAATTTCTGAATAGTTGCGCCTATTGGTGAGACGGGGGGGGGGGGGGGGGGGGGGGGGGGAGATGGAATGAGATGCATCTCACATCCACAACAATGACCGTGTGCAAAACAACGGTAGATAGCCATTCTGTATTCTTTCTGCATAAACTCTTGAAAAAGCTGTTGAAAAGACGAACACTCATGTATTAGAAGCTGGACTGCTCTGAGATAATTACATAGTCCGAAAAAACAAACAAACATGTGTCTAATGTCTAAAGCACCAAGTGTGTTCCAGCAGTCTGAGAAGAGAAGGTCATTTATAATCAGAATGTTATTCCCTTAAAATTGCTCAACTTTATACAATAAAGACTGAACTAACTTTGGATATCATCATCATTAGCTTGACGTGCTCGCCTGGCGAACGCCTCAAAATAACACCCGGGGGTGGGGGGGGTCATTTTGGTCATCAGGTTTCACACTCCGCTGGCAACACGGTTAATTTCAAAGTAATGGCCCATGTACAACAAGGCTTTCCAGCGTGGAAATAGCAGGAGAAGAACTACGTACTTGCAGTAGCTTAGCAAACAGTAGGCCAGCAACTTGGGCTCCTTCCAGTTGGTGGCGGCCATGTTGTCTTTGCGATGTCGCTCCTGGAAGGCCTCGCTGACCCACACTCTCCTCAGCTGGCTGACCAGGGAGTGCTGCCCCGCCAACCAGCCTTCGTCGTTCTTCACGATGATGCTGATAATCTGAACAGACGGGAAGTGGGGGGGGGGGGGTTAAGTTATGTTAACTGGATGAAGGGCCAACTGTTTTATTGAGCGCGGCAAAGAAAAAGAGGATTTTACCAAGTGAGAATCTTAAGAGAAAGAACTGCTCCGTACCTTGATGGCTTGAAACTGCAGGTCCAGCCTGGCGGTGGTGGTGGACGGGGAGCCGGGTCGGACCGTCGCTGCAGTGCCGGCGGGAACCAGCAGCGGCACGAAGCGGTTGGGGTTGGAGGCCAGGACATCCCGGAGTGGTTTGGCGTCTTTGTGTTTCAAGAAACTCTGCATGTAAAAAAAAAACCCCAGTAACTCCCCACGGTGTGTTTGGGCTGCTCCAGAAGAGAGGAGACATCAGACTGTTGTGGTCAGACAAAACTTTAAACTGAGTCGCACTTCCGTCTTTCAACAACATGACCTTCCTGAACAAAACCAACATGGCCGTGTGACCAAAAGATGACCTTGTCGCATTTTCCACCAAATCTAATCCGTCTGGAGCCACAAAACATGTCAATTCTCTGGAATTAAGAAAAAAAAAAACACCTTAAAAAGGTTTAGAAATTAAAATTTAGGTTACATTCATAAAGGTACAATTTAAGATATATTTAAAAAAAATTATGTACCTCTTGTCGCCAGATTTTTGGGAGTTTTTTTCATGCTTCTTCCTTCGTTATTTAAATGCTATACTAGCTATGTTTCCTTTTCCATCACTACTTTTTAGTTGATTTTGTCTTCCCTTTCTTTTCTTTCCCTGGAAAAGAACCCCTCTGTCCTCGGTTTTCCTCATATTAGTTCAACCCTTTTCACTGTTCATCATTTATAATTAGTTTAAGCAGTTGTATACATTTGTCAATCACAGCTATTCTGGACGTCTCGGTTTATTTTGCCGTTTTCAGCCAAGATTAGACCATTTCTGACATTCAGTGTGGCCTGAAACACAAATACTTTTCAGAAACTATCAGGGAGCCGCCACATGTGGTTCCTGACCTCTCACCTAGGCTGCATATATGAAAAATACACACAATTCGACACCAGAATTTGAAGAAGCACAACATAGAATCATACAGAGATCGGAAAATGACACAGGGGTGATACATCTCACCTAAATGTCAAATATTCTAATGAAAAGAGTGTGACTTAGAGCCGTTCTTGTCTGACCATGAACATGCGGCTCCACTGGGGGTCGTTGAGAGTCGCCTCCATCATGAACAACTCCACCGTCTGAGACGGGTGACGCGTCAGGAACTTGATCAAGGGCTCCCTGAATGGACTGCCAGCCTGGCGCGAGACAAATTAATGAGGGGGGGGGGGGGGGGGGGGGGGGGGGGGGGGGGGGGGAGGGAGGGTGTAAAGAAGACAAAGAGGAAGAAGAAGAAGAAAAAAGGATTTTCACAAAACAAGGCAAGGTTCGCAAAGGAAGACTTTCCTGGAAAAGGTTGGTATTGAATATCCGTCTCTTCAGCGGGAGATTTCAGGCAGAAAAGCATGACGTGAACTCGCTGTGCAGAAACGTCTTTAGCTTAAAAAAAAGGTCTTCGGTTATGTCACAGACACTTTGCAGATTTACTGCTGTTCATTTCATCTTTCGGCGTCTTTTTTCCCTCTCCTTTATTGTACCAATTAAGTAAGACTAACCTCTTTCTCTCTCAATAAAATCCTTCCTCCCACACAGCAGTGGGAAGTCAGGATGGCATACGTTCAATTTCTGGAGCAATAAAATCACCATTAAATATAAGAATCCTCTCCAGTTGCAAGTGGGAAAGCAGTCAAGGATTTTCTGACTCATTTATCAGCATCAGAGTGGCATTGGAAAAGTCAAAGCCAGGATTGAATCGCAGATTCATGGGTGAACTGGACTTTTATTCTTTTTAATAAACGGATGAAACATGACTGATTAACTTTAAATAAAAGAATCTGAATCCAACACATTGAAATTGGTCATATTAATAATTATTGTCATGTTAGCACTTACGATTGCTTATTCTCCCCTTGCATGCTGGGATTTTCACCCACATCTGACTGATCTTATATTTTTGAGATTTTAAACGACACTGGACGGCACGAATCTAACAAACTTTGGGCAGTTTGTTGTGTGCAGACTGCTTGATGAACATACAAGTTGAATAGCAGCTCTCGATATACGCGAGTCGACGTGAATTGGGAAGAAAAAAACCGTCATTAGCATCCGCCGCCCATCTCGAAAAAGAAAATAACGAAAAATGAACAGTTTCACTCTTGTGATATGTAGGTGTTTAGAGTTAAACCCGCAAAAAAGGTTTTGTTTACATCCCACGTACGTTTCTTTGACATCTTTTGTCTTTGCAGCCGTAAAGCATCGATTTGGGTTTAGTGCCAGTGTCACATTGAGCAGTACAGCATTTCTATTGGTTAGTCAGTTGACGTAAGCTGCAGCAGCAGCAGCAGCAGCAGCCACCTTCATCCTGAATGTCTGACACACTTTGATCGCAGGTTATCTGGTTTCAAAACCGTGAAAACGGCCATCCTTTAGATTCGTGCAGCGGACATTATGCTCATTCCATATCCAGGCACTATTGCAGCTTGTCCTGAGGCTACAATCTATTGGATTTTGCATAATTTTGTTTTTTTTTTTTTTACTTCCATTTTATATCTTGTCGCACTATTTTCATGCCTATATTCTTTATTTTGGGTGATATATTTTGTCTCTACGTTTATTTTTGGGGGTGGCGTGTGTCTCCGCTGTAGGAGAGCATGCAAGATGACATTTTAATTCCACTGTGTGTCAAATATGTAGAGCAGAACTGAAAATTTAATTCCATTTGACTTTGATGGACCCGGGACGTGTTCATAGCGTACCCCGACTGAGTTACATGTGCTTTTTGAGATGGATGGAGATAAAGACATTCATTCTTCATTATGTTATCCCTTCACTTGGTTACTATAACTAGTAGCTTGTCCTCAGCATGCTTCTCACTATTATTACTTTAAACGTGGCGGCAGTAACGTGCGTAAACGCTAGAGTTTGACCCACAAAGCTGCTCATCAACTACTATTAATTTCCATTTGCCTTCCGATGAAGTGTGTGCTGGTACCTCTATGAGCATGGCCCGCTCCGTCTTCATGACCACCTCCAGCAGAGGTTTGACTAGCGTCTGAGGTGCAGCTGGGATCAGGTGGAAAAGGTTAATGATGGCAGAGCAGATTTTCATCTCCTACGAAGAGATTGAGAGAAAGACAGCAGAGGGAGGAAGGACATGAATTAAACTCCCGGACTGATGAGCTGCACGCCGACATCGGATCTGACACACGCAGGTCTTGACGGACAGCCACTGTGGGGAAGACGAGGATGGGTTATAGTTAAACCGCTGAATAAAAAACGGCAAATATTCAGGTGTCGACCTCCGACAGGAAAGGTGCAGAGCTCTTGGATTACATTTGGAGAAGAACACAAAGAACTGTGTGCATGGTCAACGATACAGGAGAAAACAGGAGAATTAGACATTTGTAAGCTAAATGTGAGATTAGGAGCTGGGATGACAGTTGTGAAGATGACCACAGACACATGGATGCAGAGATACAGGGGCAACTTCACCACGACCACGACATTGGTTCAATTCACCAGCACGACATTGGTTGAAGAGAAGTTTCAATCACTGACAAAAAGCCACCAACAGAGGGCGCAACACCGGGTCACAATCTCACCTCAACCCCCTCCAACGCAGGCTGCACCAGAACGGGAGACAATGATCAGAGTCAGCAGAAGAGCATGTGTGCATTTTGGTGTGGCAGTGAGGCGTCTGTCTCCGTCTCTCATTGAGGACGAGCAGATGAGACACGGTGATAATGGACAGGAGAACAGCGGCGACCTTTACAGGGGACTTTTGGGAACAATTGCTCTCCCCACTGGTGAAATGACAAGGCGGCGGATGTGAGCCGAGCAACATGGAATCCACAGCATCAGAATGAAAACGCACGTGTCTGATGCCAAGAATGGACCAACCCAGCGGAGGTGTTTGCATTGTGGGTGGACGCCGTTTGTCAAAATTGAGGCTACTTGTTCTTATCCTCCGTCATCGGCTTCTCCTCGTCAAAAAAAATCCCCTCGTCTCCACGGCATCTTGTTCAGTCCCTCTTCGTGTCGCCTTCCCCCTCTTCCCGTCTTTATCAGGCTGAGCTAATTGACTCCCTGACCCTGGCCGGACTGCCGCTGCAGCCTCGCTGTCAACAGGCACAAAGACCACCATTTGGAGGGCGGCAGAGACAAAAGGCCAATTTGCATCTAATTAAACAAACCATTTTGTGATGGTCAGGATGAACTTGCATAAAGAGGAAGGGAGCAAGGAATTGGCTTCATTTCTAGGAGGGAAAGGCAGCTGCTGCTGCTGCCCCCCCCCCCCCCCCTCACCTTTTCTTTGCCTTTACAAGGTTATCTGTCGGGGAGATAATGAGGAGACGCAGTGCTGGACCCCACTACCGCCTGCCTGGCGCCTAATTAATCATTGATTGTAATATGGGCACTCACAAGTCATCTGGGAGGACGCCACACAGTGAAGGTGTTGACTACATGCTACGAGAAGGAGTAATTCCCCTCCTCCCTCTGACTGCGTGCCATTTAGCACAACGGCCCCACCGAACAAAAACTGAGGCAGGAGTATTGACCCGCTGGCCGTGAACGTGTCTGTGCTGCATTTTAAGCGAGGCCGACAAAAACAAAAGTCACGTTCGAGCTTCGGCGGAGGATTAAAATGTGTAATTCGATTGGTCAATAGGCCGGGTCGATAGCGTTGTTGACTTACACTGCCGTCGCTGCGCTGGCCTCCTTTGTGTGTGATTACAACTACCTCCATCCACTTCCGCAGGTGTTGCTGGGAAAGAGAAAGAGAGAGACATGAGTGAGACGAGAGCACACGTCTGATTATGTGTAGATTTGTTGAGCCCAACAGGGAGAAGCTGACACCAACAGAGGCCGGTATTTACTCAAGAGATCCAAGTGAACAAATTCTTAACTAGTAATTTAATTCAGGGCTCAAACCATTCATTATTAAACTGTAATAGAAAATAAAAGGATGCTGACAATCACAACTGTCACACAGTGTAAATTAACCACATGAGCCCGTCTGGCTTTGTTGCTTTAAGATGAATTCAAATGGATTAAGGTACCTGTGTCACAACTGCCAGTCAAATAACACATTCTTGTCACAGTAACTGAACTCGGCAGTTTTTTTTTTCAGGACGTCTGTTTTTGAATTGAAATATCTGTACTATGAATTTGGGAATTCTGTACTTTTTTTAAATACCAAAGGAGGTGAATCTGTACTTTAACTCTAACCTAAGTGTCTGTACTTGTAGAACATGGGTTTTTAGCCATATCTACAAAAACTGCCTTATGTTGTATTGACGTTTCAATAGTAAAATATAGAGGGGTACACTTCATACTTTCCTTTGATTGTCGTTTAATTTGCTGTGTTAAGTAAAATCAGTTTAAAACTTGAGCTTCCGTTTGTCTCTCCCTTCTTTGTCGTGGCCTAAACGAGCAGGTCAAAACAGCTGGGCCATAGTTTTTAAAAACATTTTAATGAATTGGGTTTTACCTCTTTTTTGTCTTATCTGAATGTTTTTCATTCTTTTTTGTGGCTTAAACAGTTTTATCGATTCAAGCCATTTTAGCTTTTTTGTCATCAATTTAAGGACTTTTTTTGTTTCTGTATTTACCATTTTTCTTCCCCCTGCAGCAACTTCAGCAAATTAAAATATTTTGGATGTATTTTACCTTTACCTTTTTTTTTTTAAGATCCCTTTTAACCACGATACAAGAGTCCTTTTAAAAATGAGTCTGGTGTGTAATTAAAGATCTTTATTACCACATAATTTTACAAACCCTTCTGGGAGCCACAACAGAGAGGCTGTAGAGCCACATATAAGGCTCCAGAGCAGCGGGTTGCAGACTTCTGTTCATAAAAAATTAAGAATGTGAGCACTTTAGCCAACTCTAGTCCATTGCCATGCGATCTTATAAAAATCCCGAAATGGACCATAGTGAGTCAGTGTTGAACACTAATAAAGATAATAGAAGCTACTGCAGCGGCTGGATGTGCTTCTGTGCATAAAAGTCTGTAGTGTGTTCTTCAGTGAGCTCGTAAACCTGAAATCAAACAGTTCTGGAGATAAAGTAATAAAAGTATTGTTTTATAACAGACTGATCTCTTTATTTAAGAGCACTTGTTTATTTTTAATCATCTTTTTTTTGTTTTTTTGGTTTTTTAAAGGTGTGGTTGATGCCACGATATGGGCGGAGTGAAATAAGAGGGGAATGTTGAGGCAAGGAGCGGAGGAGGAAACGGGTCGCAGCTTCTCACCATCATCTGGTCACAGAACTTGTCGTTGAAGGAGTTGGGGAAAAGGCGCGTGACGGAGGTCAGGCGGTTCACCACGTTGAGCGTCAGGCTGCGGTAGTCGCCGAGCATCATCAGCAGGGGGCGCATGTGAGTGTGGATCTGGTCCACTTCAATGGTTGCGCCTTCCAGGAACTGCAACCGGGGAAAAGGTGATATGCTGAAGTTTCTCCGGTTGAATGACTTTTTTTTGATATTTCATAGACCAAGCACACTCCCACAATGTTTTTCAAGTAGCAACTGTAGATATTAAATATTGATTCATACAAATATGAGACAATCGGTCTTCAAGTATTTCCTGTGATGTCCTGGTGAACTGAACTGGAGAAACGGATGCATTTATTTTCCTAAATAAAATATTTAGGGACGCAAGATAACGGTACCAAAAATTATCGGACTGATATTGGCTTTTTTTGGGGGGGGGGGTGTTTCTGAGAAAGATGACAACTGCAGGAAGAAAAATGATTGCCATATTAATTGTACACTTATATCACATTTCTTGTAGTTCAGTTTTGAACACGGCTGATAAAGAAAACCACAATGATCGAGCATGAGAACCTGGCCACAGACGTGATTCAAGCTCTGGTCCTCGTCTCTCAAGATCCAGACTTTAACAGACACCAACAGACCAGATTCACAGAAATCTGACAGGAGTCGTTCATCAACTCCAATAATTAAATATGACTTGTATTTCAGCCAAGCCACCCCCACCCCCGATGTGTTATCATAATCATTTTAACTTCCCATCCATATTTCTCCGTCATCATTACAGCGGCTGGTTTTGAAGCTCCGCCAGCAGCTCACTACCCCTCGTGTCTCCATTAAAGAGCTAAGACTACTCAAACGAGGGCACGGCTGTAAACAAGCACACATTGCAGCCAAACCCCGATGACGCACCCCCACACCTCAACACTGACAAAGAGGAGGGGGGGGATGCATGGCAGCCACATTCATTTTCCTCTCAGCAGCGAGAACAAACACTCCATCCTGCATCGATCCAGCCATGGCAACGCTCATTAGTGCTCGCAGGGCAGAGATGAAAGAATGGAGAGAACAGAAAATAGCAAAAGAGAAAAGGAAGAGGACAAAAAAAAAAAAATCACAGGATGTTGAAAAGGAGTGACGTGGTGGAGGGGAAAAGAAAATTAAGGACAGAAATAGAAAGGAAAGGGGACAAAGAAGTTGGAACAGATGGATAGAGGCCAAGATAGTGGGGATGCTTTGATGAATAGAGGTGAGGCGAGCTCAGGGAGAGCGTGACCAAGCTGAGGGAGGTCCACATGAAGAGAAGAGGGCGGGGAGACGACATGAGGGGAAGATTAACAAAAGGATCTCGAAAATGGCCAATGACATGAGTAATGCTGATGAAAGACTGAGGAGGAAACAAGGAGGACGACAAAAGAAAACAAGGAAATGAATAACTATAGTTAAAGCACTGAAAAGGTGGAAGGAACGACCGCGATGCAGGTGGAGGGATGGTTCAAACCAAATTTACTGGTGGGGTCGGTGGAGATCAGGTCAGAGCTTGAGGACACAAACTAATCCACATTTAGAAGTTATGGCTGCAGGTCTCAAACTCTGCTTTTGGCTCCAAGGAAGACGCAGCTGAAGTGAGTGATAAAACAATGGTAGGAGCTTTGGAGGTGATCGATAGTGGCAAGAAAACGCCTCCGTATCAATTGAAGGGGGGAGAAAAGAAAAAAAAAAAACACCTGCTTAAAAATACCAATGAGGGAGAGGATAGTACAAAGATGGTATTATTACCAGGGTGCAGAGTTTTACCCACGTCAAAACCATACCTGTATATTCTAAACTATACATTTGAACAAAGCACTTCTGAGTGAATCGCCTGAGGCTTCGCATGAACGTAGTTTAACTGGTTGTGACAGTACATGAGGAAAAAGGAGAATTCTTTCTCAAGATCAAACAATGTAGTTTGACTAAATGTTACAAATTCTCATCACAAACTTAATCCAAAAGTGTTTGTTGTTGACAGAGTTGATGCCTTTGTGTTTTTTGCCGTCGCTAAACGGTGCAACGGGATGTTACCGTTTTAAAAAGGCAATAAGATTATTTATCACAATTGCTTTCTGGCTTTCTCATTCCCGGGACTCTTCACGTCTGACAAGTGTCTCCTGTGACCCAGGAACTGTGGAGATACTCGTACGAGAGATGTCACACCGACCTTCCTCATGCACGCCTCGCCTGCTTCCTGCAGCTCATTGTTGGTGGAATTCAGTGCTTTGAACAGAACTGCAATGATCTTCTCTCGCGACTGAGGGAGGTAGTTGCAGGCTGCCAGGGCATCTAACCAGAAAGGACAATAATAACACTCTGATCCGATTAAAATCAAACACAAAAGCAACACAGGAAATATAAGAAAACAAACAAACCAAAAAAAAAAAGTAGAAGCCAGCTTTGTAGGATTGCTTCACCTTTTATATGATGATCAACTCATGCAAGCGACAAATAACAGGCAGGGAGATAAACTCACTGAGGGCGGCGATACGCAGAGGAACCAGCGAGGGAAGGCTCTTGTAACAAGGGAGCTTCATCAGAGCGGCGTCCTCGGCCTCACACAGGTTCAACAGCTTGGCACAAACAAACACAAATCTTATTTTAAAAAAAAACAACTAACTAAACTGAATATCATCCTAATTAGTTTGGTCATGATCAACATGCTTTGAAAGGTCAGTTTGCTCTGTGCCTCCAGCATACCTCCGTGTAGAAGACCTTGTGCTCCATGACATTGAGGTCCATGGTGAAGAGGCGGGGCTGCAGGGTGGTGCAGAAGGTGTTGCCCTCCATCAGGCCGATCTGGGCGTTGGCAGGCTGGTGGCGCAGCAGGTGCTTCTTGGGTGGAACCATATCTTGCAAAACCTGAGCGAGGGGGAAAAAAAAATTAATCTATTTTGTCATGACAAAATAAACGGATTACAACAGAAATGGTGCTCTAAAACTGCTCTGAAAAGCTTTTCAACGTCACCTCCTTGTGTGGCTCCATGATGACGGTCACACTCTTGCCGGTGACCTGTGCGAGCACCTGCAGGGAGTGCATGGCCTGCTTCCTGACGGTGGAGTTGGGGGAGGTGACCTCTCGGACCAGGTCGTGTGTCACCATGTGGAACGACTTCTCCTGGGCCGCGAGCAGCTCCTCCGTCTTTTCTTCATCTTTCAGCGGCGTGGCGCAGCGCACCAGCAGCTGCTCCAGGGTGGTCTTCGCCATGGCGACCGCTCCGTTTGACACCTGTGTGAAAAATCAATAAGTTCATAAGGTAAAATAGGTGAAAGCTTGAGGAAAAGACAGGAAAGCGACAAGCTGTGACACTAAAGTTGCTGTGAGATACATGTACTAGCTGTCAACCAGAGATGGAAGCACACATTTGACCTCCCTGGCTCACAGCATTACTTCTACCCAGTTAAACATCATCACTCAGACCCCGTTTACACGACGGCGTTTCAAGTAAAAACGCTTCACTTTTAAGGTGTGTCCCCCCCCCTCACCTCTCCTGTGAGGTCCATCATGACGAAGAGCAATGCTTTGAGAAAGGTCAACTGGTTCTGGAGCACCCAGATGAGGGGCAGCCTCTCCATCAGGAACTTGATGGACACCACGCCGCCCAGCTTGGCGTACCAGGCCTGCTCATAGCAGCAGGCACACAGACGCTCCACGATGTAGGAGAACAGGGGCAGCTGGCAGGCCTGAGGGTGGAGGAGCCCAGGCCATTAGGGGTGATTCCCTTTAAAAACTAAACACTTCGGCATTAATTAAACAGGTGAGATAGAAGGCTATAAAATGATTTTTAAAAATCAACTTGAAGGATGTGTCAAATGTTCAGCTCAAATTCCAATATGCAAATGGGAGCAATCCATTTCTTCCATCGACTTGGACTGAGTGAAATAATGATCTTAACAGCCTCAATGGCACAGTTGATCTTACGTTTTCAGAAAAAAGGCCGACTTCGTTGCAGCAGCTTACCCGCTCCTTCGAGCCCAGAATGATGCTGGCCACATCAAAGATGACAGCCAGGGCCACTTCTCCGATCTTACACAGCTCCTTCTCCTCGTAGGCCATGCAGATCGCTATGGCGTCGATCAGGACCAGGGGGTCCATGCCCTTCGAGCCGTTCTCCTCGCTGTGGAACATGGCTGTGCTCGGCTGGCTGCCCAGCTGGTAGCACGGCAGCAGGAAAGGACCTGGGACAAACCAGAGGACGCCTTAATGTCAAATATGGAACGTTTATTGATACTTTAACAGCCCAAGGCATGTGTAACTTTGAGATGTAGATGATTTGGATTAAAATCAGAACATAAAATGAGAGTAGAAAACTATGAAACGAAAAGAGAAACAGATCACTAAACAGCTCCAGTGTTCTCACCGCACTGTTGAGCCACAGCGACCATAGTGTAATGGCGAATGAGGCTGGCTACGAAGGGCAGCGCGCTGGGCCTCAGGTCCTTGATCACAGCCGACATGAACGCCCCGGTCAGGGCCTGTTCAAAAGTTCTGCGTGCCGGCGTATCCTGAGCCTTATAGCGGTGAGAAATGATGACACTGGGGATCCACTTCTCCGTAAAGCTAATGGGGGAGAAAAGCACACAGTGAATGAGCGGAGAACAGATTAACAAGGACAACATTAACGCCTGGTGGCGGCGATGACATTTTCTACGAGACCAAAGCGCAGAACGTGGAGGTGTAAATATCTCCGTCCATTGCCTGTCAACAGCCTCAGCACCTCGGATTTTCTTTGTCATCAACTTTTCTTATTTTCCCCCTCGCCTCTGTTCTGCTGCCTTTCTTGGTCCCCTGCTGGTATTTTGGTTATTTACTGCAGCTGAAGGCAAGTGGGCCGTGATGTGATCGAGCAGCTGTTTTCTCCATGCTTGAGCTTGTGTTTTATAATGCCACACGCCAGGGGCAGACCTGATGGATCGCTTCATTTTATTATTGCCATCTCAAAAACTGCTCTTTGGAGGAGGAGGAGGGAAAACAGGAAGGAGAGGTGACAAATGGGGGGGGGTGAACAGCATGTCAGATCAATTGCCCTTCTGCCCCATTAGCCTTGGCTCAAATAGCTCTGTCTTTATTCTGTCGGTTTTTTTTCTTCTTCTATATTTAGGCAACAAAAGATGATTCCGGGGGGGGCAAAGAAAAACAAAAGAGGTTTTTTTCGAGAGCGAGAGAAGACGCTGCAAATCAAGACGTCTGAGGAGGTGGCAAGCACAACCCCCTCCTGATCATACCTGACACACTTCATTATCCCCACGCACACACAGATGTATCCGGGTGCATGCGTGTCTCACATTGTAATGACAGGCGAGTGTAAGGGGCATGGTGGAGCATAAACAGACGGGGGGGAAGTCAATTAGCTTCTGCCCGGGGATCAATGATGGTAATGTGACGAACCCACCCGACAGCCAACCCCTCTCACATTCTGCCGTTTATGAATGCAGTTCCACCTTACAACAAAAAAAAAAAAACCAGCCCACCAGAGGGGGGGCCGGAGTGTGTAATTAGTGATGCCCGCTCTTGAGAGGAAATTGATGAGGCGGTGAGTGGTGCTGATGAGATGGGGAAAGGCAATGAGCGGGACGTACGTACAGGACGGAGAGAGGCGACTGATGAGGATGGAGGACGACGGGTGTGCAGGTGTTAACGGGGAAAGGTGATGAGGAGTGCGAGGGTGAAGGTCAGCGGGAGGCAAGTACAGGAACCTCAGAAAAGGGGCAAACGATGGGTTGCTTCTAGTTTCAGAGCAAACTGCAACGGCAAGGCTGAGTAAAGGCAAGAGTGTGGCACAACGATCGATGCCGCAGTGCAGATGTTCACGTGTAGAAAACACTGTCGGGTGAGATATCAGGAGTTTTGTTCAGATCTAACTTTGGGAAACTGTGAATGCAAGATATAGTAACTACATTGACTATTTCACTCTACATTTGACTTCGCACACAAAACGATAACATTTCCTGGTTTTGTCTAACTCGACACGAAGAGACAAGAAACCCTCAACATAGTTCATTCTAAGACTGAAGGCATCCCCGTGTTCAACAAGATGAGAAAAGAAAAAAGAAAAGAAAATAATATCAGAATGACAACATAAAACGTACTCAGAAAGTCAAACATGTCAAACTTTGTGATGTTTGTGAAGATCAGGTAAACCCATCAGCCCTGATCTCATGACTTCCAGTTAGGTGATTTTTATGGAGGCTCTCAGGCTCTGAGCAATGCCAAACAAAGAAGACAGTGAAAAATCTGAATGACTGGAGGGCACATTCCAGCCTTTAAAGATGTAAACAACACTGCTATTGGAATCTTCTCAGAACATTCTGAATGCGAGAAACTTCGCCGAGACCATCAATTAAAAGAGAAAACAAGAATTCCATGATATTCAAATTTTCCATCTAAAAAAAACCCCCAAAAAGCAAACATTTGTTTCTGCAGTGGCGAGCAGAACCCTGGAGAAAATCCCCCTTCCAGCCATTTATGTCAATTAAACTAGTGATCTAAAGTAGCCGACACTGTAAAACCCGACACCAGGATGTGCCGGGCCCTGGCAGACACAGTCCTTCCAAACAGTCGTCTCCACTGAGTGAAGAAAAATGCCTCCTTGAGTGACACCGAGTAATAAATTATGCATCGCGAGAGGAGCGACAGACAATCCGATAACCACAATAGCGAGGCATATGCTACAGACGGACCAAAAGCGGGAGTGTGTGCTCACTTGGGATGAGACAGAAGCTGGTAGAGGGCGTGCTTGTTGTCGTCCAGGCTGGTCATGGCCACGAGGAAACACTTGATGACCTCCCAGGCCTGTCGGCGGTAATACGGCTCTGTGTTGGCGCTCTTCAGGCAGTCCAGAGCCGTCTCGATCGCCTGAGGGAGGGAAAAAAACAGCACACACGTTTTACTCAAAAACCTTTCCCGTGTTAACGCTGAAACACACGTTTCTATGGTACGACTGCCAATATTCCTAAATTATTAATAGGAAGAATCAGATTGCACATACAGGGTATTCAATCTATCGCATGAAGTAAAAAGACGACCATCTTGCCAGGGAAAGGTCATTATCATTTCTACATTATTGGCCGACAAGCCACATCAGCCAGGCACTTGAAATGGAGAAAATGAACTAATTAATGTCACTCAGAACAGAAGAAGGAAATGAGAAATAATGCAAAAACAGAGGAAGGATGGGAGGAAATAAGGACACAGAAAATTGAATAGTGAGAGCATGAGAGTATGAAGGTATCGGGATATTTCCGTCAGGAAAAGGCTTATTGACAAATCACGAGTTGTCAGTCATTTCCAAACGTAGAACATTTTCCCCACTGCCCGTAGATTTATTTATTCATATACCAAATTAGTAAGATCAACATATCCAACAACTAAAATGTACATTCTTAAGCTTGTTTTGCCATAGTTTCTCCAAATATTGTCAACATCTGGCTTGGCTCAAGGTGGCAACTTTAGATTTAAAAATCCAAACAAAGGTTGTTTTTTTTTTCTCATGGTCTGATTCTTCTGATGTTTGAGTGTCACACATGGAACACGAAGACTTAAATCATAGGCCACATGTCATATTTCATTGTGTTTTTAACCAGCATTGTCAACCAACTTTTTAGATTGCTTCTTTAAATTCAAATAGCTGTTGATTTTAAATGTGTGAACTTAAAATGAGAAAAATACTGGCTTTTCTTTCATCTTGTCCTCTATTTAAAAAGTTGTATATCATGAAAACGTGAAACATCCAGCTTGAATAATTTGAAGCCGATTTCTGAAACTCATTCCTATGTAACGTTAGTTCTTCTTACCCAACTTGATCCTCATATGGAAGGACACATCTTATACAATAGTCAGTGGGCACAGTGGAAATATGGAAGTTCTGTGTCAAGGTGCCTTGGCTGAATTTACGTGGAGTAACCCAGTGGTCAGGAAGGCTACAAATAGGATTCCCAATATTTTGAATAGGACCTTCAAAGAAAACAGACTTTATCCTCTGGCCTTTTAAATGTACAGACATACAGGTGTACATTTCTTTCTGAAGTGGCCGGAAGACGAAGAAAAAAAACAACTTAAAAAGTGTAAAGGAGAATTGGAAAAGAGCTTGAAAGGCCGAGGAAATCCAAAGAAATGCAGCTCAAACCCCATGTGAGTGTTTCTGCGCCTCTCCGTTATTTGAGCTCTCAGTCTACCTTGCAGCACTTTGAGCAGTTTTTCCTTAATGTGCCAACTAACCGTATGGCTGCTGCATCATGAGCCGCGAGAGATCCGTGTGTGTGTGTGTGTGTGTGTGTGTGTGTGTGTGTGTGTGTGTCCTACACCCATGATGACGGCAAACACACAGACTGATAACCAAGAAGAGCGAGGAGCCATTAGTGAGAGTAAATAATGCCGTCATGGTGGCCCACACTAGATTGATGATTACTGACTGGGGATGAGGAGAAAAGAAACAAGAGATGAATTTAATTACCTGGAGGACACACACACATCTCCTCACTAACTCTCTCACACAGACACACCTGTGACAGAGATATATTGTTCTCGGTGGAGAACAATAATGAAGAATATCTTGCTCTTTTACCTTTAATTCTTTCTTTCTCAAAGTGAAATACAAAAGGCAATGAGGTCCAGAAAGGGTCGCCAGACTGGTCTCAGCCTGTGCTGCAAAGTGGAGTCGTGCAGAAACTTTCCCTCCAGCAGAGACTTGGGCAAGGCGGACGGGCCTACCTTCTCCATGGGCAGCTGTATGGACGCTTTGCAGTCGGTGAATTCGGATTTGATGCTCGGCCCCTGGACCTCGGTCACCACGTAATGCAGCCTCTGGGACTCCTTCAGCATCTTCCTGTTGCTGCCGCCGAACTTGCCCAACACCCGGTAGGCTACGTGGGATATGCTTTCAGCTGGATTGCGGAGGGTACGCCACAAAGCCTGGAGAAAGTGAGGGAGAGGAAATATTAGCCTCGGTGTCAAAAGCAAAAAAAAAAAAAAAGGCATCGGATTTGATTGCAAAGCATCACATAGGCCCTTTAAAATGGCCTTAATTAAAAAAAAAAGACATTTAAATGAAGTGTTTATGCACTTATGCATTGTGCCAAACCTGTAGAAAGTCTTAAAATGTATAAACCGGAGTGTTAGTACGTGGTAGCAGCTATGCCCCAGATAAACCACTAGGGGGCAGCTATGTTAAGTGATTAACAACAGATCACAGGACTGTTGAGACTTTCATGAACCAACCACAGAGCAACAGGCCCACCTGCATCAGCTCCGCCCTGACAGGCTGGATGTGATCGTACAGGAAGTCGGGCTGGAGGTTGTCGACGCACAGCTCCAGGGTCCGGAGACCCTGGCTGACCAGCGTCTGGGAGCCGTTGAGGGCCGACACCAGTGGATCCATCAGCATGGGCAAGTAGGGCAGCAGGGAGCTGAGGCGCACCGGCACCGTCAGACACAACTCCACGAACAGGTCTTTCATGTGCTGCTTGTGGAGGCCGCTCTGCAGCATGTTCAGGCCTGAAGGGGACGAGAAGCCGTGATGCAACGTCTGAAAGGATTTCACCGGACAGCGATACCTTCTGTTCAGTGTTTGAGTGTGCGAGGGCGTCACCTTGCAGCAGGTTGGGAAGCAGAGGGAGGAACTCCTGGTAGAGGAGGTCGTGGCTGCCGCCACCGATGGAGCGGAAGAGGGCCCGGAGGAGGAGGAAGTAGTTGTAGGGTTCTTTAGCAGACTGAGCCAGCTCCATGGAGCTGTTCACAATCTTGTGGAGGTGAGGCTGATGGAAAAGAGGAGCATATTAGTAAAGTAACTACCAGTGATTTGTTGTTTAACCCCTGGATGCACAACCTATCAGTACCTACACTCTTCCACAACTGGGGTCAAAAATGACCCCAATTCAAATCAGTGCGTTTTTGCAATATACTGGGTTGTTATTCTTCAAAATCTTTAAAATAAAGAGTTCGAATATCTTCATATTCCAGGTATTCCTCAAAAAACATGTTTGTAACATGAGGCCATTTGCATTTTAATTTATTTTTTTCATTAATTTTAAGAAATTGCAGTTTTTGTACCACAACCCACTTACACATGTGATGTCAGCAGTCTCACCACCCTGGAGGTAAAAATGACCTCCAGGGTGGTGAGACTGCTGACATCACATGTGTAAGTGGGACAGTATTGACAGTCAAAGTTGCATCAGATGTGAGATATGACATCAGATGTGTAAGTGGGACTGTTAAGAGTTGCTAAGAATTAAAGTTTCATAGAAGATTCCATAGGAACTGCTTGGGGTCATTTTTGACCCCACTTGTGCAAGAGTGGGGTCGTGATACAAAAACTGCAATTTCTTAAAATTAATGAAAAAAATAAATAAAAATGCAAATGGCCTCATGTCACAAACATGTTTTTTGAGGAATACCTGGAATATGAATATACTACAACTTTTCATTTTAAAGATGTTGAAGAATAACAACCCGTGTGGTCATTTTTGACCCCACCTGTGCATCTAAGGGTTAAAAAAAAAAAAAAAACAATAGTAATAAAACACCTTGAGCATCTGCTCGTTCTCGGCAGCAAACAGTGAAACGGAGCCAAAGACCAGCTTGAAGAGCTTGAGGTAGAGGTTGGAGAGCTCCACGTTGGAGCCCATCTCTGGCAGCCTCTCGAGGAGATACTCCACCAGGATGGTGGCAAACAGAGCCGAGGTGGACAGGTTGGCCAGGAAGGAATTCGCCACGATCTACAAGTTCACAAAAAGAAAAAAGAAACAGGATTTAAAATGAGTTACTACTAAAACCATTACTGTGAAAGACGTCACGTTTGTGATAGAAAACACCGGGACCAGTTTCAACCTCAAGACCGACCGCTGGAAGACCCCCGACACAAACGGCATGAAATCTTTATTCTGTGTGCGTGTCTGTCTGAACTCGTCTCATCTGTTGACGAGACTCTTGCTTCTCATCAGGAGAGAGGCACGCAGCACTTCTCTATTCTCAGACCTGGAGCAGGAGAGCGGCCGACTCCAGCCAACACTCAGGAGAGCGAGAGAGAGACAGAGAGAGAGAGCGAGAGAGAGAGAGAGAGAGAGAGACAGAGACAGAGAGAGAGAGAGACAGAGAGAGAGAGAGACAGAGAGAGAGAGAGACAGAGAGAGAGAGAGACAGAGACAGAGAGAGCAAGACAGAGAGAGAGAGAGAGAGAGACAGAGAGAGAGAGAGACAGAGAGACAGAGAGAGCGAGAGAGAGAGCAAGACAGAGAGAGAGACAGAGAGAGAGACAGAGAGAGAGCGAGAGAGCGACAGAGAGAGAGAGCGACAGAGAGAGAGCGAGACAGAGAGAGAGCGAGAGAGCGAGAGAGCGACAGAGAGAGACAGAGAGAGAGACAGAGAGAGAGAGAGAGAGAGAGAGAGAGCGAGAGAGAGAGCAAGACAGAGAGAGCGAGAGAGAGCAAGACAGAGAGAGAGACAGAGAGAGCGAGAGAGAGCAAGACAGAGAGAGAGACAGAGAGACAGAGACAGAGAGAGAGACAGAGAGAGAGCGAGAGAGCGACAGAGCGAGAGAGCGACAGAGAGAGAGAGAGACAGAGAGAGAGCGAGATAGAGAGAGACAGAGACAGAGACAGAGAGAGACAGAGACAGAGACAGAGAGAGAGAGAGAGAGAGAGAGAGTCACTCGCCCTCTCCAGCCCGGGAGTGTTAAAAAAAACAACCGACATCTTTCTCTGCTTTTAAGGCAGCTGACGCAAGATACTTTCCAATGCACGCCCTCTTCCTGCTGGTGGGAGTGTGCTCGTTAGTGTGTGAGTGGATGATGTGTGTTTGTATATATTGGTGCTGAAGAGCAGAAGCCAATTCTAAACACGTCATCGTAGAGGCAGACGTTCCATTGTGTCACTAATGATAGAAGGCGGCTTAGTTTGCTTATTAAAAGGACACAATACAAACCTGTTCCATCAGAAAGACAACATGGGTGAACAAAACAACAAGCTTTTGTTGGGGAGCTTCCTGGGAGAAGGATCAGTCTACCTGCAGAGCGTAGTTTTTGGAGATCCTCTCCACCATGTAGGGCACAGTGGTCTGGAAGATCTCCTTGAACGTCAGGGGGTTCATCATGGTGAACACTCCAGCAAAGTGCTCCAGAACTTCCTTCTCCTCCTTCATGCGTACAGTCTGGCAGTTTGCCACCCGGATGTACGTCTGCTGGTTGTTAGCCACCTGCACCTGGTCGGGGACCCAAGACACACTGATCAGGGACATTTTCTTCTCTTTATATGACAATGTTGCTTGCAAATCTGTACGTTTTTAAAAAAAGGGACCATATAAATGAGCACACTTGTGTAATTGTCTAGTACCTGGTAGATGTCCAAGGCCTGCATTGCATATTTCACTAGTTTAATGTAGATTTGAGTCTCTTTTGGCTGAAGCTGCTTGTTAGGAATGAACTGAGCCTCTGCAGGGGAGATTAAAAAAAACAAAACAAAACAAAAGTTACGCGGTGCATTTTAGCAAGCCCACGCAAACCAAGGACAGCTGCAGCATATCAACAAACAAACAAACGAAACGACAACAAAAAAAGCCTCTCCAACTGTGTCTTCCTACCTCCGGGGGCTTTGCAAGACGTGATGCCCCAGGTGATGGTCTTCACGCCGCAGACCAAAGTCTTCACTAAGCTGCGGCAGTCCGACACCTGGAATGTCTGCTTGTCCTCCTTCTCACCGGGTCTGTCCAACGCCGCCGCCGGCGCTTGGGGCGGCGCGGCCACGGGTGTCGGGGGAGCAGGGGGCAGGATGGCCGGGGTGGTGGAAGGGGTGGGGGTGGCGGGAACGCCGGGTAACACCCCGGGGTCCACCACACCCATCTCCGACTGTGGTTTGCATTTCTTGAAGATGGAGACGAGCTGGTAGCGTGCGATGGTGTGAAACTTCAACACGAACACCTGTTTTATGGAGACAGAGGAGGACAATTGGCATCTCCCCACCAGTGTTTCTACATACTTTTATTTTGAAGCCACCTACTTCCAGCATCCTCATCAGGATGTCCCGCCCGTTGCCGTTCTCCTGCTCCGACTTGGAGCGGATGCAGTCCACCAGGTTGAGGAGGAGCTTGCAGGACATGGTTTGGATGTTACTGGGAAGTGACTCGTCGTCAATGTTCTTGGCAAAAAGCTGCACGGCGAGGGACAAATCTGTCAGGGGCAAGTTCTGGCGGACGTGATGCACCAAGTCTGCGAGCGTGCTGTAGGCCAAGGGTCTGACGAGGAAGACAAACACATGGTGTCACACTTACAAAACACAAGAAAAGAAAACTACACAGTTAAAGATTTAGCACCCAAAAGAAACACTTAAATTCCAAAAGGCTGTGCTTTAGTGAACCCAGATGTATTTTTTCAGAAAGCCACAAGTAGTAATTAGGGATTCTGAGGGCTGAAGAAGCTTCACAGACATGGAAAGCAGTTGAGGAATGAAGGAGGGGGGGAAGAAGGAGAGAGAGAGGTGAGCTAATGAGTGACACTGATAGTCCTGCCAGATTCCATCCAGCTGCCTTGTTTCCCGTGTTGCACTAATGCAAAATGACAGCTATTTTGTTGATGAGGTGAGCTACTTTGGCAAGTGAGGAGGGTCAAGGAGGTTTTTTGCAATCGAACTCTGGGAGGGTGTGCAGGCAGCTTGCCCGCTGGAGGCGAAGGCGTACATGACAACTTGACAGTGTGATCAGTGCGGCGGCGTTCGCAGTCGGCCTCCCTGAGAATTTCCGCGGCGCCGAGGAGTGCCTGATTAATATGCAGAGACACTTAACACGCACCTGGCTGAGAAATCATCCATGAGAGGGAGACGGCGCCGACACCGAGGAGTTCACATCATTGAGCGGTGATCGTGAGCACACATACAAAAGAACTCACCTCAGAGTCTCTCGAGCCGTGTAGCCAGAACCAATCAGGATGGACTCGTCAAAAAGTTTGTCCATACAAGGAATGAACTCTGAAACACAACACGCCAAGAATTCTGATGACAACGCAACCGAGTGCTGTGGAAAATAAGAAATATATAATGATGTAATAACACATTTCTATGTATGATTTTTCTCAGATTTTTGCAATAATAATAATTACCACACAAGCATCAACTTGTGGTTTTGATAAACTCCAGTTTTTTTTAATTATTTTTACAGCGCAAGACATGTGACAGAAAAACAGCCTGAATCAGTGAAAGTGGTTGGCACACAAATGGAAGACTTAACTCGGCATAAAATGTTGGAACAAAATAAACCAAACTCATTGTGTGAGAGCTCAACCATCCATCAGGGAAATCTTCAGTCATTTCATTCAGTCTCACGTTCCATCTTTCAGTTCCAATATCAAAACCAGGCTCCACGGCCACTTTGACGCCAAATGAAAACATTATTTCACACGAGTGAGACGTGAAAGGTGAAGAAACCGTTTTGACCAGCAAGAACAAATCCAACCACAATATTTAGAGTCTGGAGGGTTTACCGAGAAGGAAAAACAAGCCTTCTCATTATTCTGCATCACAATAGCCAATATGCATGCACACGTGCGTGTGTGTGTGTGTGTGTGTGTGTGTGTGAATACATACGGCTGCGCAGGTCAGTGGTGAGAATGTGCTTAGCTGCAATCAGCAGTTCCTTGCGGAGGTGAGCAGTCTCTGAGGGGCAGTTGGACAGCAGCTGCAACATGCCCTTCACCATCTGTTGAGAATACTTCCCAACCAGGTCCTGACAGGGCGCACAAACACGCAAAATAAGATTTATGATTAGTAGCTTTTGTTTTTCTTTTTTTTTAAACCATTGTTCTCTAAGGGCTTCAGAGCATCTGAAAAATAAATTCTTTACAAGCAGCAAACACATATTTGAGCCAGTGAGCAATTTAAATTAGCCTCTGCTTTAATACAGGGTGTGACTAAAGAACTCCATAAAGCCAGAAGGCCTATTAATGGTGGTATTACAGATCGATTATTAATGACAGGTGCCGTACAGCGGCGTCACGATGAGCCCAGGTCACCGGTCCGAGTCTGGGTTGAGCCGTTCTCAGCGTCTGAACCATCAACCTTACTGCGCCGTCTTACTCAGTGTGAGAAAAGTTTCAATAAAGACTTTATCTTTATAATTCCTATTTTCATTGTTTTGTTTCATTGTGCACGTAACCACAACAAAACCGCCACAGCCGATCATCCACCCCCCCCTCCTCCTACTGTTACACCATCTCCATGTTCTACTTCACTACACCTCTGCCTCCATCGCCGTCATCCAATACATCAACAATATCTCTTCATATCTATTCGTCTGCGCACGTCAAAACCATCTCAACCCGCCTCCTTTAGGCTTGGTCACCAAAATGCCCAGCCTTAGCTGAGAGTCAAGTATTCCTTAAAAAAAAAAAAGTTTTTAAAAAAGACCCATGATTGTCACTTTGAACTTTTGAGGAGTTTTCCCATCATTGACAGTGAGGACACTCACGTTACAGCTGAACAAAAACAACCTTTTAAGGTCTTTTTGGTCATATTTAATAAGGAAAACATTCCAGTAAGATGAAATAATGTGAAAAAAATGACAAGTCACCTTTAAAGCAAGATGAATAAAAAAAAAAAAAAAATAAGTAACTGTACCTGGTAGATCCGGATGATGTAGGCCAGAAATGACAAAGTCTTGATCTGTGCAGCAATGAAGTCGGCGTACAGCTCCTTGTTATAGAGCTTGTGTTGTCTACAGGGGAGACAATTTACAGAGGAAAACCATTTATTTTATGACCGAGACATTCGTGATTTTGTTAATGATGTTGTATACCTGCATTAGTGGCAACTGCAGAGGTTGAAACTGTGCATCTACATGTGGGAGTCAATTCTATATGGGTGACTCGTCTGTCTGCGTCACAGCTGCTACTGAACGGAAGACAAACTCTCTCTCTCTCTCCCTCTCCCTCTCCCTCACTCTGTACCTGCCAGTGCCAGAAAGTCCTGAGGTATTTTTTTCTAAATTAACTCAGCTCCATTTCCCTCCTGTTCAGAATGCTTAACGCAACCCCCTTCCTATCTGGAGATGTTTCGCCTCCTGCGACGCCAATTTCTACAATTTTAACTTCCCCGGAATGGAATTTAGCTGCAGCGTTTGCCAGGCATGTGCCCAGCAGACCCATCTAACACTTGATCGGAGGGAAGGGGAATTAAAAGTTAAATTCACAAGAGGCGCACTCTAACTTCCAGACACACACACACACACACACACACACACACACCTTACCTTGCCTGCGGAGACACCTGGAGCATGATGGTGTTCATGATGAGGGGGACAAACTCCGACACGACATTGTGAATGTTCAGCTTGTATAGCTGAGGAGAAGAGCAAACACACAACACCGATGACCCAAATCCAGTTATCCAACAGCTTGAAGGAAAGAATACAGGAGGGTGATTTCGTTCAATCGCAATGATTTTCAAACCTCATGTTCGGTTCAAGTGTTGCACCAGATGTACTCTTCAAGATGCAACTGTTAAATAAAAAAAAAACCCCAGAGTTTCGAGTCCCAACCTTTAAAGCCGCCGCCGCTGCCCTTAAAGGGTGCCACATGACATTTGTCCATGGACACAGAATGCTGTGTTCCACATTCATTTGCAAATGGCTTTGTGTGTGTGTGTGTTACACAAAATGGCTGGACGCGGTGGTTTGGCACAGAGGAGACACACTCTGATAAGCATTTCTGGTGAATGCAGAACTAGTGAACACCTGTGAGTGTTGGAAGAGCGATCGGGAAGTCACCACTGCTTTACAGGGGGCGGGGAGGTGTGGGGGGGGTACAAATAAATATTCTCTTGACAATCATTTGGCTCAGATGAAAGGATAAGCAAACAACATGCCCACAGAGACGTGATCAAAAATAGAGAAAAGCATCTTTTATTTCACAAGGCCTTTCATAGATACCTCTTGATAGGAAAGAAGCACCAGAAAGCTTGTTTATGTACTTTTCTTACTCACATTTTACATTTTTCCAGCCAAGAACATATACGTCTTGAGATTATTTATACAGCTACATAAGCTTGAGTTGGTCTTTTGTATCTCCCTTTTTTCCTCCAAGGGAAACGTTGCGCTCGATGCAGCTGCGTGAAGAAAAAGCCCTCATGAAAGCACAGATCCAGCCGCACTTCACTCACCTGATACATGAGCACCACTATGATGGGCAGCTCTGCCAGCACCTTGAGAGACAAGGACCCTCGAGGGATGATGGTGTGCTTCAGACAAGAAACAACGCAGAAATGTAAGGACACCACGTGAACCAAGTTGCCCAACTGCTGGAAACCAATCACGGATCCCAACAACACACATTACTGCTGAATAGGGAAGAGACCGACGTCCTCATTCAGCGTTAAATGATTATATTCCTCAGCGAGGATTCACTCCACTAAATCACTTGCAGTAGAAAGACTTGGGTTAACTGAGGTTCTTACAATTGCAGTGATTATAGCGGTATCATTCACAGGTCTCTTTATGCACTTTCTATTCTTGTCCCTGTAGTTCCAGGTATTCTGCCGCAGTGCTCTACTGCCACCCTCTGGTGAGAGCCCATACTGGGGAAAAGAAGACGACGCTAAACATTGGGAGACTCACCGTTCGAGTTTCGCTGTCCTCCCTCTCCGGTGCAGTTTTCACCAGCACCGACGTGATCATCCCCACCATTTCTGGAGAGGGAACCGTGTTCTCCGCGATCACCTGCGGATTCTCAAAGTACCGCGCCTGTGGGGGGGAGGGGGTGCAAGAAAACAGGAGCATTTTTAAAAAAAGAAGAAGGATGAGGGTAGGAAAGCAGTCCAGCGTCACATGCTGCTGAGGTTTACTGACCACAACTTTGGGAAGATCTTTATAAATCTGCTTCACAAAGTCCAGAAAATGGTGAATCTGAGGAGAAATGATAATAACAAACGAGAGGACACCAGTAAACACGTCTGTATGATTTTTCTCTTCAACATAGTTCATTGATCACTGTAGACACCCAGTTCTAAATGGTAAGCACAGCCGGTTATTCTATATGAAGGCTTTCTGTCTTGAACAACGGAACAAAAAATGTGTCTTCTGTGGCAAATAGCAGAAGAAAATCAGTCTGATCTTCATGACTTTTATCAATTCTTTAACATTTAAAGTGCTGAAACAGCACAAACAGTACGAACTCACCTCCTGAGAGATCGGGGGCCGGAACTGCTTATGTAGTTCAATAATGATGCGAAGGCATATCAGCACATTTTCCTCACTTTCAATCTGCATGCAAAGAAGAGAAAGTTTGAGATTGTCGTGCAGAAGCTCGTCCATACATGTTAAATGTTGATACCTAATCCTTAATCTTATTAGTTTGACTGCTACTGAAGGGGAGTTGAAAACATTTCAGTCTGTTTGGACACTGTTTTGTTTACAAACCATATATGACTGATGCTGAAAAACATTCTGTGCATTTATCAAGTGGGGAATAAAACTAAATCAACAGTTGGTAGCACAATAAATCTTGAAGAATACTTTTAAAACTCCCTGAAAGATTTCAATCCAACGGATGCAAATACCTCCAGGAAGCAGAACATCAGCGCCAGGATGTTCTTGGTGTGGGGGCGGAGGTGCTCGTTTGTCGGAATACGGTGGATGATTTCAAGCACAAGCTTCCGTAGTTGCTGAATCAACGAACGAACGAATGAATGAATGAAAGTTAATCAGTTTATAATGCAGCTTTGAATACAGTCATGTCATTTGAGGCCATCAAGTCAAAGCGATTCAGTTCAGGAGATTTGGAACACACACCTGTGTGGGTTTTTCCTGAAGGAACTGCACCTCTCCATCCTTAAGAAAGGTGAGGAAGCGAGGGATGATGTGTTCCAGGAAGGTGGAGTATTGAGGGGAAGAAGTCACATTCTGAAAAGACGCGAGAAAGCGGTTTTGGCACCGTCAACCACTTTTAATCAGCCTGTGTCCGTTCCTGTGCGCCAACTTCCAAACATCAGAAAGGTTATTACAAACCCAGGCTTTTTTTGTTTTCATCACAATCCGACACTCAAATTTAACCCACCTCATCAAAAGATGAAAAACGTTCGTCAAACTCACCTCAAAGTTCTCGCTGACCTCCTGCATCATCTTGAGTTTAGTTTCATCAGCTGGAAGTTGAAGGACAGAGTGTCACCATCAATCACTTCCACTTTTGGGAGAACTCTCCGTGTGCTCAGCAGGGGCGCTCAGATCTTATCAGTTTTACTTTCAGCGTCCAGATTGATCACAAGGTACACCGTGAAACACACTCAATCACATTCTCTCTCTCTCACACACACACACACACACATTCACGGGTACCTTGAACTGGACTAAAGCGTATCGCTCTCATCACATCGCCCAATGACGCAAACATGTGCCTCAACTAAATCATTTAAATAGTCAAATATTGGGTGTACTATTATGTCTGGTCCTCATTACATGTTGAGCCAATTTTCCTTTGTAATCCAATTAATTCTATATACATCTATTGCTCATGAAACCCCAATTACTTGTCCTGCACTGACAATCTTATTGCAAATAGCAACACTAGAAATAACTAACTGGCATTCTACTGAGATACAGCATTGACATTGTTCCACACTCCACCTGCTTTTATTGTAGATTTTAAAGAATTCAAAAGTGGACGTAATACGTATTCTTCACTACACTCAGAATTGTGATACATCACGTTTTTGGATTAATATGAAACTCATGGATCACGTTTTTTTTAATCAGAGGTGACAAAGGTAAAAACACAGTTTCCTTAAGTAGAAACAACGATACTTGTTTGGCAGCAAAAAAATAATAATAAAAAAATTACTAAATTCCATACTTCCACTTGAGTAAATTTATTTTAAGAAAAAAAGTCACTGACATTTTTCACTCATGGCCCGAATGAAGGTTAATCATTCTAATATTCCCAATTTTCCCCACTAATGTGATGAGACAACAAGGTGCTAGACACAATCAATATTGTAATAAAAGCCAATTATTACCCAATAATAACAATAATAATAAAATATTCATTTGATTGTTTCTCAGTGACACCCTGAGGGCCGGTCAAGCAGAGGAGGTAAAGGGCCACATATTCCCCAGTCCGTTTTAAAGTGTCATGTTAATATTATGTGTCCCACTTTTACTTTACTCAAGACGACTTCAAAATACACCAACAGATCATTTCTGTGAACTTACAAACTATTATACGCTGCTATTCGGAACCCAACATCTCGTAAATATTTCAGTAACTGTGCTGTTGGTGAGGTGTCGTTTGCCATATTGTGATTTTACTGATCACCAGCAGTGCAGGATGAGAACTTACGTGTGTTAGTGTCAGTGAGTGCAGCCACGAACTGCAGGTACTTCTTCATCAGGGTGGTCTGGTCCACCACGGTGGGGCTGGGCGCCGGGACGAAGGCCATGGTGACCGCAGGCCAGGGACAGACCGGGCTGCAGAACCGTCTGGTCACTATAGCCCCATGCAGGCTGCACAAACGAAGGCCAGAAGCAGCTTCGGTGAAAAGGGAGGTTCACAAACAAACCGGCGGCGGGTCTATGAACATGCCGACTTCCAGGCGCGCGGTGATGACGTAATCAACGCGCCAGCTAGCACAAATTGTGCGCCCACCAACATAATCCCTTTATTTAACTTGGTATACTGTCGGAGGGGAGCACCTTTTTGTGTGTGAAATGTCTTCCATGCATATGCATCCACGCAAGAACGCGGTAAAAGTTGCACAAAATAAGCCTGCAACGCAGGATCATTGAACCATTAGCTAGCAATGGTTAGCTTTCCGATAGAAAGCGCACACTCCCCAACATGGAGCTCAGTTTAAAAGAATCACAGCGCACACTGCAAACTCGAAAGTTCTTGGTGCCGATCAAAACACTTAAGAAGCCAAGGGCTCTCCGGGAGTTACGCGAGAGGTGCAAAATTTCCACAAACTTTAAAAAAAACCCAAAACGAAGCGGCAGTACTCACCCGACAAAACCGACAGGAAGCTGTCGCTCGACTACGCGCCGCGCTCGCCTGAAGCTTGCGCTCAGGCACTTTTGTGTGAAATGTCCGAGAGTTCTACAATAAATATTTCCTATGAAAGTATAACCATAGCGCAGTAATTACTATGTATCCTTGTAATTTATATAAAAACTAACACCATTATCATTGAGCAATGTTGGCGGCAGTTCATAGCATAAATGTATTTGTTCTAGTACGAGTGGAAGGATATTGAGCAAAAACGGTGGTTATAAGACCATCGTTTTCGATGGTCTTCTGTCCCCTCGAATCAGCACAGGGTGAAGAGGGTGAACCATCTGCAACATGATGGTCTGCAGAGCTTCTGGCTTTGAGAGGACCCTTAGTTTGTCAAAATATAATTCTCTAGATTGTCTTCTGACAACCGCATATATTAAAATTAAATATCTAATTTTGCACCATTCAGCGAGTTAAAATGAATTCAAAAAGCAACCCGTAAAGCAATGAAAACAACAATCATCCATACTTCAAAAAATATGACATAAACTATGAGTTTTAAAAAAAAATGTTTAATCTAAATACAACCAACATCTATTTTAATTCAAAGTGCAACAATGAAAACCAATCTACACCAAATATCACATTGTCTCACTTAACAACATCACACTCAATAAAACTTTCTCGTGAAGTAATAAAGGGCATATCTAAATCTACCATATAGTTCATGTCATCATTATTATCCACTCATTCATCCAATTGTTTTTAGTTCTTCTCGCTGTTTTAACCACAAGATGGCAGCACAAACTTTTCATCATCCGAAGTGACATTTAAAGCTAGAACTTTCGTTTGTCAGAAACAAAACACGAGATTTCAAGTTGGTCAGAGATCAGGTGACAGGAACTGAAAAAAGAATTCATGTTTTGGAGGCCGGAGAAACCGGTCTTTTATTTTATAATCATCCTACTTCTTTCAGCACTTTCTATTATGGGTTGCCACTGTAGGTGTTGCCCTTCATCACCTCTTGTCTAACATCTCCCTCTTCAGCATCCCTTGTCTTAGTTTTCTTTGTCTTAAAAATAGATAAAGATTGAACATAATTATGTCACGAAACTACTAATTTCAAGCGTCTACATTAAAACTGTCTAATCAATTTGAAAATGTTTGGAAAAAAATAAGCAGGAGAAAGATTGTCTATGTATCAGGCGAAAGAAAAAGAAGAATCAGTAAAAAAAATATTCTAGTGACATAGAATATGTCTTAATAGAAGTAATGAAACAAATTACAGCTCAATGCATCTTTTGTGGTGAAAAACAGACCAAAGAAAGTTTGAAAGTTCAAGCTGAAGTGACACCAAAGTTCATCCTCAGAGAAAAGAAACTCGTTGTCACAGAATAAAACAAAATAAACTGTATTTCATATATAATGTGTTATGAGGTTCCTTCAACTGTTTGTTTGTTTCTTTGTCATTGTACAGGCTGCTCTGAGGGGTCACCATAATAGTCTTAGTATTAGCCATATACCAAACCTTCCTACTTCACCTTCCCTTGGGCTCTTATATCACAGATGAGATTTGATATTTGGTATATTATAATATTCACATTCACTGAAGCATGTGTTTATTGTGCTGCTCTCACTTGGTCTTATGTTATATTTATGTTTCACAAATGAAAGTATACAGAAATGAGCCTTGAAGATTTTTTTTTTTTATTATTTCCTCCATATTGCTTGGTGAAATAACTTTGGAAATTATGACGTCATGTCCGGTTGAAAGTCTATAGTATATCCATTTATCCAGCTTAATCGATCAATTTGACCAAAAAGTCCCCCTATGAGCTTCAATCCTCTCTTTCACGGTCATCCTCCTTAACCCACTGCAGTTCTTCCTCCACAGAGCGTCACACACGGTGAGGCGCTCATTTGACGTATAATGTGACTTGCTGTGTCTCTTTCGCACCTCCTGTTCCCTAAGTAATAATGATCTGCTAAAGGATGTTTGTCTCAGCCTTATTGGACTGTCCTGTGTTGTTTCATTAGTCTCTCTCTCTCTCTCTCTCTCTCCCTCTCTCTCTCAGGTGGGGGCTTTATTCTGAGAGTGAAGAGTGGATAACACGCTGTTTCTGCGGCTTTCCAAAACCACTCATGTGTCCATTAGAAGTGTGTTTTCTCGCTGCTGCTGCCCCTCGTGATGAAGCCGGATCAGGCCTGCATTATTCCTTCTATAGAAAGAAGTGCACTTTCCTTGAGACCAAGTCTGATTCACCCTGAAACCCGTCCACGCACCTGGAGCTCAATTTGACTCTTTTCACTCACAGAGGGACAGAGAGAGAGAGGACAAAGACGAGCAGTCCTCACACTCCTCCATCTCGATGCATCCAGTTTACAATGAACATGGTCATTTTTGTGATCTGATCAGCGGTGATTTATTTTCTTTCTTCCATTTCCAGCAGGTGTTTCCAGCAGGTCGCCTTCCTCTGATGCTGCAGAAGAAAATAAGTGTGAACGTCAGGGAGGAAATATTCCCCCTTGATCAGCAGCAGCTCAGACTGAATCCAACAACTATGTAACAACACCCCCCCCCCCCCCCCTTCTTTATTTTATTTTTTTTAGCAAACTGAAGGTGTTGCTGGTCAATCAGTTCTACTCGATCCTGCATTCTTTTCTGTTCCTCTCTTAGAAAGTCGCTGGCTATACGTGTGTTAACCGTGCTGCACTTTTATTTAGAGTTTAAAGTGAACCCTTTCGGACATTACGTTTGTTTTTCAGCAATTTGTGCTGGGAACTTTCGTTTTCAGTTGTTTTGTCATCCTCTCTTATGGAAACATTGGCCTCAGCCATCTCCCTTTGTTCTCTTTAAGGCAAGGCAAATGTATGTATAGGGCAACCACTCAAACGTAAGGCAATTCACAGCACTTTACAAAGAAATACATTAAAGCTTTCTAAAGAAACGAGGCCCCTTTTTTCATCAAGAAGACTAACTGGGATTTTTAGTCATTATATCTTAAGTTATACTGGAATACTGCATACAATTCATACAGAAATCACAATGTATGTATCCCAGGATAGTGTGCAACGTTTTGGTAGAATCCACACAAAAGTATTTATTCTTAAGTCTCCCAATATGCACGCATTCTATATTTACACTTTGTAAAATTGTCATTAATCAATGCGTCACAGAATGAATCATAATTGTTGATATAATCGATATTGATGCATACAGACACAAAAAGCATTCTTTAGTGAATTGTAACTTGCACATAAATGCACAATAATTTAAATATGTTAGATTAGTTAAAATACATCTAAATCAAGTACGAAACACACATTTGGATAAATGAGTTTTTGACCCATGTGTGTAAAATTGATTTAATCATACAAAGCCAATTCTTGTTCATAACATAAGAAAGGATATGGAAATAATGACATAGACTGATCAAGAACAAGATATTAAAGGAATACTTGTAATATCCAGTCATAAAATAAATTGAATTAAAAAGATACAGCAAAGAGTGCATCAGAAATATATTAAATATATTGCGCATCAAAGGGTTGAAATTGTTGCTTTGGAGCGTTTTTCCTTCCAATATTGCAATTGTGGACTTGCTAATGAGGTTGCAATATTGAGTCGGAAGCACCTTCCCTCTTAAATTGTCCAATATTCTATTTCCACCAATATTGAAGTGTTGAACTGATACACAATTTCAGCAGTCTACGTTTTAAACTCTTTAGTTTGTTCAAAAACAAATGTATATTAATCAAATCAGGGAAACCTTTAATGTCAGATTCGTTATTAAATTATTTGTGTTGCCTGGGCTGAAGCGTGAGAAGGTGAATACAGTGTAAACATTGACAGGCCACCATTCCATCACAGGAGATTTCATCCGAGTCAGCAATAATCCATCAAACGTGGATTGTCTGGAGGCTCCTGGGGATCTGAGCAGCAACCATTCAGGCCCAGGAAGAACATGGAACCTCCAAACAAAGAAGCCCAAAGCCATGATTTCGACAAGCTGGGATGAAAAAGGTTTCCCTTTAGAAACGTTTAATTACATTTTTAGCTTTTTGATTTAATTATCCCGAAAACTATTTTCAATCAAGGTTTCCCACAGCCGAACTCTTTCTATGAAATACAATTACACAATGTGCACTGATTTGAGTGACTGTGAGTGTTGGTGTTGGTGTTGGCCTGCTTCTACTTTGTAATTTCTCACTGTTCTAATTAAAAATGAATAAACCCCGGTTGACTTCGTGATTTGGTGCATGGCTGGACGTCTTGTTCAAAGCACAGTGTGACGTCTTCCAGTCTGCACTCCAGGCTTTATTGACCTTTTCACGCTATGCAGGTAACTCTTGCTAATTGTTTACCACAGCATCCTGTGTTTTCATGGCTTGAGTCGTTGAAAACAAATATGCTTTCTCGTGTCCCACGCAATCATCTTCAACTGGTGTGATGAAATATTTGAGACGTTCTCATATTAATATTCTGCCAGCAATTGTCTAGTTATTACAATATTGAGTACACATTAAAACCGGTTGAAAATTCTGACGCCAATAATAATAAGACATAAACAGAATTGCATTTCTCGGAAATCAAACTTCTTTTCAGGTTTTGTTGTTGTTTGCTCATTAAAAATAGATGGAGTATAGATGGCAAAGATTGAAAAAAATATGGAGGATAAAGTGCAGCTCTCTCCATTAAGGGTAGGATTTTTTTTTCTTTGCTTGGCCAAGTAATTACATTGTTGGTCTTATTAGAATTGAAATGACCAAAACAGCTTCATATTCACCACATTAGTTGCTGCATGCGTCTCCACGGCCTTGTTTACGAACAACTTTCAGTTCAGCCACTCCTGCTTATAATAGAAATCCGACTGGAAAAACGACCTGATATTTTCCTTTATAATAATGCATGATCCATTTACGCGTAACAATTGAACCTTATAACACATTAACCATTAAGTTGCGGTTCAGGTCTGTAATCAATTGTAATAATACCAAAAAGACGCATGAATAGATTTTGAGGAAACGTAGAAGTTCTTGTGGGATAATTACCCCCACAAAGTCTTTACAGATTAATTAAATTGACACATGTTTAAATAAACAAACGTTTTACCCGCCTGATCAGTGACGTCAGCCTACTACAACCTATCCACAAGCGCTGGCCAACACCTTTTTTGGTAATCCTCTTTCCTCAGTAGAGCTGTCTGATCGACACCATACTGCGCGCTCGGAATAGTCCCGGTGGCACAAACCACGTTAACGGGCTTACGCTGTCACACTCACTCGTTGATTGGATTTCTCGCTCGGAACGTTCCAGATTTTGCAGGATGGACGTGGTTTTTTTGTAGAAATGCTTTTAGATACATGCTGTTTCAAGGTATCTGGTCAAGGGAACTTTTACGCACTGAAGTGAGAGAGGCACTGCGTGGACAGAACTTAGGTTTTGGTGTTCATTTTATTTATTTTTTTAAATCATAATCAGCCATAAACGCCTGCGACATGTTTTCTTTCTTGCATGGATGTTTAATTGTCTGCGCGCTGTGTTGTGGCCACCGAACGAGCGGCCAAGCGGACGATGGGAAGCGCTACATCTGCCGGGCAGTTCCCCTCAGCGGGGACGAAAGTTGCCCCGTCACACTGCTGCCGGAGCTCAGCGCCGGGAGCCAAGAAGAGGAGCTCAGAAATACTGTCATGCAGCTTCGAGAGACGATTTTGCAGCAGAAGGAAACGATGTCCAAACAGCTGGGCGCCATCAACGAGCTGACCACCAAGCTGTCCCTCTGCGCGTCCGCGTCCGACGATCGGAAGTACGACAAAGGGGCTTCGTGGGGCAAAGACAAGCAGAACACGATGGGGGACGTTCCCAGAGATCCAAACGACACCATCGACAGTCTTGGGAAAATCATGCAGGGTCTCAAGGACCGACTGGAGAACCTGGAGGTAAAGTGCGCATTGTGCCGAAGCCGTGCGTAAAACCATAGTTTGATTTCTGACCGGATCAGAACAACACCGACATCTGACAATCCGGTACAGAATGTGTCGTGAGGACAAAAGAAGAAGAAGTATATGGGGAAAGAGATTAATTGACTAACAGGTCAACCTCAAACTACCTATTAAGTCGGGCCGATTAAGTGACTTGTATTCAATTTGGCTTTGCGTAAAGGTAGAATAGTATCTTCTCTGCCTCAAAAAATACAGCTTACCATCATACTGAGCTTTCAAATTCTAATATGATCTTCTTAAACGATTGAATAAATTTGGTACAACAGTCACGGTTCTGCCAGCATTAGAAAAGTGAATTAAAAACCTTTTTCTTGACTTAACTACTAAATTAATTTGGAGAATTTCATAAGCAACCTCTTGTTTGAAAAGTATTCCAGTTGCTTTTGGTCGTGATGTAAGACATCAGTTGGATTTTGTGTGTGTGTGTGGGGGGGGGGGGTCCCAGATAATCATTGTGTACTTCCTGCTCTCATAATCTTTTATTCATCCTCCCTTAGCAACAGCAGATGAGGGCCAACATATCTGGCGCTGCATTCCCCAGTGATCTCCGGGACCTGCTGCAGCGACGGCTGGGCGAGCTGGAGAAACAGCTCCTGAAGAAAGTCAGCAACCTGGAGGAGGAGAAGAGCATGCTGTCCAACGCCACAGCTGCCTATAGGCTGAAGACAGAGAACACCCTGAACGCCCTGGTGGAGCGGATCAGTGAGCTGGAGAAAGGTACACAAGGATTCATCCAGCCATCACCAAATGCAGTAGGAAACAATCATACAAAGGGTTAGTGATGCAGCTGAGAGGGCAGCTAATGCAACACAGACATAAAATGCATACATGAGCTGTATTGACGTATTGGGTTTTGTCCTATTTTACAGTAATGAGTCAGGTAGGAGAGCAGCTTTTAGAGGAAAATTCTTCCGACTGACATGTGCATTAGTGACATGAAAGGGTCCTTGTTAGGAGTGTTTTTAGGCCTGACGATGGCAACCTAAAACACAAAAGGTGAGAGCTACACTGCGCAAACAAATCCAGGAGAAAGCATATTGACCTCACTCCCTCTGTCGCTGCTCCCTGTTTCTCTGCTCGGCTGCTTACAGGAGGTGATTTCAAATCCCCGGAGCAGTTTAAGCTGTCCCTCCCCCAGCGGACCAACTACCTGTATGGCCGGATCACCAAGAGCCTGCCGGAGATGTACGCCTTCACACTCTGCATGTGGATCAAGTCCAGCGCCAGCCCTGGCATAGGAACGCCCTTCTCCTATGGCGTGCCGGGACAGGCCAATGAGATCGTGCTGATTGAATGGGGCAATAACCCAATTGAGCTGCTCATCAACGACAAGGCGAGTTGTCCTCCGCCGTGGCACGGGAAATTATTCTCAGCAACGTTGATGTGCAATCTAACCACGTATGTGGATGTCAGGTGGCCCAGCTTCCCATAGAGGTGCGCGATGGCAAGTGGCACCACATCTGCATCGCCTGGACCACACGAGACGGTCAGTGGGATGCGTACCAGGACGGGGGGAAGCTGGGAACCGGGGACAACCTGGCAGCTTGGCACCCCATCAAACCTGGAGGAGTCATCATCCTGGGGCAGGAGCAGGTGAGGACGCACTCTTTTTAGCTGGAGGCATCCATCTCTTGCATCCTCATTCAAAAAGGCAAAACACTTTGCCTAAGAATTACCCTTCTCGTCACTCCTGTGCTTGATCACGGTTGCAATGTACCCCGTACCGTCATTCTCACGTCGTCACCAGACAAACACTTCAAAGTGCCAAGTTTGTGTAGCGACGCTGCTATTTCTGATGCTGAGCAGCGGGACTGAGGCGGCGGTACGTTATCATGACAATGCAATTAACAAAATAACAACAGACCTGTCACCCCCTCAGTGGCGCTGGGTTCTCCATCTGGACCGGGAAGGGAATGAAACAATAAAGGAAAAAGATGTGATCAGTGCTGCTGTTGATTTTCACAGAGGGGGAATTCAGCTGCAACGTTTTCTTTTATTGTCCCTGAATCGTACATTTATTCAATAGTTTTTTTGATTTTTTTTACTTTAGTTCTACCAAAGTCAGAAGCAAAACAAACTATTTATACTTACTTATTTACTGAATTTGTACTTGAGAATTTTTCAAGTATCTTTTCTTTGATTGTTTAAAAAAAAAAAATTAATTCCCTGCATTCGTACTTTCTCTACCTGAACATCCTGAACTTACTTTCTTCAACCTCTGTAGAGAGGATTCACAATTGCAGAGCGATGGGAACAGTTTTACAAACTGTATTTGCAGAAATTGTGGAAAAGGGATCAAGTTACCCTGCTGAATACCAAGACGTCCTGTTCACATTCAAATAAGTGTTAAAATAAAATAAACAGTTTAAATTGATTTGTGGTGTTTTGAAAAATAGCCCACTTTGGCCCTTCTCTTTGTTTTATAATTGATTAAACAATAAACTACGACACAAGTGAAGTTATGATCTGGGTCCCTGCTAATGATGACACACAGTGTGTGTGTGTGTGTGTGTGTGTGTGTGTGTGTGTGTGTGTGTGTGTGTGTGTGTGTGTGTGTGTGTGTGTGTGTGTGTGTGTGTGTGTGTGTGTGTGTGTGCATATGAGAAAGATGAAGATGCCATTAGGAGGAATTAGTTAAGTTAAAAGAATATTACTTAAATTTGTACTTGTCTGTATTTGTAAGTAAAATAAGTTTAATATGTACTTTCCCCCCTAAAATATTAATTTAGTATCTGTAGTGCCACTGGAATAATGAATAATAAAGTTTGCTTCAGAAGTACACATCATTAGTAACAAATAGAAAAGTGAATTGTTCAGTTTTTCGAGCCGCTTCATGGTGCTGATAGCGACAATGTAATTGTTTTATTAAACATGTCTGCAGCTGTTTGCAATTACTTTGCTTTTCGACATGTATGCCCTCTTCAGGATGAACAGTTTCTGTTTCCACTTTACTCTTCTCAGTCAGGTCACGTTAATGTTCTTTTAGAATCTAATTGATCACAGTGACTTGTCGAGGCAAGAAATAAGGGATTAAAAAAAACCACCCAAAGAAAGTTAAAAACTTTAACCAAGGGTCATTTAATAATCTGCTGATTGCTTCATCTGCTCGGATAATGTTGCTGTCGTTGTAAGTTTTCCTCCTGCTGTTTATTGCGCCTCCAGGATGTGGTGGGCGGGCGCTTTGACGCCGGGCAAGCGTTCGTGGGCGAGCTGAGTCAGGTGAACATCTGGGACCGCGTGCTGAAGCCGGTGGAGATCCAGTCGATGGCCAACTGCAGCGCCTACCTGGCCGGGAACATCGTCTCCTGGCTGGCCAGCAATGTGGAAGTGTTCGGGAGGGGGGCGTCCAAACGGCCTCTGGAGATGTGCCAGGAGCGACTGCCCAACGCTTAAAGTCTGCCCATACGCTCTCTCATACGCTCACCTGATGTTTTCATCCGTTCAACATTTTGAAAAAAACAAGAGAAAAGTCAGCTTTAACTGTGTGGACTTTGTTTGGTGGCTCCAAGTGTGACAGTGTTGCTTCATCTGGTGTGCCTGCCAAGATATTTACAGTTCAAATGTCCACAAAGCTAAAAGGTTACACTGGCATTGGTGAAAACATAGACAAGTGAATGAATGAACACACCAAAGTGCAACTGTTTTGAGGACAATCACTGATTGCTCCTGCAGAACCACACTTCTTATCCTTCGACCTCCATCATGAAGCCCATTCAGGTATTAGTCCTGGGCCTTACGGTCACCCTCCCACCCCCGCACCCCTGTGGTCCCCCCGCCCCCACCCCCCTCCCCCTCCCCACCCCGCCCACTCAGGAGCTCAGAGGTGATTACATCTACTTACCATGTCACAGACGGACACACGCACCCCGCCCACTACGAGTCCGTCGTGGCCCGGGTTGACTCGACCGTCGACATGTGAGCCGGCGTTGCGTGCGGCGAGGGTGGAGGGGTGGGCGGAGGGGGCGTGGGCGTGGGCGATCGGCAGAAAAGATTACAGGTCTGACTTCATGTTATGTCTGTTCCTTAGCAAAAGTCGGCTTAAAGCCAACTCCAATCAAACCCCTGATCCTGACGAGTTCAGCCAGTTTCAGGACGATGTGGGAACTGGAAGAGCAATCTGTGTTCCACGTTCTGACAACTATTGTTAACTTCATGCTTTACTGATGATACCAGATGCGATTTGTGATGATGGGAGGGATTTTTAATATTGAGAGGAAATAACACACACAAAAAAAAGGGAATAAGTGCAATAAGTGGGAGTTAATGATGGACTTTTTTCACCTGGTCTACTTGTGAAGTGACGTTACTCACTTGTCAAGAAGCAGATTAATTTCATTGCTTATTGTGATGAACAGTGGAAGTGTAGATATGTAGACCAGAGGGAGACGGTATCCCTCCCATTCTCTCAGGAAAATCGCCCTCTTGACTAGATCTGTCTCGTTTGCCTTTTACGTTTGAAGTGGTTTCAGTGGAAAATCATGCTGGAAGTATATTTATAGTATGTACGGTGTATTTAGTGTTGTGAGATACTTTAACTTGTGATTTGGAGCGATGTCGCTGTAACAGAGCATTCAGTAAGATCTGACAAATCCAAACATGCTTGTACTTGTATGATTTAGTTTGCCTCTCCTGGATTTTATGTCATATGTTTTAATGTCATCTGTTTTGACCTCCTTCTGCGGCCTTCTTATTGATGCTTAAGTGCCATTAAAACGTTTATTTTCCTGAACAATCATTTGCTTTGCCAATAAGTGAAAATCTGTAAAATAAAGACACATGCTGCAAAATTAACCTTTGTTTGGTTTGGTGTGTTTTACTTGGTATGGGGGTCATGTGAGATCACTAACTTAATCTCCAGGTGACTTGTTTGAGCACACGGCGATGCTGCCACCAGGTGAAGACGTTCTGCTGAGGCGGCGAGGCGACACGATCAGGATCTGTCGGCTCTGATGGGTCAAGACATCAACAGGTGCCGCGGGCGGCATTAGCAACTCTTAACAGATGAGGGAGGCTGAAAGGTCAGGGGTGACGTCACGGACACTCTCCCTGGTAGAAGGTAACTCCTTCTATCCGCTCACTGCCCTCAAAACATCCCGGCCTGATCCCCAGCCACATTTACAGGCTCATTGGTTATTCTTAATGCAGGACTTTGCAATCGATTAGTTTGCAGAAGCAGAAGGAGCCTTTTCTTTATATCTGTGAATGTGTCTATTTTATTTGTGAAGTGTTGTTTTGAGCAATAGTGTCATTGGTCTGATTATAAAAAGAATCCTCCAGACGGTGCTTTTTGCAGGGGATTGTTCTTTTAATAAATTACGCAGACACTTTCCCGTCAGCCTTGTCTGAGGAAAGCATTTATGCAGCTATAATGTTCTTTACAAAAAAGTCCTTTTTCTCAGTACAAGCTATAACATGAAGGTCTCAGATCTGGGAAGAGTCAATAATGTTCATGGAAATGGACAAGACGGTGTGGATTTTTCTTCTTCCTCATTCGTTATCAGTGTTTTCTAAACTATAAATCTGGTTAAAACCAACTTGGCTGGTGAAAGTAGAGTTTATTTGAACTGTGACAAAACTACCAATGACATCCTCTCACAGACGACAGAAAAAACACAAAGACGTTGAGGTATTTCTCTGGAAGGTACTGTACTCTGAAACATGGACAATATAGATGTGATGCTCACGACCTTGACCTTTGTTGTGACCAGTGAGTGACCTCAGGGAGCGCCCCCTATAGCCACGGTTCCACCGAACCTTCTCGGGCAGAGCATCGCGGGGCGGGGCGGGTTTTCACACAGTCTAACTGAAAAGTTAGAACACCGTGAACACAAGTCATGTCGTTGTTGAGCAGAAGAAAAGAGCCGTGCCAACAATATTGCACTGCAGGGTTTTCCTATCGTATTTATTGTTTGACCCAGTAAAAACATAAAGCTTTTGTTGTGTTTTGGGCGTCCGTTTACAGGACTACTGTGTTTGGTGCTGAAAGTTTTTTGAAAGTGACTACCAAGGTGAAACTCTTTGAAAACGTCTCTGTGGAAACGGGGAAAACACCAACTTCTAACAAACGTAGGCCCACATAGATCGCAGGAGTGCTTCTCCTGTCGATGAGAACATCTGTGTGCTCCCATTGTTCATGTTAACCGCGTATTGATTTCTGCACGCATTCCACTAGTGGCTCGAAATGAAAATTAAATCGCTTTCAGCATTTCTTCCACTCATTTTAAGAGAATTGCAATATTTTTTCACAAGATGTGCATAAGACTACTTGCATAGCAGGTTGTCACCACATACAACAGCAAGGGTGGGAGGGTGGACGGACAGCTGTGTTCACCCAGAATGAACTAGTAACCCTAGAAACCATTGAAAGCGCATGTTCTATCTATCTATCTATCTATCTATCTATCATGTATTACACAGGCGTGTCACTACAATGAGTAAAATGCAATATTTCCATGAAGACTAAAGAAAAACACAAAATAGAAATCAGAAAACACAGCATGGACGTACATTTTTGACTGCAGTATATATTTTTAAAGTCTTGTGAGTGAGGGCAAAGACATACATCCCACCACGTACACAGCAAATGTACACTCTTTGGTTGGACACTCTTTGGTTGGACACTCTTTGGTTGGACACTCGGGACGGAGACTGTGACTCCATTGCGCTCCTCCAGGAGAGTCCAGTGGAGCTGGTTGGAGCAGAGATGCTCACGAGGTGATGGGACATCTCTCCCTCCTTTCTATGTCCTTCCTCCTCTCTTTCTCCTACCATTCCCTCGTCTGTTTCTTCTGCCTGTCCCTCCCTTCTCTCCCACCTCTCTCCCTCCCTCCCTCTTGTGTCTTTCCTCCTCCCTCCTTACTCCCCTGCCTCCCTCCCTCCTTGCTCCCCTGCCTCCCTCCCTCTCTCCCTCTCATGTCTTTCGTCCTCCCTCCTTGCTTTCTTGCCTCTCTCCCTCCCTCCTCTCTCCCTCCTCTCTCTCTCCCTCCCACGTCTTCTACCACTCTTGTTTCTCCCGTGTCACCCTCGTCTCTCACCAGCCTCTAACTCTTCCCTTGTTCTGGCCTCCCCCTCCTCTTCCTTCTGTCTCTCCCCTCTTTCCATCACCTCTCTCACCTACCTCTTTAGGATCTCCCTCCTCTGTCTCTCCCTTTTTTCTCTCCACACTCTTTCAATTCAGTCTCTCGCCTGCCACTTTAGTCCCTCCTCCTTCTCCTTCTTCTCCCCCAGCAGAATCTCTCTCCACTCCTGTGTCTCCTGCATCTTCCTCCTCTCTCTCTCTCTTGAATGTCGTCTCTCTCCTGGCTCTCTCTCTCAGTTGTGGAAACACCGGAGAAGTTTGTCAAGACCTTTTGGAGTTCAGAATTATTTTGTTAAGAAGTTGTACCAGTGTTCTCACCAGTTCTTATGGAAACTACTGCAATAGTTAGGTATGTGACAAAACATTGTTAAGCGCTTTGAAAAGGTTTTGGATCAGGACAACATGATGCAGCATGGAAAAGCAACACAATGACACCAAGATTTTTTAAAATCAGTTGAGAAACAAAACAGTTATGGTAGTTTTACACAGTAAAATCAGCAGTGTTGAGTTAACACTGAAAGAGTCCACTTTAACACTAATTCAGTGAACATATGGTCCTAATCTACAGAGTAGAAGTTACACTCAACTTGGTGTTGAGTTTCCAGAGTCAATTTAACTCTCGTATGAGTTCATATTTTACATTATTTGACACTACACCACACTGAAAAGTGTTGATCAAGTTTAACACTGTAAGAACAATAGCACCAGTAGTGTTACTTACAGATGACTTTAAAGCTTTTTTAGTGTTAATCAGGATTGACTCTTTTCAATTTACTCTTCATAAGTGTTAAACGTGTGTCAGACGATAGAGAACTTATGAGCAGCTAGCACTGTACAGTGTTAGTATAACTTGACAATGTTTCTGTAAGTATCTCTCAATCAGTGACAACCCCGAAGACAAGAGATGTCCAGTCTTGTCACATGCCTCCAGTCAGCAGAGGCTTTTGTTTTGACATCTTAAAACAGGAACAACATGGCCGGATGACATGGCGCACAAAACCCTCTGCACTCCTCGTTGCCAATTTACAAATAAACTAAACTAAATTAGATCAACTAACTAATTACATGAACTAAGCAACAAAAACACAACACAACACAATCCTTACCAACACTAACAAGTCCAGTATACCTCCTATTAAAGACATTTGAAACACTGCCAACCCAACTCCCATGATGCATTGCAGCATTCAGCTCTGTACATTATGTTTCTGCTGGCAAGTGATAATCTAAACAAAATCAAGATTGTAAAACACCGTGAAAGAAACTTTAACTAACTAAAACAATTCAGCCTTGGGTCGACACTGCCTCCCCTGACGGCACGTCGCTGCTCTCAATTATGTTATTTTTTACACTTAATTTACTCTTTTGCAGTGTCAAATGAACTCTCTTCACAATACTTTTAACACTGCCTCATTTCACTCCGGAAATTGACACCAACACTGGGGGGCGTTGTACTCAAGCTGGTGTTGTAATACCTCTGAGAGAGTCACTGCATATTTAACACTGTGGAATTTACTGTGTAACATCGTTTTCCACGGTGAGTATTTTCCAATGTTTTTCCTTGAAAACTGTGATCGCAGCTCACATGATAGAAAATGTATCATCATGTCTTAGTTTCTCAAGACATTCAAGTGACATTTACATGATATTGAGAATATAGTACCATCATATGGAAGCTAACTGAAAATAAGAATTTGAGACCCCTGAGCTAAGTAGATTAACTAATTAGTATAATAAGCATCAATCCATTACTCGGTGATCCGTGAACACATGCGCCCAGCAGCAGTGACATTGTTGACAAAACACTTTTGAAAAAGGCTCAGCTATTATCAGCCTACGGGTGAATAGTGTTACCTGTTGGTGCTTTTTTGAGTGTAATTCAAAAAAGCACCAACACAACATGACAGCACAGCATTAACTGCAGACCAAGAGCATTTGTTCCTCTTCGTCTGTCACTTCCACATTCCTCTCCAGTCTCCGACCTCCCGGAGGACAAATACTCTTACAATTTTCATGTTTGGAAAAAATAGAATTGTTCCTTTTGGTGCAAAAGACTGCAAGGCAGAATTGACAATGCCATTGATATTGATAAAATCTTATCAATTCCCACCCCTACTAATCTACCTGTTTATTCTCCTTTGTTTCCACGCAAGTAAAATCGATAAGAGAATCAATAAAGAATTGAATTGTTGAAAAGAATCGAAAATGGAATCAGAATCGGAAAAATCTTATCAGTTCCCATTCTGAGCAACCACTGAAAGTGTTTTTGTATTTTGACACTTGACAATAGTATTTTCATTGAAGTCCATCGGGTAATTATTTCTTTGTAAAAGTATTGAAAGGTCAAAAAGGGACATTCTTTGTTTCTTTAAGACAGAAAAACCCAATGTTTCCCAAACCTTCTTTATCCAGATGACATGATATTTCTTTCAGTTTGTGCTCAAATAGTGTATTAATACATCATAAATATATTCCAAAGTAATCAGAATGGCTTTGTTTTGGGTTTTAAACCAGCATATTAACTCAACAGCATGTAATAGGGAGCCAGGTTCCATCTAGTGAGGTATATGCTGCATAAAAACTATATATATCAAAACACCAGATACCACAAATATGGTGTTTCAATTCTTTGTGAGTTGGGTCCAACACATTTTTTGGGTAAATCCTACCTGATATATATATATATATATATATAATATATAAACCCACTAGAATAACAACTCATAGTGCCGCACTGATAGACAACATATTTACCAATATCCTGGACAACAACATAATTATTGGCTTGTTACTAAATGATACTCGTGATCATTTACCAGTCTTCATTGTGTATGAGGTCAACTGTAAAACAACTGTAAAACAACTCAAGACGAAGACACTTTTAGTTACAAGAGGGTTATAACTCAACAATCAATAATGGAATTTAAGAATGATCTGGCTTATCCATCCATCCATCCATCCATTGTCGACCGCTTATCCGGGGCCAGGTCGCAGAGGCAGCAGTCTGAGCAGAGTTGCCCAGACTTCCCTCACCCCAGACACTAGAGCAGCGGCTCTACTCCGAGCTCCTCCCTGGTGGCTGAGCTCCTCACCCTATCTCTAAGGGTGACTGAGCTCCTCACCCTATCTCTAAGGGTGACTGAGCTCCTCACCCTATCTCTAAGGGTGGCTGAGCTCCTCACCCTATCTCTAAGGGTGACTGAGCTCCTCACCCTATCTCTAAGGGTGACTGAGCTCCTCACCCTATCTCTAAGGGTGACTGAGCTCCTCACCCTATCTCTAAGGGTGACTGAGCTCCTCACCCTATCTCTAAGGGTGACTGAGCTCCTCACCCTATCTCTAAGGGTGGCTGAGCTCCTCACCCTATCTCTAAGGGTGGCTGAGCTCCTCACCCTATCTCTAAGGGTGACTGAGCTCCTCACCCTATCTCTAAGGGTGACTGAGCTCCTCACCCTATCTCTAAGGGTGACTGAGCTCCTCACCCTATCTCTAAGGGTGACTGAGCTCCTCACCCTATCTCTAAGGGTGACTGAGCTCCTCACCCTATCTCTAAGGGTGGCTGAGCTCCTCACCCTATCTCTAAGGGTGACTGAGCTCCTCACCCTATATCTAAGGGTGACTGAGCTCCTCACCCTATCTCTAAGGGTGACTGAGCTCCTCACCCTATCTCTAAGGGTGACTGAGCTCCTCACCCTATCTCTAAGGGTGACTGAGCTCCTCACCCTATCTCTAAGGGTGACTGAGCTCCTCACCCTATCTCTAAGGGTGACTGAGCTCCTCACCCTATCTCTAAGGGTGACTGAGCTCCTCACCCTATCTCTAAGGGTGCGCCCAGCCACCCTATGGAGGAAGCTCATTTCAGCCGCTTGTATCCGGGATCTGGTTCTTTCGGTCATGACCCAAAGTTCATGACCATAGGTGAGGGTAGGAACGAAGATCGACCGGTAAATCCAGAGCTTCGCTTTTTGGCTCAGCTCCTTCTTCACCACGACGGACCGATACAACGTCTACATAACTGCAGATGCTGCACCGATCCTCCTGTCGATCTCACGCTCCATCTTTCCCCCACTCGTGAACAAGACCCCAAGATACTTGAACTCCTCCACCTGGGACAAGGGCACTCCACCGACCTGGAGGGGGCAAGGCACCTTTTTCCGGTCGAGAACCATGGCCTCGGATTTAGAGGTGCTGATCCTCATCCCAGCTGCTTCACACTCGGCTGCGAACCGTGTCAGTGCACGCTGAAGGTCCAGGCTTGATGGGGCCAACAGAACCACATCATCCGCAAATAGCAGAGATGAGATCCTGTGGTCCCCAAACTGGACCCCCTCCGGCCCCCGGCTGTGCCTAGAAATTCTGTCCATATATATGATGAACAGAACCGGTGATAAAGGACACCCCTGCCGGAGGCCAACGTGCACTGGGAACAGGTCCGACTTACTGCCGGCAATGCGAACCAAACTCCTGCTCCGGGAATACAAAGACAGAACAGCGCTCAACAAGGGACCCCGGACTCCATACTTCCGGAGCACCCCCCACAGGACATCTCGGGGGACGCGGTCGAATGCCTTCTCCAGATCCACAAAACACATGTGGACTAGTTGGGCAAACTCCCACGAACCCTCAAGCACCTGGTGGAGGGTATAGAGCTGGTCCAGTGTTCCACCATCAGGAGAACCTGGTGGAGGGTATAGAGCTGGTCCAGTGTTCCACGACCAGGACGAAAACCGCATTGTTCCTCTTGGATCCGAGGTTCGACTAACGGCCGGACCCTCCTCTCCAGTACCCTGGAATAGACTTTCCCGGGGAGGCTGAGGAGTGTGATCCCTCTGTAGTTGGAACACACCCTCCGATCCCCCTTCTTAAAGAGAGGGACCACCACCCCGGTCTGCCAGTCCAGAGGTACTGTCCCCGCCCACCACGCGATGTTGCAGAGACGAGTCAGCCACGACAGTCCCTGCACATCCAGAGACTTAAGGAACTCTGGGCGAATCTCATCCACTCCCGGTGCCTTGCCACCGAGGAGCTTCACAACAACCTCGGTGACTTCAGCTTGGGTAATGGACGAGTCCACCTCTGAGAACCCAGTCTCTGCTTCCTCAATGGAAGACGTGGTGGTGGGATTGAGGAGGTCCTCGAAGTATTCCTTCCACCGCCCAACAATGTCCCCAGTTGAGGTCAACAGCTCCCCACTTCCACTGTAAACAGTGTTGGTGGAGAGCTGCTTCCCCCGCCTAGGGCGCCGGACAGTTTGCCAGAATTTCCTCGAGGCCGACCGAAAGTCCTCCTCCATGGCCTCTCCGAACTCCTCCCAGACCCGAGTTTTTGCCTCCACCACAGCCCGGGCTGCAGCTCGCTTGGCCTGCCGGTAACTGTCGATTGCCTCGGGAGTCCTATGAGCTAACAGTGCTCGGTAGGACTCCTTCTTCAGCTTGACGGCATCCCTTACTTCCGGTGTCCACCACCGGGTTCGGGGATTGCCGCCACGACAGGCGCCAGAGACCCTGCGGCCACAGCTCCGAGCAGCAGCTTCGACAATGGAAGTGGAGAACATGGTCTACTCGGACTCAATGTCTCCAGCCTCCCTCAGGATCTGTGAGAAGCTCTCCAGGAGATGGGAGTTGAAGACTGAATGGACGGAGGGCTCGGCCAGATGTTCCCTGCAGACCCTCATAGCACGTTTGGGCCTGCCGAGTCTATTCGGCCTCCTCCCAGTCCAGCGCATCCAACTCACCACCAGGTGGTGATCAGTTGACAGCTCTGCCCCTCTCTTTACCCGAGTGTCCAAGACACAAGGCCGGAGATCAGATGACACGACCACAAAGTCTATCATTGACCTCCGGCCTAGGGTGTCCTGGTGCCACGTGCACTTATGGACACCCCTGTGCTCGAACATGGTCTTCGTTATCGTCAAACTGTGACTAGCACAGAAGTCCAATAACAGAACACCGCTCGGGTTCAGATCGGGGAGGCTGTTCCTCCCAATCACCCCCTTCCAAGTCTCACTGTCATTGCCCACGTGGGCGTTGAAGTCCCCCAGGAGAACAATGGAGTCCCCAGTTGGACTTACACCGCGGGCAACTCCAGAGAAGTGGAGTATCCAGCCCCTGTCAAGGAGCTGGGTTCCAGAGTCCAAGCTGTGAGTGGAGGTGAGCCCGACTATATCTAGACGGTATCTCTCAACCTCCCTCACAAGCTCGGGCTCCTTCCCCCCCAGCGAGGTCACATTCCATGTCCCAAAAGCCAGAGTCTGTGTCCGGGGATCGGGTCGTCGAGGCCCCTGCACAATGCACCCGACCCCTACGGCAGCCTCTGTAGGTGGTGGGCCCACAGGAGGATGAGGAGGAGGGGCCCGCGTCGTCCCTTCGGGCTGAGCCCGGCCGAGTCCCGCGGGCAAGAACCCTCCACCAGGCGCGCGCATGCGAGCCTCCACCCCGGGCCTGGCTCCAGGGTGTGGCCCCGGCTGCGCCAAACCGGGCGACGTCTCTGTGCTCCTCTTATGTGTGTTCATATGGGTCTTTTGAACTGCTTTTAGTCTGACCCGTCGCCTCGGACCTGTTTGCCTTGGGAGACCCTACTGGGGGGGCAAGCCCCCCGACAACATAGCTCCGAGGGTCATTCAGGTGCTCAAACTCCCCCACCACGACAAGGTTGCAGTTCAAGGGGGGAGATCTGGCTTATCTAACTTGGGAATTTATCTATAATAAGTGTGACGTGAACTTCGCTTGCAACTCCTTCTTGAAAACATTTATTATGCTTTATGACAACAATCGGCCCACTATAAAGTACAGGAAAAAAGAGGCCACAAAAACTCCATAAGGACTATTAAATGCATGCAAAAAGAAAAACCTATATAGAATCTATATAGAAAATGTCTTAAGTACAGAACCAGTGAGACTGAATTAAAATATAAAAAGTATAACAAATAAATTAGCTACTATTATGAGAGAAAGTAAAAAAAAAAAAGTATTACACAGAATTATTTAACAGTAATAGAAATAATATTAAAGGAATGTGGAATGTACTGAATACTGTCATTGGACATGTTTCTAATAGTTCATGTTATCCTGATACTTTGTGGAAAATATTTCAATTATTAGGGACAAGGAGGAAATTGCTGCAGGGTTTAACAATTTTTTGTTAATGGCCCTAAACTGGCAAAGAAAATTCCCATAAATAATGAACCAATGGAAAACTTAAATCGTCACTCTAGACCAGTGTTTTCAAACTACCGTGTAGCTGGAAATGACACAGTCAGCGTGCAGAGTCATCATGTATAATTACCATGACGAGTGCCGTAGAAGAATTGCTCTGAGTTGAGATTCTATTCTGCCGGCTGAACAACAGACACTTTTATTTTGACACGAACGCACGCAACTGGAACTTCATAACAGGATGACACTCCACACAACACATTTCTCACTCATGGTTGCACACCAACATCCAACAAACCAAACTAGACGAAATAATGAACTATCTGAACCGAGGAACAAAAACACAGCACAAGCACAAATCAACACACACAACAACCCCAACAATAACCCTCTATAACCTCTGGCAACACATAACCTGAACTCCCATCATGCCCTGCAGCGACCAACTCCCTGATCGCTACAATACTCGCATTGGCGAAGAGAATGTTGCAATGTTGTAGACATCAGTGTGGTTCATCTCCACCTCCTGCTACCATCTTGTATCAAAGTACTGTGTCAGTGACAGTGAGGGAGACGTTTTAGAAAAGGAAGAATGTGAACCAGGATCTCAGCTCTTCATCCATCAGGTCCAGGTTTCACACTGAGGGAGTCAAAATAAGAAAAAGGAATTGGGAAATACTTTTTCTGTATTTATTTGATTCCTGTTGATAAAACTTTGATGAGAATGACTTTATATTGTTAATAGAGGCTACAGAGTTTCACATTTGAACATTTTCAGGTGGTGGTGTGCCTCCACATTTTTCCAAAGAAAAAAATGTGCCTTGGCTCAAAAAAGGTTGAAAAACACTGATCTAGACTTGCACGCAATATTTAATTATTTTATCGGCCGTAAACCCTCCTGTTGTTGTTTACATGTGCCGCTTTGCGCTCACTGGTAGATTTGTTAACTGGGTTTATTGAAACGTTGGAGCATCGGCGGTGTTGTGTCACTCCTCTCAGGAACAGGAGGCAGAGCTTCAGCAGGAGCTCCTCCTCTCAGGAACAGGAGGAGGTAATATCAAGCCACGTAAACATGGAGCAGCAGGAATGCTGCTGTTCACAATCATAAAGTTTAACAGGAGTCACAGAGAGCGCGGTGACAGCCGCCGGCTGCTTCCATGTTATTCGCCGGACGTCTCCGAGTTGTTCACAACTCCGCCTACATTTTCGGTGGAACAGCGGCTCATGTCAATTGAAATGAAACTCATGACAAGTCTGCCGTTTCAGCCACCATGACGTCTTGGCTTGAGGGAAAGCATGTGCATTTAGACTGTGACTTTAGATTTAAGCTCATGATGTCAGTAAGTTTGAAGAAGATGTAAAAATCCTGATATTAGTGGTTGTTGAAAGAAACAGATTATGAAAAAAAAACTAGAGCAAACAGAAGATGCCCTGTAACAGCTGTGATAAGCTGCAAACAAGCAGTAAAAGGAGACATAATTCAATATTCCTCAATCATGTGTGCAGACTTGTTCATGTTTATCCGCCTCACTCCTAATTCCCTTAAGCTGTGTCTCGTTTCCCTCTTGATTGTGTGTCTGTGCACCTTGGTATGTCCGAATGCCATTATCAGTTCATCATAGCATCCAAGAGTCTGTGTGTTTGGGATTATCCTTGTCGACTGTGTAGCCTCTGGTTTACCTTGTCAAGATCTATTTTGAGAAGCGGAACATTTTTAATACAGTTTCTGTGACCGGTGTTGGAAGAAGCCAGGCCACTACCATACAGTGAGGCATGGTGGTGGCAGCATCATGATGTTGGGATGTGTCTACAGCTGCAGGAACTGAGTGACAAGTCAGGACAACAGGGAAGATGACTGAGCTTCTCTGGACAGAACAGAAAATGGCTCTGCACCAAAGTTTCTAATCCAAACCGATGGAGCTTGAGAGACGCTGCAAAGTGTTATGGAAAATCTTAAGGCCTTCTTCCATGACCTATGTGCACAGAGTCAGTCTTTGTGCTGGTTTATTTAAAGGAATTCACAGATGTATCTTGATCTCAACAGCCCCGGTGTGCCCTCTGACCATATTTTAGGCTCCACTCTGTGATCGGTGTCCAGCTTGAGAAGGCTAAACAGTATTGTTTAGCATCCTGTTGATGACGACTTCTACGGTCTGTCTCTGAGGCCTGGACCAGGCCTTGAAGGAAGGAGATTAGGAGGAAACAGCTTTAATATTCGGGCATGAAGCAGACTTGGGCAGAGAGAATCTGTGTGCGTGAGTCTTGTCTGTGTCTAAGGTTTTGCTGTGTGTGAGATCTCCAGCTGCACGATTGAATAAACACCCTCTCTAGCATTTGAGCTCTGAGTCTCTGGTCCTTCTTTCTGAACCCGAGCATCACCGAGGAGCAGCAGTTTCCCACTACACAAAGAAGAATGGAGCGAGTCGAGCGATAGAAGTGCCAAGCTTGTGGCATCATGTTGAAAAAGACTTGAGGCTGGAACTGCTGCCAACAAAGTATCCAACAAAGGCTGTGAAAACGTGTGGACGTGTGAGTTCTCATTAATTTTGTTTCAATAAATTCATAAACATTCCAAAATAACATGTCTCACGTCGTTATTATGGGGTGTAGTGAGGAGGATTTTGAGGGAAACAAGGACTTTCATCCAATTTGGAATAAGACTTTAACTTGACAAAATGTGGAAAAAGTAAAGCACAGTGAGTATTTCCTTAGTACAGTACATCAATCTGTCATCAGGATGATGATAACGTTCAGATCCAAGCGCTACACAAACGCACACAGTATGTCGACCCCACAGGTGCCTGATTAAAAAATACCTCAGTGTTGGTTAACACCACGTACACTTGAAGTGAAAAGGTGAAATCTCTTCACAGCTTTTGCAGAAACGTCCTCTAATTCAGTTATTTCCAGAAACAAACAGAGCACTATCACGTCTCTGATTTAAATTTTCAGGTTGTTCCCTCTGAGAGACAACCAAGAGCCTCAAAATAGACCTTCCCACTCAAAATGGGAAACATCTGTAGAATTAAGCACGGCAGTGTTGTAGCTCAAGGTCGGTCGTCTGGTGGAGGTGATATTCCCTTTAGCGTCCCCACCGCTCAGCGCCGCGACTGCGACAGCTGGCATTCATCAAGAGACTCGCACTTAATAATACAGCGACATCTCTAACAGCGGACAAGCTGCCATTAGACACCATCAAGGTGCAAAACAGCTCCAACACTGTTGGACTGACGTCAGGAAAGCTGGAAATAAATCCAAGGATTTAGTTTTGTGTAAAGTTATCCATCACAGTTGTTTGTTTCATGGAAGCTATGAAATGGTGTCTTCATATGTTGTCGTTGGTGTATCTCAGTGTGCATACAGCTTCAGTTACTTCATTTTTTACAGCTTCTAGTGCCATTAATGGAGTGGCTCTGTGGATGGTAATCAGTAGGTTCAATATCAGACCAAAATTAATCAATGACTTAATTAATTACCAGAAAATAGTAAAAGCCAAACATATTGTGCACATTTTGATAGTTCATTGGGAAAGTTTTAAGCAGAAGGTTTGATTTCTGATTTTCAATTCAATGTATTGATAGCATGAGGCTGAAAAAGCCATCATAATCATAATAATCATAATCATAATCATAATGGCAACACAAAGAGGAATACACAATCCGACACACTGGGAAAACAAAATAAATAGCTGTGAGTATTTACTAATAAATATCCTGTGTTTCTTAGTAATGT